>NC_141879.1:109752916-110075625 GCF_056163025.1 Triticum urartu
GACCGCCACTCATAAGGAGGACAATCAAAGAACACCTCATGTTTCAAATTTGTTACATAACCTTTACCATACGTGCATGCTACGGGACTTGGAAACTTCAACACAAGCACTTCTCAAATTCACAACTACTCAACTAGCACGACTTTGATATTATTACCTCCATATCTCAAAACAATCATCAAGCATCAAACTTCTCTTAGTATTCAAAACACTCATAAGATTTTTTTTACTAATGTTGAATACCTAGCATATTAGGATTATTTAAGCAAATTACCATGCTATTTAAGACTCTCAAAATAATCTAAGTGAAGCATGAGAGATCAATAGTTTCTATAAAAAAATCCACCGCCGTGCTCTAAAAGATATAAGTGAAGTACTAGAGCAAAACTATATAACTCAAAACATATAAGTGAAGCACATAGAGTATTCTAACAAATTCCAAATCATGTATGGCTCTCTCAAAAGGTGTGTACAGCAAGGATGATTGTCGTAAACTAAAAAGCAAAGACTCAAATCATACAAGACGCTCCAAGCAAAACGCATATCATGTGGTGAATAAAAATATAGCTCCAAGTAAAGTTACCGATGGAAGTAGACGAAAGAGGGGATGCCTTCCGGGGCATCCCCAAGCTTTGGCTTTTAGGTGTCCTTAGATTATCTTGGGGGTGCCATGGGCATCCCCAAGCTTAGGCTCTTTCCACTCCTTGTTCCATAATCCATCAAATCTTTACCCAAAACTTGAAAACTGCACAACACAAAACTTAAAGTAGAAAATCTCGTGAGCTCCGTTAGCGAAAGAAAACAAAAGACCACTTCAAGGTACTGTAATGAACTCATTATTTATTTATATTGGTGTTAAACCTACTGTATTCCAACTTCTCTATGGTTTATAAACTATTTTACTAGCCATAGATTCATCAAAATAAGCAAACAACACACGGAAAACAGAATCTGTCAAAAACAGAACAGTCTGTAGTAATCTGTAGCTAGCGCAAGATCTGGAACCCCAAAAATTCTAAAATAAATTGCTGGACGTGAGGAATTTATCTATTCACCATCTTCAAAAAGAATTAACTAAATAGCACTTTCCAAATAAAAATGGCAGCAGTTCTCGTGAGCACTAAAGTTTTTGTTTTTTACAGCAAGTGTAACAAGACTTTCCCCAAGTCTTCCCAACGGTTCTACTTCGCACAAACACTAATTAAACACAAAAAACACAACCTAAACAGAGTCTAGATAAATTATTTATTACTAAACAGGAGCAAAAAGCAAGGAATAAAAATAAAACTGGGTTGCCTCCCAACAAGCGCTATCGTTTAACGCCCCTAGCTAGGCATAACAAGCAAGGATAGATCTAGGTATTGCCATCTTTAGTTTTCAACTTTTTAGCGGAATCAAGCTCGAATCCGGGAGGTTATTTACATTTCCCTTCATATTCTGAAATTTGTAGATCTAACTAATCCAACCACTTATTACAAAGGGTAATCAACATATTCATGCAGTGAATATTTCCACTAATGTTCTTAAGAGGTTCAAGAGACTTCTGTAAAATTTTAGTAACTTCAATTTTTTTTCAAATACTTGTGACTCTTCCTTAGTAGGATGAGGTCCCTTTTGTTGAGGTAGTTTTCCCACTATACCTTCTATAATTTCAAGTGCAATATGGGGATCAATTTCAATAAAATTGCCTTTGGCAACACAATCCAAGAGTTGTCTATGAGACATATTTAATGCAACATAAAAATTGCGAAGCAAAATTCTCAGGTTTATTTCAGAGGTACAATTACGATAAGACTCCATTATTCTCAACCAGGCATCTTTTAAGTTTTCTCCTAGTCTTTGTTTGAAGTGAAAGATTTCGAACTTAGGGGACAACGGAGAAGATAAGGGACTAGCCATAACGACAAGCAAACGAACTAACACACAAGCAAACGTAGGTTTTCCCCGAAGAGCAAGGGATGATGCAGCAAAGTAGCGTAAGTATTTCCCTCAGTGTTTGAGAACCAAGGTATCAATCCAGTAGGAGGCTACGCGCGAGTCCCTCGCACCTGCACAAAACAAATAAATCCTCGCAACCAATGCGATAAGGGGTTGCCAATCCCTACACTGCCACTTATGAGAGTGAGATCTGATAGATATGATAAGATAATATTTTTGGTATTTTTGTGATTAAGATGCAAAGTAAAATAAAAACAAAGTAAAAAGCAAAGGAAATAACTAAGTATTGGGAGATTAATATGATGAAGATAGACCCGGGGGCCATAGGTTTCACTAGTGGCTTCTCTTGAGAGCATAAGTATTCTACGGTGGGTGAACAAATTACTGTTGAGCAATTGACAGAATTGAGCAAATTTATGAGAATATCTAGGTATGATCATGTATATAGGCATCACATCCGAGACAAGTATACCGACTCCTGCCTGCATCTACTACTATTACTCCACTCATCGACCGCTATCCAGCATGCATCTAGAGTATTAAGTTAATGAAAACAGAGTAACGCCTTAAGAAAGATGACATGATGTAGAGGGATAAACTCATGCAATATGATGAAAACCCCATCTCTTTATCCTTGATGGCAACAATACAATACGTGCCTTGCTGCGCCTACTGTCACTGGGAAAGGACACCGCAAGATTGAACCCAAAGCTAAGCACTTCTCCCATTGCAAGAAAGATCAATCTAGTAGGCCAAACCAAACTGATAATTCGAAGAGACTTGCAAAGATAACCAAGCACACATAAAAGAATTCAGAGAAGATTCAAATATTGTTCATAGATAGACTTGATCATAAACCCACAATTCATCGGTCTCAACAAACACACCGCAAAAAGAAGATTACATCCAATAGATCTCCACAAGAGAGGGGGAGAACATTGTATTGAGATCCATAAAGAGAGAAGAAGCCATCTAGCTACTAACTATGGACCCGTAGGTCTGAGGTGAACTACTCACACTTCATCGGAGGGGCTATGGTGTTGATGTAGAAGCCCTCCATGATCGATGCCCCCTCCGGCGGAGCTTTGGAACATGCCCCAAGATGGGATCTCGTGGATACAGAAAGTTGCAGTGGTGGAATTAGGGTTTTGGCTCCGTATCTCATCGTTTGGGTGTACGTAGGTATATATAGGAGGAAGGAGTACGTCGGTGGAGCAACATGGGGCCCACGAGGGTGGAGGGCGCGCCTGAGGGGTAGGCGCGCCCCCTACCTCGTGGCATCGTCTTTTGTGTCTTGACGTAGTGTCCAAGCCTCTTGGGTCTTGTTCATTGAGAAAATCACGTTCCCGAAAGTTTCATTCCATTTGGACTCCGTTTGATATTCCTTTTCTTCGAAACCCTAAAACAGGCAAAAAACAACAATTCTGGGCTGGGCCTACGGTTAATAGGTTATTCCCAAAAATAATGTAAAAGTGGATAATAAAGCCCAATAATGTCCAAAACAGTAGATAATATTGCATGGAGCAATCAAAAATTATAGATACGTTGGAGACGTATCATGGAGCGAGCAACAGATTTGTTGGAAATCATACATACTGATGTGTGTGGTCCGATGAATGTTGAGGCTCGCGGCGGGTATCGTTATTTTCTTACCTTCACATATGATTTGAGCAGATATGGGTATATCTACTTGATGAAACATAAGTCTGAAACATTTTAAAAGTTCAAATAATTTCAGAGTGAAGTGGAAAGTCATGGAGGAGAATATTAGAGTTACGAGTTTGGTCTTCATTTGAAACAATGCGGAATAGTTTCGCAACTCACGCCACCCGGAACACCACAACATAATGGTGTGTCCGAACGTCGTAATTGTACTTTACTAGATATGGTGCGATCTATGATGTCTCTTACTGATTTACCGCTATCGTTTTAGGGTTATGCTTTAGATACAGATGCATTCACGTTAAATAGAGCACCATCTAAATCTGTTGAGACAACGCCTTATGAACTATGGTTTGGCAAGAAACCAAAGTTGTCGTTTCTTAAAGTTTGGGGCTACGATGCTTATGTGAAAAAGCTTCAACCTGATAAGCTCGAACCCAAATCAGAGAAATGTGTCTTCATAGGATACGCAAAGGAGACTGTTGGGTACACCTTCTATCACAGATCCGAAGGCAAAACATTGGTTGCTAAGAATGGATCCTTTCTAGAGAAGGAGTTTCTCTCGAAAGAAGTGAGTGGGAGGAAAGTAGAACTTGATGAGGTAACTGTACCTGCTCCCTTATAGGAAAGTAGTTCATCACAGAAATCTATTCATGTGACTCCTACAACGATTAGTGAGGAAGCTAATGATGATGATCATTCGACTTCAGATCAAGTTACTACTGAACCTCGTAGGTCAACCAGAGTAAGATCTACACCAGAGTGGTACGGTAATCCTGTACTGGAGGTCATGTTACTAGACCATGATGAACCTACGAACTATGAGGAAGCGATGATGAGCCCAGATTCCGCAAAATGGCTTGAGGCCATGAAATTTGAGATGGGATCCATGTATGAGAACAAAGTGTGGACTTTGGTTGACTTGCCCGATGATCGGCAAGCCATCGGGAATAAATGGATCTTCAAGAAGAAGACTGATGCTGACGGTAATATTACTATCTACAAAGCTTGACTTGTTGCGAAAGGTTTTCGACAAATTCAAGGAGTTGACTAAGATGAGACCTTCTCACCCGTAGCGATGCTTAAGTCCGTCCGAATCATGTTAGCAATTGTCGCATTTTATGATTATGAAATTTTGAAAATGGATGTAAAGACTGCATTCCTGAATGGATTTCTGGAAGAAGAGTTGTATATGATGCAACCCGAAGGTTTTATCGATCCAAAGGGAGCTAACAAAGTGTGCAAGCTCCAGCGATCCATCTATGGACTTGTGCAAGCATCTCGGAGTTGCAATAAATGTTTTGATAGTGTCATCAAAGCATATGGTTTTATACAGACTTTTGGAGAAGCCTGTATTTACAAGAAAGTGAGTGGGAGCTCTGTAGCATTTCTAATATTATATGTGGATGACATATTGTTGATTGGTAATGATATAGAATTTCTGGATAGCATAACAGGATACTTGAATAAGAGTTTTTCAATGAAAGACCTTAGTGAAGCTGCTTATATATTGGGCATCAAGATCTATAGAGATAGATCAAGATGCTTAATTGGACTTTCACAAAGCACATACCTTGATAAAGTTTTGAAAAAGTTCAAAATGGATCAAGCAAAGAAAGTGTTCTTGTCTGTGTTACAAGGTGTGAAGTTGAGTCAGACTCAATGCCCAACCACTGCAGAAGATAGAGAGAAAATGAAAGATGTTCCCTATGCTTCAGCCATAGGCTCTATCATGTATGCAATGTTGTGTACCAGACCTAATGTGTGCCGTGCTATTAGTTTAGCTGGGAGGTTCCAAATAATCCAGGAGTGGATCACTGGACTGCGGTCAAGAACATCCTGAAATACCTGAAAAGGACTAAGGATATGTTTATCGTTTATGGAGGTGACAAAGAGCTCATCGTAAATGGTTACGTCGATGCAAGCTTTGACACTGATCCAGATGACTCTAAGTGACAAACCGGATACGTGTTTTTATTGAACGGTGGAGCTACCAGTTGGTGTAGTTCTAAGCAAAGCGTCGTGGGGGGATCTACGTGTGAAGCGGAGTACACAGCTGCTTCGGAAGCACCAAATGAAGGACTCTGGATGAAGGAGTTCATATCCGATCTAGGTGTCATACCTAGTGCATCGGGTCCAATGAAAATCTTTTGTGACAATATTGGTGCAATTGCCTTGGCAAAAGAATCCAGATTTCACAAAAGAACCAAGCACATCAAGAGACGCTTCAATTCCATCTGCGATCAAGTCAAGGAGGGAGACATAGAGATTTGCAAGATACATTCAGATCTGAATGTTGCATACCCGTTGACTAAGCCTCTCTCATGAGCAAAACATGATCAACACCAAGATTCCATGGGTGTTAGAATCATTACTGTGTAATCTAGATTATTGACTCTAGTGCAAGTGGGAGAATGAAGGAAATATGCCCTAGAGGCAATAATAAAGTTGTTATTTATATTTCCTTATATCATGATAAATGTTTATTATTCATGCTAGAATTGTATTAAACTGGAAACTTAGTACACGTGTGAATACATAGACAAACAGAGTGTCACTAGTTTGCCTCTACTTGACTAGCACGTTGAATCAATGATGGTTATGTTTCCTAACCATAGACATGAGTTGTCATTTGATTAACAAGATCACATCATTAGAGAATGATGTGAGTGACTTGACCCATCCGTTAGCTTAGCACGATGATCGTTTAGTTTGTTGCTATTGCTTTCTTCATGACTTATACATGTTCCTATAACTATGAGATCATGCAACTCCCGAGTACCGGAGGAACACTTAGTGTGCTACCAAACGTCACAACATAACTGGGTGATTATAATGGTGCTCTACAGGTGTCTCCGATGGTGCTTGTTGAGTTGGCATAGATCGAGATTAGGATTTGTCACTCCGATTGTCGAAGATGTGTCTCTGGGCCCTCTCGGTAATGCACATCACTATAAGCCTTGCAAGCATTGTGACTAATGAGTTAGTTGCAGGATGACGCATTACGGAACGAGTAAAGAGACTTGCCGGTAACGAGATTGAACTAGGTACGAGGATACCGACGATGGAATCTCGGGCAAGTAACTTACCGATGACAAAGGGAACAACTTATGTTGTTTTGCGGTTTGACCGATAAAGATCTTCGTAGAATATGTAGGAGCCAATATGAGTATCCAGGTTCCGCTATTGGTTATTGACCGGAGACGAGTCTCAGTCATGTCTACATTGTTCTCGAACCCATAGGGTCCACACGCTTAACGTTCGGTGACGATCGGTATTATGAGTTTATGTGTTTTGATGTACCAAAGATAGTTCTGAGTCCCGGATATGATCACGGCCATGATGAGGAGTCTCGAAATGGTCGAGACATAAAGATTGATATATTGGATAAATATGTTTGGACTTCGGAAGGGTTCCGGGCAAGTTCGGACAAAAACCGGAGTACCAGGGGGTTACCGGAACCCCCGGGGAGTGTAATGGGCCTATTGGGCCTTAGTGGAGAAGAGGAGGGGAGGCCAGGGCAGGCCGCGCGCCCCCTCTCCCTCTAGTCCGAATTGGACAAGGAGGAGGGGGGCGCGCCCCCCTTTCCTTCCCCCTCTCTCCTCCTTCCCACTCTCCTACTCCTACTATTGGAAGGGTTGGAGTCCTACTCCCGGTGGGAGTAGGAGTCCCCTTGGGGCGCGCCTAGGAGGGCCGGCCTCTCCCCCTCCTCCACTCCTTTATATATGGGGAGGGGGCACCCCATAGACACACAAGTTCATCAGTTGATCTTTTAGCCATGTGCGGTGCCCCCCTCCACCATAATCCACCTCGGTCATATCATAGCGGTGCTTAGGCGAAGCCCTGCGTTGGTAGCATCATCATCACGGTCATCACGCCGTCGTGCTGACGTAACTCTCCCTCGAAGCTCTCCTGGATCAGAGTTCATGGGACGTCACCGAGCTGAACGTGTGCTGAACTCGGAGTTGCCGTACATTCGGTACTTGGATTGGTCGGATCGTGAAGACGTACGACTACATCAACCGCGTTCTCATAACGCTTCCGCTTACGGTCTACGAGGGTACGTGGACGACACTCTTCCCTCTCGTTGCTATGCATCACCATGATATTGCGTGTGCGTAGGATTTTTTTGAAATTACTGCGTCCCCCAACAATATCATCAGGAACCTATTACAAAAAGAAAAGATATGGAAAAGACTGTGTGTGAGGATAAAGTTAGCAATCCATCAACAATTGAATATATGCTCATGCCATACCTCTTGGGTGACCACACCCACATCCTCATCCTCCAAAGGATCACCATGGCCAGAAGTGGGATCTGATGGCGTCGTCGACCTTGACCGTTCTGGTGATACATATTCGGGGTCACGACAACCGACAAGGTTTGATAGCCGCCTTAACCTTTGGCCCTGGCGCTGCAACATTTACAAGTGAATGAGATATCGAACGTAGCAAGACATGTTAAGTGGTAGTTTGAAGGAGATGTGAACCTTAATGAATGCTCGATGTGAACCTTCCCCATCGCTTTTCCCAACCAGGGTTGTCTCCAGAATAGTCTCGGTCTCATCAGCTGTTTTCTTGATCTGGGCACGCTATGAATAGAAACGGCATTATCGTGTTAGACAAGTGAAGATGTGAATAGTGCAAATGGAAAAGCAAAAAGGGGAAATACCACAAAGTTCACAATTGGAGCTGAAGGGACTAAGGTGCCTTTCCTGACTAATGTGTTGTACTCGTGCTGGGTTAGCTCATCGAAAACGGTGGGATCTTCCAAAATTTCCTCAACATACACCGGCTTGCATACATCCACACGGGTACTTGCAAGAAACCATGTGAGATAGTTGTTGAACGTGATCGGGCTGTGCTCACGAAGCTGGGCTCATTTTCCAGCCTTAGCTTGTTCCACACTAAGCACGAGCTGTACGGCATACTTCCTGTGATGCTTGGCCCAATCCTTGACCTTCCGTTGCCTTCTCCTATCCAACCTGTAAGTTAGAAACAAAATATTAGCACCATCGAAACCGCCGAGAAGCTGCTAAGTGCTCAAGGTTAATTATATCTTACGCATGTAGCAACTTGTCAGTGTCCTCTCACTCCGGTAGGTGTGGCTAGAACAAACCAAACTGGCGATACACCCGTTGTGGCAGGTGAATCTCAACCGCCTAGTTGCATACGAGTGGGCACCCCATATGCCAAAGATCCCTATCCCTAGTGCACGTTAGATTCAGCCTGAACTCTACAGGGTTGCCAAAACTATCCCCTCTTTCATATGGCTCCCATTACACCTGCAAAATAGCATAGAATGAAAAATTGATTTTGAGTTACGATAGAAGCATGAGAATCACTTATGCAATGTCGAGTCACCTGATCAGCCGTGATCGTGTCTAGCTTGCTCTTGTACAACTTGTACATGACCGAGGGATCATCCGTCGTCTCATTTAACACATCCCACTTGTAAGCCCAAGTGGGGAGCCGTAGTGGGTCATCTTTTTCGTCCCAATCCTCAGACTTCACGGTCTTCGGTCGTCCAATCGGCAAACGCTCCAAGCTCCATATGGAAAGTGCGAGCATACAACCACCAATACCTCCAGATGGCCTGTAATAGGCGTCGTCCAACTGCACATAAAAGAGAACATGGTCGAATTAACAGGAAGATAACAATGATAATGTAGCAATGAAGTGAAAAGAAACAACTTTATACCTGTCTGTACAAGTAAGCCAGTGTCGCCGAACCCCAACTCCATTTGCTATCGAAGACGGAAACGCCTTCAGCCACATTCATGGAGCATTCTTGCATGTGCCATCAGCAAACATGGTCCTGGATATAACGTACCACATGTAGACACAAGCATATGTCTTGACCTCATCCTCATTAGCTTCCTAAGGGAATTACCAAAGTTCCATGCAATCCACGTGAAAGGAGCACCGGCTGCGACTCTTTCCTTCTTCTTGTCTTCTGCTTCTGGTTCCTGAGGCTCCGGAGGAACCATACCGATAAGGGCATGCATCTTCGCGCGCCACCCATCAGAATCGGTGCTCCTACATAGAGGATTCCCCTCGATAGGAAGACCAGCGATCATAGCAATATCCTGGAGCGTCACGGTCATCTCCCCGGTCCGAAGATGGAAACTATGTGTCTCCGGCCTCCAACGATCAATAAGCGCGGTTATTGCTGCAGCATTGTGGGGTGGCGTCGACCGGCTGGCCAACTGAATGAAAGGGAGAAGTCTTGTCTCCCTTACAACGGTGTGTATCGCTCATCATAGCACATCCCCCCAAGGTTGACCCTGTGAGACCGAAGCTTCAGAGGTGCAAGCTCCTACAAACAAACAAATCATAAAATTACATATGGGGCATTTGTGTTTGAAATAAACACAAAATTCATAACACCAACCACTTTCATTATTACCTGCTGCTCCACCGACATAGCGTACGACCGGTGTTGATGGTCCCAGTGATCATCAAGAAGCCAAACCATCCTAACAATTTAAAGCAAAGCTATCTTGTCAACACGATTATCTTTTGAATATAAATAAACTAAAGTACGCCTACTATATGCAAAATTCAAAGCATATGTATCCAAAGCATTCTTGTCAATACGAATCTAATTTCAACACAAATAAACTAAACTAGGCCTACTTCATGCAAGATTCAAAACAAATATCTTTTCCATAGAAATAACATGTCAACCTATGTATCCAAACCATATCTTCTCAATAAAATCAACTAAACTAGGGTTGCAAAATTAGGTATCTAATACATGCAAGATTCTAATACATGCAACATTCTAATCTAATCAAATCAAACAAGGGTTCCCCAAAATCTTCAAACTAGCATACATTACATGGATAGAAAGAAGGGGATCGGAGGAGATTACCTTCTAGGATGGATTGGTGAAGGAATCCACGGACCAAATCGTCAGATCTGAAGGATTTGGGAGAGGGGGTTGAGAGGGGGAGAGGAGAGGCCGTCGCCGCGGATTCTTCTGTTTTCTGTAACTGGTGCAATGGGGTGGGTGGGGGAGGAGAGGGCCGCCGCAGCTGGATCTAAGTCACAGTGCAGCGCCTAATGGCTAGGCACTGGACATTACATGTGCAGCGCCTAGCTCTGAGGTGTTACACTGCTAGGTGTGGGCCCAGGGGCTGCCGCGGTGGACATATGTGCAACGCCCCAGAGCTAGGCGCTGCACCATAGGGTGTGGCGCCTGTGTGTCGGGCGCCACACAAAAAGGTCAACCGCGTGAAATAGTTTCACGGGCAGTTCATTCTGTGATTTGATTTCGTCCAGAGGTCAAAATTGTCAAATTTGCCGACTTTTGAAGACTAGATGCTCATCTGGATGTAAATTACACATGTGACATGTGTAACGTTTGGTTGTAAAATAAGTAAACACATGTACTATACAAAACTGATAAAATGGTGATTAGAAAATAGTGTATAATGCATGCATTGTTCATCTCTTCAAAATTATGATTTTATTAATTTATTTTTGTGTAATTCACATCGTTATTTATTTCAACATCAAAATTTACACATGTCACATGTGTTTACTCATTTCACATCCAAAATTTACATACTTTTGTGTAACATTATTTATTTATTTCATTTTGCAACTATTCAAAAGCTCATCTTTCAAAGAGGCTTTTTGTGCACGAACTAGGTACACCAGCAGCAGGCACGCATATGATTCCCAACTGAGTCCCGGCTACACTCGGCCTCGGCCTATGGTTGAGGCCTGCTGATATTGCTCAACCATGTGGTTTTTCCATCATATTGATGGCCAATGCTGAAAATACATGATCGGCACATATGGTAAAACAAAACAGTTTATATCGCGGATCTAAGTGAGGTTAAAGCATCTTTAGCAGACCCCTTAAAACCGCGACCCTTATAAGCGGGATAAGGACCGAAAAAATTGTTGGGGAACGTAGTAATTTAAAAAAAATTCCTATGCACATGCAATATCATGGTGATGCATAGCAACGAGAGGGGAGAGTGTCGTTCATGTACCCTCATAGACCGTAAGCGGAAGCGTTATGACAACGCGGTTGATGTAGTCGTACGTCTTCACGATCGACCTATCCTAGTACCGAACATACGACACCTCCGCGATCTGCACATGTTCAGCTCGGTGACGTCCCATGAACTCACGATCCAGTAGAGCTTCAAGGGAGATTTCCGTCAGCATGACAGTGTGATGACGATGTTGATGAAGCTACCGACGCAGGGCTTCGCCTAAGCACCACTACGATATGACCGAGGTGGATTATGGTGGAGGGGGGCACCGCACATGGCTAAAAGATGAATGATCAACTTGTGTGTCTCCATGGGGTGTCCCCCTCCCTCGTATATAAAGAAGTGGAGGAGGGGGAGGGCCGGCCCTCTACTATGGCGCGCCCTAAGGAGTCCTACTCCCACCGGAAGTAGGATTCCCCCCTCCATGTAGTAGGAGTAGGAGGGAAGGAAAGGGAAAAGAGAAGAGAAGGAAGGAGGGGGCGCCGCCCCTCCCCCTAGTCCAATTCGGACTAGGCTTTGGGGGGGTGCAACCTCTCCTTTCTCTTTCCCCTAAAGCCCAATAAGGCCCATATACTCCACGGCGAATTCCCGTAACTCTCCGGTACTCGAAAAATACCCGAATCACTCGGAACCTTTCTGATGTCCGAATATAGTCGTCCAACATATCGATCTCTACATCTCGACCATTTTGAGACTCCTCGTCATGTCCCCGATCTAATTCGGGACTCCGAACTACCTTCGGTACATCAAAACACATAAACTCATAATACCGATCGTCACAGAACTTTAAGCGTGCAGACCCTATGGGTTTGAGAACTATGTAGACATGACCGAGACACGTCTCCGGTCAATAACCAATAGGGGAACGTAGATGCTCATATTGGTTCCTACATATTCTACAAAGATCTTTATCGGTCAAACCGCATATATAACAACATACGTTGTTCCCTTTGTCATCGGTATGTTACTTGCCCGAGATTCGATCGTCGGTATCTCAATACCTAGCTCAATCTCGTTACCAGAAAGTCTCTTTACTTGTTCTGTAACGCATCATCCCGCAACTAAATCATTAGTTGCATTGCTTCCAAGGCTTATAGTGATGTGCATTACCGAGAGGGCCCGGAGATACCTCTCTGACAATAGTTGTGACAAACCCTAATCTCGATCTATGCAAACTCAACAAGTACCATTGGAGACACCCGTAGAGCACCTTTATAATCACCCAGTTTCTTTGTGACATTTGGTAGCACACAAAGTGTTCCTCCGGTAATCGGGAGTTGCATAATCTCATAGTCATAGGAACATGTATAAGTCATGAAGAAAGAAATAGCAGTAAACTAAAACGATCAACTGCTAAGCTAACGGAATGGGTCAACTCAATCACATTATTCTCTAATGATTTGACCCTGTTAATCAAATGACAACTCATGTCTATGGCTAGGAAACTTAACCATCTTTGATTGAACGAGCTAGTCAAGTAGAGGCATACTAGTGACACTCCGTTTGTCTATGTATTCGCACATGTACTTAGTTTCCAGTTAATACAATTCTAGCATGAATAATAAACATTTATCATGATATAAGGAAATAAATAATAACTTATTATTGCCTCTAGGGCATATTTCCTTCAGTCTCCCACTTGCACTAGAGTCAATAATCTAGTTCACATCTTTATGTGATTAGTTCACATCTCCATGTGACTAATACCCAAAGGGTTTACTAGAGTCAATAATCTAGTTCACATCGCGATGTGATTAACACCGAAAGAGTGATCATGTTTTTCTTGTGAGAGAAATTTGGTCAACGGGTCTATCACATTCAGAACCGTATGTATTTTGCAAATTTTCTATGTCTACAATGCTTTGCACGGAGCTACTCTAGCTAATTGCTCCCACTTTTGATATGTATCTAGATCGAGACTTAGAGTCATCCAGATTGGAGTCAAAGCTTGCATCGATGTAACTCTTTACGACGGACTCTTTGT
Source organism: Triticum urartu (assembly GCF_056163025.1). Lineage (NCBI taxonomy): Eukaryota > Viridiplantae > Streptophyta > Magnoliopsida > Poales > Poaceae > Triticum > Triticum urartu. Next base: position 109,766,516 of record NC_141879.1, read on the forward strand.
CACCTCCATAACCGAGAAATATTTCCTTATTCCACTAAGGATATTTTGACCGTTGTCCAGTGATCCACTCCTGGATCACTATTGTACCCTCTTGCTGAACTTATGGTGAGGTACACAATAGGTCTGGTACACAACATAGCATACTTTATAGAACCTATGACTGAGGCATAGGGAATGACTTTTCATTCTGTTTCTATTTTCTGCCGTGGTCTGTTTTTGAGTCTTTACTCAACTTCACACCTTGCAACACAGGCAAGAACTCCTTCTTTGACTTTCCATTTTGAACTACTTCAAAATTTTGTCAAGGTATGTACTCATTGAAAATATATCAAGTGTCTTGATCTATCTCTATAGATCTTGATGCTTAATATGTAAGTAGCTTCATCGAGGTCTTTCTTTGAAAAACTCTTTTCAAACACTCCTTTATGCTTTCCAGAAAATTCTACATTATTTCCGATCAACAATATGTCATTCACATATACTTATCAGAAATGGTGTAGTGCTCTCACTCACTTTCTTGTAAATATAGGCTTCACCGCAAGTTTGTATAAAACCATATGCGTTGATCACTTTATCAAAGCAAATATTCCAACTCCGAGATGCTTGCACCAATCCATAGATGGATCGCTGGAGCTTGCTCACTTTGTTAGCACCTTTAGGATTGACAAAACCTTCTGGTTGCATCATATACAACTCTTCTTTTAAGAAATCCATGAAGGAATACAGTTTCGACATCCATTTGCCAGATTTCATAAAATGCGGCAACTGCTAACATGATTCGGACAGACTTTTAAGCATCGATACGAGTGAGAAAATCTCAGTGTAGTCAACACCCTGAACTTGTCGAAAACATTTTGCGACAATTCGAGCTTTGTAGATAGTAACACTACCATCAGCGTCCGTCTTCCTCTTGAAGATCCATTTATTCTTAATGACTCACCGATCATCGGGCAAGTCAATCAAAGTCCATACTTTGTTCTCATACATGGATCCCCTCTCAGATTTCATGGCCTCAAGCCATTTCGCGGAATCTGGGCTCATCATCGCTTCCTCATAGTTCGTAGGTTCATCATGGTCAAGTCACATGACATCCAGAACAGGATTACCGTACCACTCTGGTGCGGATCTCACTCTGGTTGACCTACGAGGTTCGGTAGTAACTTGATCTGAAGTTACATGATCATCATCATTAGCTTCCTCGCTAATTGGTGTAGGAGTCACACGAATAGATTTCTGTGATGAACTACTTTCCAATAAGGGAGCAGGTACAGTTACCTCATCAAGTTCTACTTTCCTCCCACTTACTTCTTTCGAGAGAAACTCCTTCTCTAGAAAGGATTCATTCTTAGCAACGAATGTCTTGCCTTCGGATCTGTGATAGAAGGTGTACCCAACTGTCTCCTTTGGGTATCCTATGAAGACACATTTCTCCAATTTGGGTTTGAGCTTATCAGGATGAAACTTTTTCACATAAGCATCGCAACCCCAAACTTTAAGAAATGACAACTTTGGTATCTTACCAAACCACAGTTCATATGGTGTCATCTCAATGGATTTAGATGGTGCCCTATTTAACGTGAATGCAACTGTCTCTAATGCATAACCCCAAAATGATAGTGGTAAATCGGTAAGAGACCTCATAGATTGTACCATATCTAATAAAGTACGGTTAGATGTTCGGACACACCATTACGCTGTGGTGTTCCAAGTGGCGTGAGTTGCGAAACTATTCCGCATTGTTTCAAATGAAGACCAAACTCGTAACTCAAATATTCTCCTCCACGATCAGATCGTAGAAACTTTATTTTCTTGTTACGATGATTTTCCACTTCACTCTGAAATTATTTGAACTTTTCAAATGTTTCAGATTTATGTTTCATCAAGAATATATACTCATATCTTACTCAAATCATCTGTGAAGGTTAGAAAATAACGATACCTGCCGCGAGCCTCAACACTCATCGGACTGCATACATCATTATGTATTATATCCAACAAGTCTGTTGCTCGCTCCATTGTTCCGGAGAACGGAGTCTTAGTCCTCTTCCCCGTGAGGCATGGTTCGCAAGCATCAACTGATTCATAATCAAGTGATCCCAAAAGCCTATCATCATGGATTTTCTTCTTGCGCTTTACACCAATATGACCTAAACGGCAGTGCCATAAATAAGTTGCACTATCATTATTAACTTTTCATCTTTTTGGCTTCAATATTATGAATATGTGTATCACTACGATCGAGATTCAATAAACCATTCACCTTGGGTGTATGACCATTGAAGGTTTTATTCATGTAAACAGAACAACAATTATTCTCTGACTTTAAATGAATAAGCGTATTGCAATAAACATGATCAAATCATATTCATGCTTAACGCAAACACCAAATAACATTTATTTAGGTTCAACACTAATCCCGAAAGTATAGGGATTGTGCGATGATGATCATATCAATCTTGGAACCACTTCCAACACTCATCATCACTTCACCCTTAACTAGTCTCTGTTCATTCTGCAACTCCCATTTCGATTTAGTAATCTCAGGAACTGAACTAGTATCAAATACTGAGGGGTTGCTATTAACACTAGTAAAGTACACATCAATAACATGTATATCAAATATACATTTGTTCACTTTGCCATCCTTCTTATCCGCCAAATACTTGGGGCAGTTCTGCTTCCAATGACTAGTCCCTTTGCAATAGAAGCACTTAGTCTCAGGCTTAGGCCTAGACTTGGGCTTCTTCACTTGAGCAGCAACTTGCTTGCCGTTTCTTCTTGAAGTTCCCCTTCTTCCCTTTGCCCTTTTCTTGAAACTAGTGGTCTTGTCAACCATCAACACTTGATACTTTTCTTGATTTCTACCTTCGTCAATTTCAGCATCACAAAGAGCTTGGGAATCGTTTCCGTTATCCCTTGCATATTAAAGTTCATCATGAAGTTCTAGTAACTTGGTGATAGTGACTAGAGAACTCTGTCGATCACTATCTTATCTGGAAGATTAACTCCCACTTGATTCAAGTGATTGTAGTACTCAGACATTATGAGCACATGCTCGCTAGCTGAGCTATTCTCCTCCATCTTGTAGGCAAAGTGCTTGTCAAAGGTCTCATACCTTTCGACATGGGCATGAGTCTGAAATACTAATTTCAACTCCTGAAACATCTCATATGCTCCGTGGCATTCAAAACGTCTTTGAAGCCCCGATTCTAAGCCGTAAAGCATGGTGCACTAAACTATCAAGTAGTCATCATATCGAGCTCGCAAAACGTTCATAACGTCTGCATCTGCTCTTGCAATCGGTCTGTCACCTAGCGGTGCATCAAGGACATAATTCTTCTGTGCAGCAATGAGGATAATCCTTAGATCACGGATCCAATCCGCATCATTGCTACTAACATCTTTCAACTTAGTTTTTCTCTAGGAACATATCAAAATAAACGGGGAGCTACATCGCGAGCTATTGATCTACAACATAGTTATGCAAATACTATCAAGACTAAGTTCATGATAAATTAAAGTTCAATTAATCCTATTACTTAAGAACTCCCACGTAGATAGACATCCCTCTAGTCATCTACATGATCACGTGACCCAAATCAACTAAACCATGCCCGATCATCATGTGAGATGGAGTAGTTTTCAATGGTGAACATCACTATGTTGATCATATCTACTATATGATTCATGCTCGACCTTTCGGTCTCCAGTGTTTCGAGGCCATATCTGCATATGCTAGGCTCTTCAAGTTTAACCCGAGTATTTCCGTGTGTGCAAAACTGGCTTGCATCCGTTGTATGTGAACGTAGAGCTTATCACACCCGATCATCACGTGGTGTGTCGGCACGACGAACTTTGGCAATGGTGCATATTCAGGGAGAACACTTGTACCTTGAAATTTAGTGAGATATCATCTTATAATGCTACCGCCGAACTAAGCAAAATAAGATGCATAAAGGATAAACATCACATGCAATCAAAATATGTGATACTAGCACATGTGCCTGTGCATTGCAACGGGAGATGATTTTTTTTGCAACTTTTATCATGTGTCATGTTTGGCTCGCGAGATCTTGATATTGGTGGGTTTGGTCGGCGTAACAGCGACCACCCAACTGGTACCTTTTTTTCCTTCGGGTTCATCTCCGTCTCGGAGTTGTGGTTGCGTCCTCATTTGGTTGCTGCGCGACGACCTTCGAGGCATGGTTTCTTTGACCACTTTCTCCTACGACTATCTAATTGGATGGATTACTAATTGCAGCGCATAAATTATGTTTCATGTATAATCAGCACATAACCAGGCATGAATGTCCCTTCATTTTCAGGGTTTATTCTTTTCAAATATTTTTGCGCTCACGTGCCCATAAATTTTATTAATGAGAGTAAAACCAACATATTCTCTTTTATTAACACATTCCAACAATTGTTTTGCATTATAGCCAACCAGCATATTGTCTTTTATTGGCACGTTCAAGTTACCTCTGGCAATAATTTGTGGAGTCTCTCGTTCCACTCATAATTCTCGAGATAACTTCCTTATTGTCACACAACCTCTTTATTTGCAGACAACTTAGGGAAATATAAAAACTGGTGTGATTTAGTATAAAATTTCAAGATGAGACTGTTTGTATCATAATCGCAAGATAGCTGAGTTGCTTCGGCACAATAGGGAAGGCCATAGTTCAATCCCCTCGCGCCCTTCACTTTTTGTTGCTCGCATGTCCGAGAGAAAAAGAAATACGTGGTAGGTCCAGCTTGGCCCACCCAAAGATAACCGAAATTTTTTGGAGAGTTACATGTTGAATGGACAGAAGAAAATCTATACGTTTTTTTTCTTTTCTTAGGGGACCTGCGTGGGAGCTACTATAACGCTAGTTGCGTCAAATAGCGCGTCCGACACACAACAGTTCGCGTCTGGGTCAGCCCACTGGCAAGCACCGAAATAACCTATGTTTGCAAGGCACGAGTAATAATCCAAAAAATGACGTGTTCAATGATCGAACACATGACCTTAAAGATCCGATCATGTGCCGCTAGACATGGCTACAAACGCCTACTGCTAACCAATGGCCAGCGCGAATATTTCAGAACATAGTGCAACGTCGGATTTAAAACATTTTTTGAACTTTAAAAAAATATGAATTGCCGAATATTCTTGGAAACATGAATATTCTTTGAAATTACGAACAATGTTTTTAATATTCCGTCCATTTTGGAAAAAACATGAACAAAACATCATTTTTTAGGACATGAACCTTTTATCAAAATCCAAACATTTTTTTAATTTGTGACCGACTTTTGAAAATGGACATGTTTAGAACATTCAGAACAATTTTATATAATGTGTTTTTAAACACGGACATTATTTTGAGTCAGTATACATTCTATTAAATCAAGAATATATTTCAAATTTCAAATATATTTTTAAAATAAATGTTTTTTAAATCGCAAACAATTTTGGAATATTTCTGAATTTGAAAAAATTGGAATGATAAAATAAATTAATTTTCCAAACATTTTGAAAGTGGAAGACAATATTGTAATTTGAACATTTTATGAAAATATTTAAAAAATTCAAATTCTATTTAAAAAATGAATTACGAAATAGGGTGAAAATAAAAATAAATTTGGACAGAAAAACAAAACATGCCAGCCCAGTCTTGAGCGCCCTGTGCGATGTCTGATTATCTGCCGCACAGGGCGAGAAGTAGGATTTTTGCAGCTACATGGGCAGGAAAATAAATGGGCTGGCTTCACTGGGCCACAACGTGTGCGGGCCTAGTACGAAACTCTGGATTGGTTAAAATACAGACAGACGCATACAAATTTAGTACCACCTCGGATAGAAAAATAAATTTCGATGGTGAACGGATAAAAAATCGAAGAAACGCACCTTGCTTTATTAGTAGGTATAGATGATATGGACATGATCATCTTGCGCCTTTGATCTCCATCTCCAAAGTACCGTCATGATCTCTATTGTCACCGGCATGACACCATGATCTCCATCATCTTGATCTCTATTAATGTGTCATCATATGGTCGTCTCGCCAACTATTGCAATCGCATAGCGATAAAGTCAAGCAATTGTATGGCGCTTGCATCTTATGCAATAAAGAGACAACCATAAGGCTTCTGCTAGTTGCCGACAACTTTAACAAAACATGATCATCTCATACAACAATTTATATCTCATTGTGTCTTGACCATATCACATCACAACATGCCCTGCAAAAACAAGTTAGACGTCTTCTACATTGTTGTTGTAAGTTTTACGTGGCTGCTACAGACTAAGCAAGAACCATTCTTACCTACGCATCAAAAACCACAACGCGGTATAGTGATTGCTTTTTGATCTTCAGAAAGAACCATGTTCATTGAATCCGATTCAACTAAAGTTGGAGAAACTGACACCCACCAGCCACCTGTGTGCGAAGCATGTCGGTAGAACTAGTATCGCGTAAGCGTACGCATAATGTCGGTCTAGGCCGCTTCATCCAACAATGCCGCTGAATCAAGAATCAACTAGTGACGGCAAGCAATATGTATATACCCACGCCCACAACTCCTTTGTGTTCTACTCATGCATATAACATCTACGCATAAACCTGGCTCGGATGCCACTGTTGGGGAACGCAGTAATTTTAAAAAAATTCCTACGCACACGCAAGATCATGGTGATGCATAGCAACGAGAGGCGAGTGTGTCGTTCACGTACCCTCGTAGACCGTAAGAGGGAGCGTTATGACAACGCGGTTGATGTAGTCGTACGTCTTCATGATCGACCGATCCTTGTACAAAACATGCGACACCTCCACGATCTGCACAAGTTCAGCTCGGTGACGTCCCACAAACTCACGATCCAGTAGAGCTTTGAGGGAGAATTCCGTCAGAACGACGGCGTGATGACGGTATTGATGAAGCTACCGACGCAGGGCTTCGCCTAAGCACCGCTACGATATGATCGAGGTGGATTATGGTGGAGGGGGGCACCACACACGGCTAAAAGATCAATGATCGACTTGTGTGTCTCCATGGAGTGCCCCCCTCCCCCGTACATAAAGGAGAGGACGAGGGGGAGGGCCGGCCCTCTATTATAGCGCGCCCTGGGGAGTCCTACTCCCATCGGGAGTAGGATTCCCCCCCTTCCATGTAGTAGGATTAGGAGGGAAGGAAAGGGAAAAGAGAAGAGAAGGAAGGAGGGGGCGCCGCCCCTCCCCCTAGTCCAGTTCGGACTAGGACCTGGGGGCGCGCAACATCTCCTCTCTCTTGCCCCTAAAGCCCAATAAGGCCCATATACTCCCCGGCGAATTCCCGTCAATCTCCGGTACTCCCAAAATACCTGAATCACTCGGAACCTTTCTGATGTTCGAATATAGCCGCCCAATATATCAATCTTTACGTCTCGAGCATTTCGAGACTCCTTGTCATGGCCCCGATCTCATCCGGGACTCCGAACTACCTTCGGTACATCAAAACACATAAACTCATAATACCGATCGTCACAGAACTTTAAGCGTGCGGACCCTATGGGTTCGAGAACTATGTAGACATGATTGAGACACGTCTCCGGTCAATAACCAATAGCAGAACCTAGATGCTCATATTGGTTCCTACATATTCTACGAAGATGTTTATCGGTCAAACCGCATAACAACATACATTGTTCCCTTTGTCATCGGTATGTTACTTGCCTGAGATTCGATCGTCGGTATCTCAATACCTAGCTCAATCTCATTACCGGCAAGTCTCTTTACTCGTTCTGTAACGCATCATCCCACAACTAACTCATTAGTTGCATTGCTTGCAAGGCTTATAGTGTTGTGCATTACCGAGAGGGCCCAGAGATACCTCTCCGACAATCAGAGTGACAAATCCTAATCTCGATCTATGCCAACTCAACAAGTACCATCGGAGACACCTGTAGAGCACCTTTATAATCAACCAGTTATGTTGTGACATTTGGTAGCACACAAAGTGTTCCTCTGGTAATTGGGAGTTGCATAATCTCATAGTCACACGAACATGTATAAGTCATGAAGAAAGCAGTAATAGTAAACTAAAACGATCAAGTGCTAAGCTAACGGAATGAGTCAAGTCAATCACATTATTCTCTAATGATGTGACCCCGTTAATCAAATGACAACTCATGTCTATGGCTAGGAAACTTAACCATCTTTGATTCAACAAGCTAGTCAAGTAGAGGCATACTAGTGGCACTCTGTTTGTCTATGTATTCACACATGAACTAAGTTTCCGGTTAATACAATTCTAGCATGAATAATAAAAATTTATCATGATATAAGGAAATAAATAATAACTTTATTATTGCCTCTAGGGCATATTTCCTTCAAAAATCACATTTTAAGGGCTCTGTTCCGCCGCAGCCAATTTCGGCCATCAAACAATAAAAGCACACAAATGAATTGACCGTGGTTTTGAACAAATAAAACGTAAAAATGCCGAGAATTCAAACATGATCTTTGCCACCGCCACATAGTTTTGGTGGCCTTGCGACATAGTTTTTGCACCACAACCCAAAAGACATCGCATTCGTCATCACTCCATCATCGTCATCAACATCATCACAAGCTGAAATCTTCATCGCTACCATTGCCACCACCACTTGCCGAACCACCATGCTCACCGCATGGCCTCTTCTGACTAGCGTCCTCCACTCCAAGATCTCCAACCTTGCCATGTCATGCCATTCTTTGGTGACCTCGTCCATCTCATTTTGGTTCATGATCATGATCTTGTTCTCCTCTTGAAGGAGTTTGGCCATGGCTTTGTCCTCCTCGGTCTTGGCTCTTCTCTCCTCAATGGCAGCCTTGCGGTCGGTCTCCTCCTTGAGTAGTTGCCGCTTCTCTTGCTTCTCTTGACCCTTCTTCTCGGCCAACTCCTTTTTTACCTCCAATATCTTGATCACCAATATCTCATTGGACTTGACCATGTCATCTAGCTTCTCCTGCAAGCTTGATGCCTCCGTTTCCTTCTTGATCTTTTCTTTGGCCTTCTTGTTTCCATCGGGCTTATTCTTGTTTCTTGGGCCATCGTCCTCTTCATCATCAACAACAACATCCATATTGATGAGGGCACCTCTCTTTGGTGGGGATTCTTTCTCAATCACCTTCCACTTCTCGCTATGTTTGGGAAGTTCCCAACAATGCTCTAGTTGAAATGCCTTTTTGTATGAAGCTTCCTTGTCCTTGTACCTTCGTTGCACAATTTTGTCCTACAAAATGGAAACAATGTCAAATTGCGCAACCGCTTCGAGTTGTACAAAAGATTTGCGCTAATTGGGACATGAAACGAACTCACACAGTCGGCTTCAACGACGCCACTTGGAGGTGCATTGCGGACTTGCGTCAAGCAAGCAAGCCAACAGCTACAAATCGGCTTGATCACATCCCAACGACCTTGAAGGGACCGAAAGGTGCGTGGCGTCCTGTTGGGATACTTTGCAATCATGCAGAGGAATTGATCCTTGATCCTTTTCCAATTCCCCTTAGCGGTTTGGTCGGTACCGGTGCACACATCAAGAGACACCGACTCCCAAGCCTTGATCAAAACTTTATCTTCCAATGGAATTTAGTTCTTCGATCTTGAGCATTTTTCTTGTGCTTCATCGTACACCCCCTCGTCAACCTCCTCCACATCATCTTCTTCGACGTGACTGTGCACGCCACCATCCATCTCATTGCAGCCGTACTCATAGATCGGTGATTGATCGATGCCAAAGGTGTTGTCGTCCAAGGTTTGCACGAAGCCTGCCATCTCATCATGCTTACCGGCACTACAATTGTGCTCTAGAAGTCACGTACAAGTGTAACAAACTCAAACGAAAGAAGTGCAGGCAATCAAAGAATCATACATTGCGTTCATTCTATCGAACACCTCGGGGCAACAGTAGCGTCATCGCTGGGAATCCTCACGCCAGCTCTTGCTGGAGCAATCGGGGAGGTGTTGGCGGGGTGCTGGACCACACACCCCCTATGTTTCACCGATAAGGTGCTGGACCATGAATTTCCAGAGGGATTCAAACCCCTAAACATAGAGGCGTACGACGGAACGACAGACCCTGGGGTCTGGATTGAGGACTACATCCTTCATATCCACATGGCTCGAGGAGACGATCTCCACGCCATCAAGTACTTACCCCTCAAGCTCAAAGGGCCAGCTCGGCACTGGCTTGAAAGCCTCCCCGAAAACTCCATTGGAAGCTGGGAAGAGCTCAAAGACGCTTTTCGGGCAAATTGTCAAGGGACCTATGTCCGACCACCGGATGCAAACGATTTAAGTCATATAACTCAACAGCCCGGAGAGTCAGCCCGAAAGCTTTGGAACAGGTTTCTCACTAAAAAGAACCAAATAGTCGACTGTCCGGACGCCGAAGCCTTAGCAGCTTTCAAGCACAGCATTCGAGACGCATGGCTTGCCAGACACCTCGGCCAAGAAAAGCCGAGAACAATGGGAGCATTAACAAGCCTCATGACCCGCTTTTGCGCGGGCGAGGACAGCTGGTTAGCCCGATGCAGTACCAGCGACCCAAGTACATCCGAAGTCAGGGACGGAAATGGGAAGCCATGATGCAGCAAAAACAAGCGCCAGAATAAAGAAGACAGCCCGAAGAGCACGGCGGTAAACGCCGGATTCAGAAGCTCTCGGCCAGGTCAGCAAAAGTTGCCCTCCAAAGGCAACAGAGACGAACTGTCCAGCCTAAACAAGATTCTGGACAAAATATGTCAGATCCACAGCACCCCCGATAAACCTGCAAATCATACCCATAGAGAATGTTGGGTATGCAAGCAGTCCGGAAGCTCAACGTCGAACACAAGGGGCAAGATACACCAAGCGAAGATGAGGATCAGCCTCGCAAGCAAAGCACTGGGGAACAGAAGAAATTCCCACTAGAAGTCAAAACAGTAAACGTGTTACACGTGATAAAGGGGAGAAACAAAGCGGCACTCCTAGAGACACATGCCCAGGGCCTATCACCGCGGAGTTCTGCCACTGGTCGTCCCAACCGATCACCTTTGACCATTGGGATTACTCGGCAAGTATCTGGCATGCAGGACGGGCTGCCTTGGTGTTAGACCCGATAATTGACGGATACCACTTCACACGAGTCCTGATGGACGTCGGCAGTAGTTTAAACCTGATATATCAGGACACAGTCCACAAAATGGGGATAGACCCAACAAAAATTAGCCATAGCAATACTACCTTTAAAGGAGTAACGCCAGGCCCAGAAGCCCATTGCACGGGGTCCCTGCTACTAGAGGTTATATTCGGCTTTCCCGATAACATCTGCAGCGAAAAGTTAACCTTCCACATCGCTCCGTTCCAAAGTGGCTATCAAGCACTACTCGGATGCGAAGCTTTCGCTCGCTTTAACGCAATACCGCATTATGCTTCTCTCATGCTTAAGATGCCCGGTCCACGTGGCATCATTACAGTAAGTGGAAATATTGAGCGCTCCTTGCGCGAGGAAGACCGTGCGGCCGCCTTGGAAGCCGCACACTAGACGGACTCACCAACTAGAGAATCTGACAGGTCGTTACACTACAAAAAAAATACACTTCCATGATGATACATGTTTGTCACAGTAGGTCGCTTTTTTGTCATGCATGTACATCCATGACAAATTTATGACAGAATCAAGATAGTCATACCTGTGCTGTCGTAGAAGTGTTCCATGACATTACCAAAATTATCATCATGGAAGTGTCCACTTCCATGACGATAAATCGCGCGTCATAGAAGTGCTTTCGTCAAGGGTGACCGACACGTGGCATCCACCGTAACGGAACGCCGTTAAGCTATCGGGTCGGGTTTTGGATCCGATAACCCGTTAACAGCCCCGACCAATGGGGATTTTCCACGTGTAAAATCATCATTGGCTAGAGGAAACACGTGTCGGCTCATCGTCGGGACAGATGTCATCCACTCACTGGACAGAAGGCGCCTATGATACGTCGACACATGGCACGGTCCAACAAGTTTAAATGGGCCGGCCCAACTAAAGGCCCACAAGATTTTGCGGACCATAATGGGCCGGCCTAGCTAAAGGCCCACGAGATTTTGCGGACCATAATGGGCTGGCCCAGCTAAAGGCCCACAAGATTTCACAGGCCATAATGGGCCGACCTAGGTAAAGGCCCACAAGATTTTCGTGTGCCATAATAGGCCGGCCCAGGTAAAGGCCCACAAAATTCTTGCGGATCATAATGCACCGGCCCAGCTAAAGGCCCATGAGATTTCGCCGACATTAATGGGTCGGCCCAGCTGTAGGCCCACGAGATTTTGAGGACCCTAGTAGGCCGGCCCGTTAACTGGCTGCCATGTTTTGGGCCAAATGCCGGCCCATATTTGATCCGGTCTATTAATGGCCTGCCACGCTCCGGGCCTAATAGTGGCCCATATGAGATCCGACACGTTAAAAGCCTACCACGTTCTGGGCCAAATTACGGCCCAGATCAGGTCCGACCCTTTAAGAGGTTTTGGGCCAAATTATGGCCCATATCAGATTCGGCCCGTCAACTGGACACTATGCTTTTGGGCCCACTTGCTAAAGGCCCACTTAGTAATTCGGCCTGATATTAGTTTTGGCCTGTTAAGGGCCCGTTTAACATTTCGGCCATATATTAATTTTAGCCTGTTAAAAGCCCGTCGTATAGTTGGGCCTAACTACGGCCCAGTTTGCATCCGGCCTGCTCGCAGCCGATATCTGATTGGGCCAAACAAGGACCGAGACAATTTTTCGGCCTGTTAAAAGCCCGTGATTTGATTCGCACACTCATGGGTCGGAGTTCATTTCGGGCTGCTGCCGGCCCGTGAGCTTATCGGCACGTTTCAGGCCCAACCTACATCGTGATTGCATGATGGCCCCATTATGTACCGTAATTTTACGGTTTGGACGGTTTACTGCGAAGACAGGATATACATACAGTAAAATAACTGCAGCATCGTGAATAAGAAAAAACATATACTATACAATAAAGAAATTACGGCATATTACATCCACTGGGCATCAAAGTTCGCCACTATGATAATAAAGCACAAGCAGACAGCAGATTACATACACTGGGCATGAAAGATCGCCACCCGTGCAAATAAACACGCCAACAAAATAATATACAAAACCGACAACACTTCAATAGAGTGCAAGAAAGGTTAGCCCTGCTGGGGAGCTGCAGCGCAAGCAGCTGAGCAAGATGATGAGACTGCGCTTGTTCAACACTTATATCTTCCTCATTCTGAAAGATAAACAAGCAGACAGATGACAGGTTTTGCACATAAAAGTATCAGTGCTGCAATTCATCACATTTCTTACTGACGAATAAAGTGACACAGTTTAAATTTGCATTAACAAATATGGTATTGTTCAGGTCAAGACATGGCAGGAAATGACATTGTGAAGGAGTTGGCAGCTTCACGAAACCACTGGATTACAGATCAAGAACTCATAAGTATCAATGGTTAGTGTGCTGTCAATTTATACCATTTCAGATTGGCAAATAAAGAGACGGTTTAAATAATAGTAGAATGATATGACATTGTTCATAGTTAAGACATTGCAGAATATGACATTGTGCTGTAGTGGGTAGGTTCACCACACCACTGCATTACGGATGAAGAACAGAAGCATACATGCAGTGCAAAAGAAGATCACTTGCTCTGTATAGATTAATTTACATGGTATGAAGAAGGAAGTTGGTTGTACAACTGAAAACTTAAATTGAGAAAGGACAAACTTTTGTTTATGAACTACATAATAAACTTTAAACAAGCAATTTGATGCAAACATCAAAAATAAACAGATGTTGCAGTCATGCCTAACCAAATATATACAACAAAGTTTGAAGGCTTGAGATGGACAAACTTACATTATTGGTGAAGACAGGCTCTATAAAGGCCTTGTCCATGCTGATGGGGGGCAATTCAAGAAGTTTACCACAGAATCTTCTTCAAAAGCATTGCCTTTATTCTACATTTTGTTAAGAGTAAATATAGATGTGATAATATACGAAAAATGGAGAATATTTAAGATAAGATGAAGAGTGATGCTACATAACCAAGTAGCTATAAATGTAAGTGCAGCGATACAGGCAAAAGGTACAGACAAGAGCAATGCACAGCTAAACTTATTCAGTACCAACCTTATGGTAAGAGTAAATATAGATCTGATGTGTAGAAAATGGAGGGCAAAGGAAAATAAGCTGCAGAGTGATGGTACATGAACAACTACCTGTCATTATAAGTACACTGATATAGGACGGCATGTACTTACAAGAACAATGCAGAGCTAAAAAAATATTGGCATTGGATATATTCTACACTAATGTAACCATTCATACAGATCAGATAATTTGGAGCAAACAATTGATAAGCAAGCTATCATGCATACTGCTGTCACATAATGAACTAGGTATGTATGCAAGTACAGTGATACAGGACAACAGGTACTAACAAGAGCAAAGAAGCGGGCAACATATTTGCGATATCCTGTCGTTCTTGTCAAACCGGAATTCTTCTTCGAGCAGATTTCCTGCAAAAAAGATCCGTAAGGCACATGCGGAAAAGTAGAAGTTCAAATTGTCATGTGATTTCATAGACAGTACCTCATCCTGGGAACGAGACCAGTGCATAAAAAGGTTTTTCCATTCAATGTCTTCTAAATTTAGCACAGGAGACTTCACCGGAAATTCGTTTATAGACTTGCCATCAAAGTGTGATTTCCTCAGGTAACACCAATACTGCTGCAATGCTTCCTTGAAAAGCACAAGCAAGCTTTGCTCGTCATGACTATCAGATTGACCCTCGCCTAGTAACAACAATGTAATGTAAATCATTCATGTGTTCAATCAGCAGAAAACAGGAAAATAATAACCATGAATAATAGCACTTACACGTAAGTTGGACAGGAAGATGTGAAAATGGTGTTTGTCTTCACAATAATCTTCCCATGATGGGAATATATGCACGTAGTCCCTAACAACATTAAAAGCATTGGCTTTTAAACTGGGAATAACTGGAATGGGGTTCCAATCTACAGGAATTGGCCGTCTCTGCAGTTGGGATAGGTCTTCGGCCAGTGGACTTGCTGTACTTTTTGCTGGAGTGGGATTTTTCTATGATACAGCTAGTGCTATGGCAAATGAAATCGGTATACCTTTTGTTGGAGTGCAGGTCCTGTGTGGTGGGGCTAGTGGTGTGGCCAGTGAAATATGGGTAAAGTCTGCTGGAGTCGGTCCTACGTTTTGTGTCACTGGTTGTACATCCAATATAAGTGGGGTGTTGTCTGATTTCTCCGGCACCACCACGTTTTTCAAGGACTTTGCTGGTGCTCCTTCAGGTTCGGCAATCACCCTCTTCCTTTTTGATGTCTGATGCACAAGAACAACATTTGAGTGGAAAAACATGGTATGATGACAGATGGAATATGTATTGATAATGGATGGGCATGGCATCTCGACATATATGATGAGTAAACTAAGCAGATGGCGGTGCAACAAAGTAGAAGAAATGCAAGACAACATATGCAAGATACACGCAATCAATAAAACATTGCCAAATTAGAACAGACACCTTGATGGGTGAACAGGACAGGCCATCTGCCTTTGACTCCTCGAGGTTAGAATAGTCATTAGGATCATATTGTGAACAAGAATCAACAGGTGGGGAGCGTATGAGTTTCATTGCATCCAGAATGGCACTCAATGCCTTGGTACCAACACTACAAGGATATCCCTTATAAAGCAACACACATTTTACAACATTTTGGCTATACGTTGTAAAATTCACAATAGATACACATATTAAAGGTTGCAGATATGTGTTGCGGATTTGCAGCTGTTGACCTTATCATCGGACATATGCAACAAATAAAAATGAAAATGAAAAAACAGAGAGAGGGACGCGAGAGAAACAGAGCCCCCGATGCCCCTCATCGCCCCTCATCTCTCCCAAATCGCCGCCACCAACCACCGCGTCACCCTCCTCCTCCCACCTCGCCGCCGGCCCTCCCCTCCTCCCACATCACAGCACCGGCGGCTACCGGATCCGCCATATCCCCCACCCACCCATCCCTCTCACATCGCATCTCCTCTCTTGACGTAGCTCCTCATTGCGCCACCTCCGGCGGCTGATTCAGGCGACGTCCGGCGAATCCCGCCATCGCGAAGCACAGCCCGAGGTCCCCTTACACAGCAGCGCGCTCCCATGCGGCTTGATCCGGCGCTCTCGGCCACCAAAGCTCACCCGTGACCATCCCCTAATGGCTAGGGTTTCGGGCGCCGGCTCCGGCGCCGGTGGCCATGTCGTTGTCCTCTCGCCGGTGAGTGAATCCCCTCCCCTGGCTTCGTCATGCCTCTCTTTCCCTTTCTCTAACCTCTATTCTTATCTTCTCCTCTAGACGTCTAGGTATGCACCCCGATTCTATTGCAGCTACTCACTGTCAAAAATGGTTGGCCCTTGTGCAATTCATTGACGAACATTGATAGTTCTGCAGACTGACTTCCGATCTCCGTTGATTTACATTCATGCACTGATTTCTAATTCTATTAAATTAGTACAGTAATTATTAGATATCAATGGAGCATCAATTTTTTTTAAATCTTATACGCTGCTAACTCATCAATCCTTCACACAGATGAGTCGGTAATCCTTTTAAATTGTTTTGATGTAGAGAAACACTAGTTCATATATGTGGACCACATATTAAATAGTCTATTGCAAGAGTTATAATATTTAAGGCCGGATCCAGTCTTTATAGGTTTTTTGTTATAATATTGTCATACAATATTATAACTCTAGGTTATAATATTTAGAACTGAATAATCCGCGCCGCTGCCGCTTGCTGTGGATACAGTAGTTTATATAACTTGAGACAGACAGGCACAGTGGTAAACTAATGGAGACTTGCGAATAAGACCAGTTAACAAAGAAGAAGGCAATGGAATCATTAAACAAGAGCGGCGATTTCCCTTGGACAGTTGGTCTCTGAATCTCATGCAGACCACCAAGACATCGGGTTGACCTGACAGCAGCCACCATTATCAGCATGCTCGCTAATGCCAATGGAAGCAGACGTGCCTCGTCTGATTCTTACACCAATAAACAACGAGAAAATAAGGTTCATTTGCTTCTTGCACAACGAATTAGAAATGAAAAAATGCACGTTGTATGACATGGAAGCGAGTACGGATTGGATCATTCGGCTCCAAGCTAAGCTAACTGCTACCCTGTTGGTGTTGCTTTTCTAACAGCTACCGGCACAGCACTAACTAACAGCAGGCCGCAGAGCACCAGCCAGCTATCTTGGCTGTCATGGGCACCACTGCTGCTCTCGTAGGCCTAGCTAGCCCACAATCACAAAGGTCCTGCTCTTTCATACTACGTACGGAGTACCTGCCACTGCCAGTGCCACATCTGAATTTTTCTGCATATGTTTTGGGAGTACTCGTCACTATATAACAGGAGTTTGCTGTGACAGTGCAGAGCTAGTGCTGCAGCAGCCAGCGGCGCGAATCAACCTAGAGTTATAATATTGTATGGCAGTTTAGATGAGTAACTAATCAAAAAATTTTGTTGCAATTTCATCAGGTGGAGGTAGTAGCTTGCTAATGGTGGCTTTCACGTCCAGCTTAAATACTAGAGGATGTGGACCTGTTGGGGGAAGCACGTACACCTTTGTTTTAGTGGGCAGGTGAATTAATAATGCGCATGGTTTCTTCTATGATGTTGCTTTGATGTTGTTGATATGATTCAGAACACTGCTAAATACTTCTCTCCATGCCGGTTAATATACTTATTATTGTATGCTCTTACTATTCACCATAAGATAGTAAACATCTTCTTTTTTGAGATTTAGTACACATTTTTATTTGTCATTTGGTTATGTGATTGTCCCCTCATAGCTCTTGTATTTCTTTACGGAGGGAGTAGTAGTGATCTAAACGCTCTTATATTTATTGACAGTGCGAGTACTTATCTACTAATCTACTAGTGATCTAAACGCTCTTGTATTTCTTTACGGAGGGAGTAGTAGTGATCTAAACGCTCTTATATTTATTGACAGTGCGAGTACTTATCTACTAATCTACTAGTGATCTAAACACTCTTATATTTCTTTACGGTGCGAGTACTTATCTACTAATCTAAAAAAAGGTACTTATCTACTACCGCTGAAACTGAATCCCAATACCCCACTTAGATGCAACCTACACCTGAGCTCTACGCATGTTCATGTGCAAACACTGAGATACTAAAGCTTGCAGCAAGCACACGCACATATACATAGGCATCGGCTCACTGTTAATCATTATGTTTATCATCCGTTAAGTACAGGCTCATTGTTTGTTTGTGCGCACGTTTCCAAAGGAAGAAATACTCAATGCCATTCGGTGGTTTTCAATGTGCCATTATCTACATTCATAGTACGTCACTGTGTTTTACCTTCAACTAAGACTACCGTTGTGGTGATTATTTATTTATTCCTTTATTGCTTACATTAGCTCTAACCATTTTTCAGCCTCCTTTTCTGCTCTTATTCAACTATTTATGTACTCCTATCTCGCCAATGGCGTACCTATTGTTGTGTGTAATTTAATGTGAGGTGTCGCACTCATCCGTTCAAGCACTATCGAGATTGAGGCAATCATCATAGACGGCTGGAGCTGCGAGTAGATTTGTCCAAGATACGACAGTGTTCGTAGTCATGGTTCTGGTAACTGGCCACAATCTCCGTTATATCTTAACTGTTTCTGAAGATGGGAATGCAAGTAATGTTCTCCTTAGATGCTCTTGCCTTTTTGATTCGTACATTGCGGAACTGACCATTGATTTCTCACCACTTTGATTCATAAATTGCTGAATTTCCCATTATGTCGATTGCACTGTTCCATATGAGCAGTGTCTATTATGCTTTTAACCCGTCAACTAAGTAAGTACTATGTTATTAGTGGCTTGCTTTTAAGCCATAATCACATCTGTTTATTTTTCTTCGAGTCTGTTTATATTTGTTTTGTGACCTGAAGTAGTATATTTAGTTGTAAGGGAATACTTTCAGGTTACAAATTTTCTTTGTAATAGTCGTCATCTATGTTATTAGTGACCCTTTGTAAGAAGTAATATTTCTTATTTGCTGGGCAACCCGTCACTATTTACATCATGTCAATGTATTGTGTATTAACAGTTCATTTTGTTATTTTCTTTGTAGATTTAAAAGATATATGGACGCTTATATGGGTGCGTGGCAAGTATACTGCAATGATGATGATGATGTTCTGGTTCACGATGATGACGATGATGGATGTTTTTAGGTTTAGTTATGATGGCTAAGTTGTAGGGATGCTATTCCTGTTGGATGATTTTCCTTGGTTAAGATTTAGTGAAGTTGTAGGGATGTTGATGGATGCTTTCACATTTGGAAGTTATTCCTCCTGCAATATTAACAATTGTAATCCCACAGTTTTTTTTCAATATATGATTTCTTCCTCTCATGCGTATATTTTTTCTTCTGACTTGATATACATACTTATCACCATTATGTGGAGCATTATTTTAATTGCTGGCAATATATAAAATATTATTCACATTTTATATGTAAAACACCTGAAGCGTTGCAAATTATATGTTGCCAAGCAATGAGATTTGAGTTCCTATACATTAACCACCAACGTATATGGGTGTTGTAAAAGTTGGTTTTATGTGTTGTAGTCTTGCAACGGTTCCTTTTACCAACGGAAGTATAACCGTTGCATTATGCGCTAGCAACACTGGATAAGGCAACGCATCCCAAACCATTGGTAAAGACCCTTGCAATACATATATGGACTTTTAGATACGGAAAAAGGCGTTGCTATAGGTGGGGTCCTATTGTAGTACAATTTTGTAAGTCATTGCAGTGTTTAGCTTCAAGAGTGGACTGCTGCTAGTGCGACACAAAGCAGCTACACATATCATAGTGTAGATATAACGGGAAAACCTTAAGCATGAGAGTAAAATCAGCAAAGTGGAACTTGCTGGAATATATGTGCTAGTATTGCCGGTACGGCTAGAAAGGCTTCGGATACCAGCTCTCTTCAAGTGAAGGTGCGGTACTGTCAATATCAATGTAACTCTCAAAGGCGACACAGCTCCCCGCATTTCCTTGCTATTCTTATAGGATTCAAGTGGGCGGGCCACTACAAATCCTATTCCTATGTTTACAAGATCCTACGAACCAAAGAGGCTCAAAGTGTCCATCACAACCGACCGTATGGACCTCTACACTGCAAATGTCCCTGCTCATCTTCAGTACAAGGAACATACTGTACTACTATCATACTCTCTCCATTCCAAAATATAAGTCTTGGTAGAGATTTCCACTATGGATCACATACAGATGTATCCAGGCACATTTTAGAGTGTACATTCACTCATTTTGCTCCATATGTAGTCCATGGTGGAATCTATACAAAGAGTTGTATTTAGGAACAAAGAGAGTACATATTAAAGAAGAATGGAAGAGGAACATGGTAAAGAAGAGCAAGCAGATTTTGGATAATAAAATGTTGGTTGCGCAGTGCCCACACATGATGAACCAGAGTGCATTAAGAATGCAACTCCTAGCTGTCTCTCGACCATTTCAGGCGATTGGATGAAGATCCTACGTCTCCTAACCCTTCTTCTTCCTTGTCTCTGATTCTTCCCATACAGAACACCGCACGGGCCGCCGGCCGGACCACCGGCTCCCACCGCCTGTGTTCCTCCGCCACCCCCACCCCAACCCCCACCCGCGTAGAGTTTTCTTCATTCGGCGAGGCCCCACAACCACCCGAGCCACTTCGATCGCACCGGCGAACTCCGGCGAGCTCTGAAAAATCGACTGACCCAATTTTGAATTTTAGTCTACTGTGATTTAACTAGTGTGGAATATAAAAGGGGAAAACCATAAGCATTGCGAGTATGGTGTTGAGCGTGCCATGGCGGATCTGAAGGTGCAAACCGGACAAAGGCAACTTCGCAACCAAGACACGAAATCAGAGTAAAGCAGTGGCGATCTATTTTCTTGTTGCGATAAATAAGTTGAGCAGATACGAAAGAGTACCGCCTCTGGTGCGGCGCCGTGTACGCATCTGCTGAGAATTTGACGGTGCTGCGGTAGAGATGGCTGTCTGTGGCGTGGAAGCATATCTAGGAGGGTAGACGGTGGCGGCGGGGCGCGGTGGACGAGACAGTCGTAGGAGCGGCGCCGACAAGGTGGACGACGGCGGGGATGAAGCGAGAGGACGGGATGCAAGGATCCCGGTCCGAAGCCGTGGATGAGAGAGGTCGATCTCTTGTAATGGACGGCGGCATCGGGGTATCAGCTCGGGCATGGTGGAGGAGGATGGCGGTGGATGGGGTGGCGGACGGCGGTGGACGGAGGAGGGTGGGGTGGAGAGGGTGTTTTGGCGCCCATGGAGTACGAATGGGGAAAAGGGAGGTAGAGAGGAAGGGGGGAACCATGTATTTAGGGCGCGCTTGTCTCAAATGCGAGGAAATTTACAAACTTAGCCCCCATTTCAAATTTCTACTACATCACAGCAACACTAGTCGGTTGGGGATAGGACGGTAATCTTGCATACACCGAATATTTGCCGACGAGAGTTTGTTTTTGGCGCCCACTGTGTATGAATATGAATCGGGGAGGGAGTCGATTTCGGCCGAGGACACACTGTGTTTTGGCGCCCACCGTGTATGAATCCAGGTGAGAGGCGATTATGTCATGTTTGGGTTAAATTACAAACCTACCCCTATTGAAACCTATAGAAATCCAGCATATAGGCTTTGCGTGGCAGGGATAGGGAGTAGTGATTTCCATCTCGCAGATTTTGGTTTCGGGCGGTTACTGCGACTTTCCCTGCTTTGTTCAAATTTTGCAGAGTGCACGTTTACCGTGCCAACTCAATTCGAATCCCGTTTGTATTCTATTTTTTTCAGGCGGGATCCATTTTCAATTAGAATTACATTCTATATACATCATTTTTTATATATACTTTCAAAAGCACAACGCCATTTATACATAAATATGGTTTACAAATGGCATGATCTCAGATTCATAAGGTTGTATCCATCAATTTGGATTTTCAAATATTTGAAACCACTTTATGTTGAAATCCAATGTATACATTCCTCTCTAACTGTCTCCAATTAAAGTGTGTTTCATGCGGGTTTTTTTACTTCTCAAACATGTATAATGTGTTTCACACACGCAACATATAGTGTAATCCTGTTTAGACATTAATTGCATATAAACCATGCATTGTTTGTAATTGAAGAATCTATGGATCACCAATATTGATAAACTATATAACATTACACGTGTGCCCAAATTCAAATGAATATGCATGTTTGATACACCAATTTGTGTTATGATATTATTGATGTCGTGATCTCCATTTCAAATATTTGAATCCCCTTTAATCCAGATATTCGTCTCATATAGCTATCACTCGTGCTTATATAGGACTATCTCTCTGGACCTATACGCGTTCATCGTCTCTCAGGTATCTCTCGTGCTACCTGTATGTCGACAATGATCTTTTATCTTCGTAACACACTGACGGTACTCTCTCCCTCGACCTTCATCACTCCATCTCTCTCTAAATATATCTCGCTCCCTGCTATGTGTCTCTAACTATGATTCTCCATGTGGAATCTCTTTCTCTCACACAAACACAAAACTTTGTCTCCCGGGGTCTCATTTCTCTCTACTATTCCCATGTGTGCCACTCGCACACCCCTCATACAGAGATGTCTTTCACTCCTTAGATATGAGAACCTACAAATCTTCCTCTTCAATATCTCTTTCTCACACACAAACACAAACTCTATCTCCCAGGGTCTCATATTTCTCCATTGTTCTCTTGTATGTTGCTCACACACACCCTCTCTCCCTAGAGATATCTTGCGTTCCCTCGTATGTCTCTCTAGCTATCACTCTCGTTGTGAAATATCTTTCTCTCTCGCAGACACAAAACTCCGTCTCTCTGGATCTCATTTCTCTCTAATATATGTTTGTATGTGATTCACACACCCTCTCTCTATCTCTCTCACACCCACACACATAACCCAGCTTTCTGATCCACTCGACTCCTATCTCTAACGCACACCAGATAGCATCTTTATCTTTCTATTTATCTGTTTCTCCATCAACCTTCTTTCTCGCCCTCACTCTTGATAACTATCACGCACAGTACATATGTTTCTCTCTACATGCAGTCAAGTGCCCTCTCACACACATATATAACTTCACCCTTTGAACCACCCGACGATCATCTCCAACACCCAAACTCGCGGATGTCCCTCTAGCTAGCATCTCCATCTCTGTATCTATCTGTAGTTTCTCCGTCAACATTTCTTTCTCGCACGGAGTCTTGCTTCCTATCACCCACACTATATATGTCTCTCCATACATATGCATTTATAGTTTTGCACAATCGTTGCACCTCACTCCCTCTGCTCGCCATAGATGCATGCTCCAGCCCACGCCACTACCTCTTAAAGATAAAAACACATGCTCAATTGTCGGGACTTCTTCCATGCATTCTCACATGCATGCATATTGTCATACCGATCCGTCTCTCCCATGTCGTTGATCTTATGACTTATGTCTTCTTTATTTTATCTTGATCATGCGCGCGCGCACACACACACATCCCACGTATACATGTATACCTCTCACACATGCACGTTCAAGGTCTCTATGTCTCCATACGTAGTTAATTACCCTCAATCCTAACGACACATCGAATCGTTCTCCTCTTTTGTGCACATAACTTCCGCCTGGATGGGTAAAACACACACTCACACTTAACAATCTCCTTCTAGCTACCCCCCCCCCCGCCTCTCACTCTTCCCCTATATCCCCGAAACCAATAAGACCATCCCATAGTTTAATTCCCGCCTACATGCACCATCGATATATAGTAGTCTTCCTCGGTGTCTCTCGAACAAACACGTTCTCTCGAAGTCGACTCCTCTCATGCATATAGGTCCTAATGCATTTTTCGAGGCTAACTTTGACCAAACGTTAGAGCAATAATATATGACATGCAACTTACACAAAGCATACCTTCAATTTTGTATGTCAAAGGAGCTTCCAATAATATAATTTGCGTAGTATACATCTCATGTGCTATTAATCTTGTCAATAGTCAAAGGCTGTCTTGAAAAACACATTAGGCCCTATATAGATGGAAGGAGGGAGTAGGTCCCATGCAAAAAATAAGAATAAAATTCAAACTTCTGGGCATCGTGGCTCAGTCGATAACATTGAGAAACTTGGTTTTAAAATCATGAAACTTGGCATGGTGTCATGTCATGGTAGTACCATGCCATGGTAAAAAAATTGGCCGAATAGGAACAAATTTTTGTATAAGCTTCTTGCAAATCGGAGCTTCTCTCAAGAAGGCTCGTGGTTCTGGGAGGGAACGTGTCACCTTTGTGTGCATAATTCAAATTTTAAATACAAGCACATGTTCCAGTGCACCAAAGTTGGTTGAAAAATCACATGTGTGTCCTCGGGTAAATTTCTAGGTTCCATGCAAGAAATGGGAATGAAATTCAAAATTCTGGGCGTCGTGGCTGGGTTGGAAACATTGAGAAACTTAGTTGTTTAATTCCTGTAAATCCAAAACACGCATGAAAATAATGAAACTTGGCTTGGTGCCATGACATGGCACCAACATGTTGTGGTAAATTTGCAGTCCAATTTGCGAAGGCGCACACATTAACAATCAACAAGGTCATTTTGGAAGAAGTGATGTCACGTTACAATCGGAAACACAAGTATTATTGAAACCATGGGCGTTCTACTTACTAGTACCATTTACGTGCCACCACGCGTCCCCCTTTTTATTAGCTAGGAGGCGACGTGCAGGGTAGCTATTTGAGTACGAGAGGCATGCGATCAGACCCCTGCGCGTGCTTATCGGGAGGAGAGCCCTTTGACATCCATCTGCCATCCACCTCTCTCCTAAGGTCTCCATTAATGGCGCCCGAGCCTCTGTTTAATGGCGTGGCTACGTCTCACTCGACTGAGATTTAAGACAGAAAAAAGAAAATCCGAAAGCACGGATCTTGATGTAAGATCTGATGGACCTATATAGCATCTACTGCGACTTATAGCAAGACTGATGAATATATAAGGACAATTAAATTTTTTTGATCAAAGAAGGGCTTGCCCCTTCCGATTTTCATTACTGAAAACCACCACAATTCACAAGAAGTTCAGCACAACTCCAGCCTAACACGAAGGACTAAAAGCTACCAGATTGAAATCGCAACATCCCATGAGGCCAACAAAGGCCAAACATCCCCACTAGAACCCAACATTTCACAACCGACGACACAATCCACATCCTAAACCGATTATTACATCAAAAGAAACTAGGAAACTAGTCTCCGCGGCGAGCGGCAATGAGCTCTTTCGTGTCCTCAAGATGCTGCTTGAGAACATCCACGGATTCCTCCACCAGCCTTTGGCGCTCGTTGCGGAGCATGTCATTCTCGTCCATAAGTTTCTTCAACAAGGCACTAGTCTCCTCCTGCAGGTCTGCACTTCGAATGATCTTCTCCCTTAGCAGGTTGCGCTCGGCCCGGAGCCTCTCATTGCCCTCCCTTAGTTGTCGGATGACGCCGGTAGCCTGTTCAAATGAGGCTATCATGTCGTCCTGCAACCTCACCGAGCCGGAGATCTGATCCATCTGGCTATGGACGATCGCATGCATGCGCCTGTAACAGTCGTCGCGTGCCCGTGAGAAATTTTCCCAGGCCGTCGCGTGCTACTTCCACGCGGCGGGACATGTCGGCTGCTCTCGCAGCGAGGCGGGACATCTCTCGTGCTTCCGCTTCCATGCTCGCCTCTCCCTGGTGGCAATCTCTCGACCCAAAACTCATGCTGGCCATGGCAGACGCAAGGGAAGGATGCTGAATGACTTGTTTGTTTTTGTGGATGAGGAGTTGAGGAGGAATGTGCAGTCATCTTGGCATACTAGTATTTATAACCGAGTACTAATACGCTCCTAAGTGGGAAACCGTTTAGGTTGTGACCGGTGTGAACAGGTTTGCAATTCAATATAGCGTGGAGTAATTTGGAATGTGACAAGACGCAAGCTCAAAATTTATTGACGGTTCTAGTTTTGAAGTGCGGCACTATTCCCGGATGGAGTACTTCTTTTTCTACTCCCTTCTTTCCGGTTTTATAGGGCTTATCTCAAAATTTTAGTTTTTCCATTTTATAAGGCTCAATTTGGTTGTCCCCAACACATGTTCAGATTCCAAGGTACATTAAATCATTGCATGCAAGTATTAAGAGAAAATTGACCAATGCATGTACTTTATGCATGTATGCATTGCAATTAATGCATTAAACCTATCTCTCGGGACTTCTCGCACGCACCATCGTGCCACCCGCAAAAACTTGTACTCTGAGTTTAGTAGTATGTTATACAGGAAGAGAAGAGGTGCACGCACGCACTCATCCTCTCACACACGTGTCTATTTTTTCTCGAAAAGGAGGATGATGACCCCCGGCCTCTGCATCTGGGAGTCACACACACAAATTATTGAAATATATCGAGTGCGGTGCTTTGATGTGTCGCGTCAACTCGTACATCAACGAGAAGTTCGATTATCCTCTCCCTCGCGGACTTAACTGCACATGCCTTTGGCTGTATGACAGGTTGGCCACACACCTGTAGGGCCCACGTGTCATACACGCAAAGGCAGGAGCGTCCCTCCCTTGCCCATGAGCGTGGTGGCTGGCAAGACTAGGAGAAGCTTTCGCTACACGCTCTCCCTCCCGCATGCGGTGGACATGCAATAGTTCAATAGATGTCAGATGGCCAGAAGCGTACTGTAGTACTCCTCCAGTGCGGTAGTATTCCATCATTGTTCGACTTCCTGAAGAGGCGAAGAGCCAAGCGCAGCCCGGACGCTCGTGTGGCAGTTTCATGTGTATAGTAGTCTAGGATAGCATGTACCGTGCCTATAAGCTTAAAATCGTTGGGGTCGGCTCCATGCTATGTGGCTGTCTCGAAGTTTTTTTAAAAAAATAAAATAGTCTTCTGGCCCTACCCGAAAACTGCCGCACGTACTACCGGTGAAAAGCCCCACCCTCAACTTTTAACTACACGAAAACAGTTCGAGCTTGTTCGTTCTATATAAATACAGTACTTACCGTATGTTTATTCACCCGTGGGGTTGTTCAATGAATGGAGGGGCGGGGAGCACAAGTGAACAATACTGTAGCACTACTAGTAGTAAGTAGGAGTCGTACAGTAGTCACCTTAAATAGAGAGTTTCTTTTCTTTAATGCCACGTACACAAATTGAAACGCTTGTTGTGGAGAGGAAAAAGATAATCACTCCACTATATATGGACCCAGGGGCCTGAGCGCTTGCTTTACTAGGGTTTCTCTCTTCATTCTCTCATCCTCTCTAGATATAAACAAGATAGCGGTAGCGACATTTTCTCTTTGCTCACCGCTGGTCACAGATCCGGTCGGATCCCTTCGGCCGGTGTGTGTAGAGGACTAAAAGGTGCATCGTTCACGCGGTCATCGCCACCGAGGGAGGAAACCCACAGCTGCCGGAGGGTCCCGATCCTCTGCCCGTGCCTTTCTCTCCGACACATGGTCGGCTCGGGAGGTCCTCCGACCCTTCTTCCTCCCTGTTGTATTGTCCGCAGATCCGACCTGCCGCCGCCGACATCCCGGCGACCCTCAGGTATAAGTTCTTCGAAAGCGGCCTTGCTCTACTACCCTAGCTCCCCACGTATCTGCATGTGCATCTTTTTCTACTCCCATCAGCTCTTCCAAAGCCACCTAAAATTTTAGTATTATTAGAGGTAAAGCTACTTCATGCATTCGAATCTAGGGCTTTGTTCAAACAACAAAGAAAGAGGGGAAAGTTATAGCATGAATCTAGGACTTGATTCAAAGAGGAAATAATATGGTGAAAGTAGTAGAGACCGGATACCCAACCGGTCTCTTGGTTGAAAAGGGAAATAATGGGAAAATGCAGTACAAACTGGATAAGGAACAGATCTATCATTGGTTGAAAAAAGGATAGAAAGTGGCGGCTGGTGGACAAGTCAATAGAGTATGTCCAGGATTAGATTTGCTACCATCACATAGTAAAAGGTCTCCAGGATTAGATTTGCTGCCCTCACATAGTAAAAGGTCTCCAGGATTAGATTTGCTGCCCTCACATAGTACAATGGCACTCCTGTTGTTTCCCCAGTATGATAAGTAAGTTGCTCCTTTACGTTCTGAGTGTCCTGGTGTCCCCACGGTCCCATGCCCTTAAACCAACTCTTTAGCTGCTGTTGATTTACTCTGTCTGGTAAACAAGCAATGCCACCATTAAAGTAATCCCATATTTGAGGAATCTCATTGTTGATCGTAATGCTTCTGGTAACATGAAGCATCACTGACGTTTTAAAATTTCTATTATCCTTGCGTGATTTCCATGAACATAATTAAGATGCTTCTTTTCATTTTGTATATGTTTCGTATATTCTTAATAACCAGCAACTGTTTACTTTCTATCTTTTTGTGCAGATAGGGATATCCATTTCACCTTGTTGCTATTGTGACCTTTTGGTGAACTGCAGAAAACACTTTTTTGGAATGAGTGTCTTGTGCAGTTCAACTAAAATGTCACGTGGGCAACATCTCTCAATTTTGGTGGAACTGCACAAAATGGTGATTGGAGTTTCCAAAATCTCCGTCAAGTCCTACTGGTAATCTCGTGCAACATTTTATTAGCCTTTGCAAGATGGAGCCGTCACTGTCACCACAATGGCACTTTATTTTAGTGGAACTGCACAAAAGGATAAGAAAATTATAGTTGCACCTTACATGAGCCGGACAACCAACCTTAATGTTCCTCAATTTTAGTGCAACTACTAAAGAAGAACCTGCCAGCTCACAAGAGCAAGTACTTCTTGCTAGCTGAATGATGCAATCTTTGCTTCATTTCAAGTGAATTGCAGAAAAAGGCGCATGAATTGAATCATGGAACTCCAGGCAGACCTCATCCAAGTAGAGCTGGAGGTTGAGTTCAAGGAGGCCGCTATTAAAGCGAAATCATGCTCTCCTGTCTCCTTGTTTGTGCTATGCAAACATGATGTGCAAACATGAATACTCAACTACAGTTGTTGTGACAGTCAAGAGCATTCGCCAAGTTCTTCGATTGTATGACATGGCTAGCCAAGATGGATTTAATCCCGATATTCACTTTATCAAAAGGCTCTAATGGGTTGGTTCTGAATCTTGCAAGCTGGAAATCAGTGAGATGTGTAGGCATCTTTGTTGTACTTATTATTTGGATCTTATTTGTTGGTTCTGAATCTTGCAAGCTGGGAATCAATGAGATGTGTAGGCATCTTTGTTGTACTTATTATTTGGATCTTATTTGTTGGTTCTGAATCTTGCAAGCTGGGAAACACGGCATGATGATGCATAGGACAACAACCATAACAAACAGTTCAAACTCGGTAGTATTATCTTTGTGAAAGTGCGACAAATGTGATGATCACGTGCGTCCTGAGAATAATAATTCTAATTGTTGTGCATGTTGATCCTGTGGCAGTGATAGAACAAGCGAATGCATTGCTTGTTTTAAGTACAAATTTCTATTAGAGCTAATTAAATTTAAGTAAAGTGACCACTAACTCCTGTTATTACAGTACCAATACAGACCCTCTTGTGAACCGACATGTGGCCGAGGGTGCATCTTCTACCGGGCATGCAGCGGACGAGGGAGGGGTAGTAACTGTTGTCACCTGTACACACTCAGCTTACTGTTGACTCCAGTTCCCCAAGAGCTGAAAAACGAACTGTTGCCGCCGCCTACACACTCGTTCACTCGAAGAGACTCCAATGGCGATCTGAGGGGTGAGCTTGCCGGATATGGACGTCAGCAAGGAGTTCCCCTTTGAGTTCGCCGTTCAGTCCTATGGCTGCACCAAGTTGAATGTGATGTACACCAACGATACGGACTCGGTGAAGCTCTGCCTCGCCTCACTCCTATGGCTGCACCAGGTTCTAGAGCATTCGCCCGTTTCATCGGCAGCGCCGACTGCACCTTCGCTATGGTGGAGAGAAGGAAGAACGCGACGATTCGGCCATCTGGTGCAACAAGCTTGTCGACATCCAGAAGCAATACAAGATCATCAGCAACGGGCAGGAGAAGGACTCCGTGGTTGACCTCACTGAGACCATCATCGACCCCTGATACGCCAACATGAAAGAAGACGACCTGAACACGTGGGGGGTACCTCTGAATCTAGCCTACATAACCTACGCGGCCAAGGGCGCATACGCATGCTACGACATGTACATGCAGATCTTGGACATGAGGGCGTGTCTGCTTCCCGTAACCGACGAGTACACGGACAGCCGCAGCGTCATGATCAAGCGTGCCAGGAAGGTCTAGATGTTGTACTTTATCTGTTTATAAGCACGTTTATCTTGTGAGTGTTTCATCCATTATCCTATGTGTCATAATTATCTGTTTTGTCCGAAATATTTCTTTTAAGAACCCATTAACCTGATTGCTTTTTTTAGTGGCAATTTGCTTATGTATGTAAACTAGTTCACTTGTCCGTAAAAAAAACTAGTTCACTCGGCTGCCGTGCTT
Organism: Triticum urartu; assembly: GCF_056163025.1. NCBI lineage: Eukaryota > Viridiplantae > Streptophyta > Magnoliopsida > Poales > Poaceae > Triticum > Triticum urartu. The sequence continues at coordinate 109,797,193 of NC_141879.1, forward strand.
TGAATATCCTTCCTCCCAACATATTCCCCTCCTCAGGTGGACCCAGCAGGTCTCTGAATTTTCTCCCACTTTCTTTTTCGATGTAAACTAAGTTTTCTCCCAGTACTTTCCCCTAGAACCAACTCAACTGTCCCACGTCTAGCCTAAAAAATAATAATACCCCACGTACTGTGAACTCATCAAATTAAAATGATATTTTATTTCGTAAGTTGAAAGTTCTTACAAAATAATAATAATAATTGTTTATATATAACTTGGCAAGTTAACTCCTAGTGATTGCGTACATAAACTTGCAAAGATTTTACTGACGTGCAATCATGTGTTTATGCTTTTATAACATTTCTCCATCTAGCCCAACATGATATTTTCACCCAGCCCAGCAAGTCCGCGGCTTTCGAGAAAAATGCAAATGGGATTTAAATGGGCTGCATAGATGCTACATCATTGTTTCACCCAGCCCACCAAATGGACTAAAAAACAAATGGACTGACACCTGGGTCCACGGCCACAACCCAGTTTTTTGTGATTTGCCAGGCCTGTTGGGCTGCAAATCTTTCAAGACGAGGAGAGCTTTCTTTCGGCTGGCCGAGAAAATGGCCCATCAGTAATGAGGAATGGGTTGTACATTTTTAAAACACATCAAACCGGCAATTAGTTTCAAATATCTTTTTTTTCATTTTGAGATTTTAAATTACATTAATTTTTATGCATGGAGAATTTATTGGATTTTATATTGATATACATTTATTTTTGAAATCAGTTTGAATGTGAGTCAAAATTTCAGGATTAAAAACAGTTCGGACTGTACCGAAATATGCAAAATTTCGTATAATTTTTTAACCGTGGCCACAATATGGGCTGTAATGCTAACAAAAAGAATATGGGCTCCAAAAAAACCTTAATAATTAGCAAATGGGTTGTATGCTGTTTTCCACAGATTTGAGACTTTCCTAAAAAAAGGTTGGCGCACAAGCAGTGACTGTTGGATGGCCATCCAACGGCCGTCGTGCTTCTTCAATCTCTGCTCTTCCTGCTCCAGCCGCTCAAACAGGCGCCGGCGGGACTGCCTACTCCCGCCTCCCAATGGCTGGCTCTGCTGCCGCGTAGGCCTCACCGCCCCATCGTACTCCCATCTCTGGCCTAGCCATCCCTCTACGCACCCACACCTGCTGTTATTCTCCGGCGACGGCAGACGAACCAGTAAACCCTCGTACAGTCGTACTCCCCTCCGCGTGGGAAACAACTGTCGAGTCTTCCCTGTCTCCGTGTCGTTCCCTTCCTAGGCCTCTCCGTCATCCACCGCCCTGGTGCTCTCGGCGCGGCCTGGTCAACATGGTCAACGACCGACATGCATCTGAAATGGACTTTACGTGGAGAGGCCGACAACTGGGTCCACGTCCGCACGCAAGGAAATGCCTCCTTATTACGCGCAAAATAATGATTCCTCCACCTGACATCAGGGACCCACCGAAAGGGCCTCTGTATTTCGCGAAAAAACGTTACCGCCGCTGACAGCTCGGACCCACCAGCTATATCTTTGCACGCAAGGAAGTGCCTCCTTATTACGCACAAAAAAAATGAATACTCCCCCTATTAGCTGGGACCCAGTATAGTGGCAGGCTGACTTGTGGGCCTACTAAGTTGACGGGGACAGAGGGCTTTGTCAACTTAGTCAATATGCATGATTGTAGCTCCAGTGATTGTACGATGTCCATCTAACAGCCGTAGTGCTTCTTCAACCTCTGGTCCTCTTGCTCCAGCCGCCCAAACCAGCGCCGGTCGTTCCTTGTGCTCTTGCCTCCCGTGGCCGGCTGCGATGCGGCGGAGGCCTCACCGCCCCCTACTAGTCCCACCACTGGCCAGGCCATCCCTCTACTCACCCACACCCCCTGTTATTCTGCGGCGACGGCAGCCTCACACCGCAGTGAACCAGTGAACCCTCGTACTCTACGCGTGGGAATCCACTGCCGCATCTTCCCCGGCTCCGCGTCGTCCCCTTCCTAGGCCTCGCCGTCGTCCACCGCCCTGGTGCTCTCGGCGCGTCGTGGTCAACGTGGTCAAGGAACGGCTTCCATCGGACGTGGACTGTACATGGAGAGGCTGACAGCTGGGTCCACGGCCGCAGCAAGGAAGTGCCTCCTTATTACGTGCAAAATAATTATTCCTCCACCTGACAGCAGGACCCACTGGACGGGCCACCGTATTTCGCGAAAAAAAATGTTTCCCCCTGACTTCTGGGACCCACCAGCTACATCTTCGCACGCAAGGAAGTGCGTCCGGGCAAAAAAAAACGATTCGCCCCCTGACTGCTGGGACCCACCAGCTACATCTTCACAGGCAAGGAAGTGCCTGACAGTCGGGACCCACCTGATCGAAGCGTACGTAGCTTTGTCATTCTGGTCGCGAACGTGTACGTACATACTGGTCATGTAGAGGCGCGCACGTGTCGTAGTAGAGGCGCGCATGTACGTACAGCGGCCAGGGTGCAAGAAAGAAAATACGGCCACGTATGTGTACATACGGGCAGGGTCGCGAACGCCTACTCGCGCATACGTACGGCCAGGGCTCGTGTACATGGCTGAGTCGGAACGGAGAAACAACTTCGTCGTCGTGTTCATGGGGAGGCAACGGAATGCGTCGTGTTCATGGGGAGGCAACAGAATGCGTCGTGTTCATGGGGAGGCAACGGAATGCATCGTGTTCATCGGGAGGGCTTGGACGGAACAGGCGATGGAAACGAGGCCTGGCGTACCGCAGAACGGAGGAAACGACCTTGTGTTCGACCAGCCACGTTCAAAACGGGATCCTGTTCATCGGGAGGGGTCTGGTGTACCGCAAAATGGAGGAAGCGGACCTCCTACGGTCGAAACGGGGGTCCTGTTGATCGGCAGGGGTGTGGTGTACCACAAAACGGAGGAAACGGACCTTCTACGGTCGAAACGGGGGTCCTGTTGATCGGGAGGGGTGTGGCGTACCGCAAAACGGAGGAAACAGATTTGTGTTGGAGCGCTACGGTCGAAACGGGGGTCCTGTTCATCGGGAGGGGTGTGGCGTACCACAAAACGGGACTCCACGGGATACTGTTCATCTCCATCGTCGACCTCCTCCAGCCTCCACGGGCTCCTGTTCATCCAGCCTCCACCGCGCGCTACTCCACCGGCTACTGTTCAACCACCCCTCCACCGTCTACTATTCATCCAGCCCTCCATGCCACGGGGTCCTGTTCAACCACCCCTCCACGGGCACCCCTCCACTGTCTACTGTTCATCCAGCCCTCCACACCACGGGGTCCTGTTCAACCACCCCTCCACCGTCTACTGTTCATCTAGCCCTCCACACCACGGGGTCCTGTTCATCCAGAGGCAACGCCACCGTTCACTGATCATCCAACCCCCCCCCCCCCCGCAATGCTCACTGTTCATCCCATCGATCGGCTTCACCTAGCAGCAGTAGCGAAGGAATCGCTCGATCGGTTTCAGTTAACAGCCATCGATCGATCGCTCAGGTTCAGTAACGCGTAGCCTGCAATGCAATCGCTCGAGTTCAGTTAGAGCCCAACGCCTCACTCGGGTTCAGTTAGAGCCAACGCCTCGCACACACGCGCGTACGTGTACGAGAGAAACGCGCATCGCTCGGCCCCTGACCTCCCACCGTAACCGGGAACTCCCCGAAATTTTCCTCGCCCTCGCTTCTACCACGGTTTTTCCGCCATGGACGGCCCAAAGAATGTCATGCAGCTGCATCTCCGGCCCGCCCAAGATGAAAAGCCCATTTTCTTTCATGATTTTTTGTCATACAAGTAGGAGCCCACCACAGCTATGATGATACCGGGTTTTGTCATAATTATCGTCATAGAAGTGTCATATGTATGACAGAAAAAATTTGTTCGGCCCAAAATGTCATGGATGTGTCTTTTTTTTGTAGTGTTAAGACCACGGACACGGTTAGACGAGTCTGGTTTGGCTATATATAATTGATACATGTTTGATGGCTATACCCCTATAACAATATAAGGGGCTCAACGCATGTAAACAAGTGACAATTAGGCTCAACCTTACTTATCTTGAACTGTACATGGTTTATTTAGTATAACCTATCTTTTTGCACGACAAATTTTCAAACTAAGTTCCTCTCTTTTACAGATGACCATCGTGCTACACCCGTCCAGGATACGACACAATGGAGACATAGGCGCAGACGTGTAGCAAGGACCCATTCCAAGGAATCTTTTTAGACTAAGACCCTGCGTAAACCTTTTTTACTGTCTCTTGTTGATACACATCCCCCGGATTCTCAGTTCAATTGAGAAGGATGCTGACGTATTAGCATGTGGCCACGTCAGAATATTGCGCGTACCTGGACACTAGGGGCTTATTACAAAGGGCACTATTTAGGCCTGGTTTACATCATAAAGACCGCATACCTTAGGGAGTGTTCGGCGTCGCGAGTTTGGCCTTATATGCATCAGCTCTGAATCATGTCTTTGGTAAAATGTTGGGTTTGCCCGGCTCCTATGTTTTGCTGCCTTACATTCCGCTCTATCGGCTAAGGAGGCACCAGGAGAACTACTGCGATTGTGCCCTGGTTCATCCCGACGAGCACCTCAGTAGAGAAAGCCGAAAAATGACTGTCATGATATAGCGTGAGACTGGTCAACCACTCGATGACCTAGCGGAATCTTCGGGATTCCTCCGCCTTAACGAAGGGCCGTTTCCCGGCCAGGCATGTATGCGCCCCGAATCCGAATGAGCGCGGAGCCACCAGGGGTTATATAGTAGCCCCACTGTCAAACTCCTCTGGCTAAGTGAAAGTGTTAAAGCATTATAGTCCGATTGCCTAGTTCGCTGCACTATCACCTCCTTAATGGACCAAGACGTTGGATCAAGTGTGAGCATGCGTCTTCTGCGAACACCCCCGCATTATATGCGTGGGGACTGAAGCCGACGACTGCCATCTTTTAGGTTATATACATATATACATAAACGGCCGCACAGGAGGCATCATAATTCTTTCGGGCAAAAGTATAAATACAGCCTTGACAAACTCAATAAAACATTGTTTTTACAATGGGAATACATGTCACTTAAACATAATATTCTTCGAGCACTGAGCCTCTATCAAACGAGCGCCTTTAAGAACTTCTTCAAATTAGTGCTCGGCAGCCACTCGGCCTATGGACGAACCGTGTGCCGCAAGAGTGGTGGCATCCATCTCCGCCCAGTATGTTTTGACACGGGCAAGGGCCATCCGCGAGCCTTCTATGCACGCCGACCTCTTTACAGCATTGATGCGTGGCACAGCACCAAGGAATTGTTGCACTAAGCTAAAGTAGCTATTCGGCCTTGGCCCTCCTGGCCACAGATGATCCACAATGGACCTCATGGCAACTCCGAATAATCTATGGAGCTCGGCCCAACCGGTCAATCACTCATTCAGCAACAACGGATGGACTGGAGCGTGAAACTGTGACCAGAACAACTTCTCCACTTCAGGACCTTTCTGATCCTTGAAGTACTCGGCCACATCAGCATCACTTGCAGCCAAATCCATGTACTCGTCCGCAGAACTCCATAGCCGGTCCAGAGGAGCATATTTCGGATCTCCGAACTTAGTCCGCAACAAGAAGGGATTCCCAGAAATGATATCCCTAGCTTGATTCAGCTCCTCCTTCGTCGCTCTAATTTTGGAGCGGGCTTCCTTGGCAGCCACCTGGGCCTTCTCCAGGTCCGTCGCCTTCACCCGGTTTTCTTCTTCAAGAAGCCGGTAACGGTCAGCCACTAGTAGAAAACAGGGCTATGGTCCAGGCCGGCTCAGCCCATTAGTCCTGGTTCAGTGTAGAACCGGGACTAACGTGGGCATTGGTCCCGGTTCGTGAGCCCAGGGGGCCGGCCGGGCCACGTGGGCCATTGGTCCCGGTTCGTCTGGACCTTTTGGTCCCGGTTGGTGGGACGAACCGGGACCAATGGGCCTGGCTCCTGGCCCACCACCATTGGTCCCGGTTGGTGGCCTGAACCGGGACCAAAGGCTGCCCTTTAGTCCCGGTTCATGCCACAAACCGGGACCAATGAGGTGCCTATATATACCCTCGCCCGCGAGCAGAGCACTCCAGTGCTCTGTTTTTCTATGGCCGGCGAGGGGAGGGGTTTGTGGTGCTCTAGCTCACCTCCTATGCACATGAGGTGTTCGATGGAATGCCCGAGCCACACTACTTAAACTTTCTCCTCTCAAAGCTCGACCTCTAAGCTCCATTTTCCTCGAGATTTGTCTAGATTTAGCGGTCCGTCACGCCCCGTCCCCGTCTTCACCGCCATCGATCACCCGCGCTGATCTCATCACCGACACCACCGTGGTGAGCCTCTTGTTCTTATCTTCTTTCTGAAAGGAAAAATATTCTTACTTGTCTGTTTAGATAGATACTTGTATCATTTTCTTACATTTATTATTGCATCTTATATAGCGCGATGGTTTTGGTATCCGCCCCCGTCGGCCCTCGTCCTGTCTATGATTCGGATTTGGTATGTATATTATCTTCATAACTATTGGTTCATTTATTGTTTATGAAAATTATGCCGACCAACGTGACATAGATTTTATTTATCTAGGATGTATGTGAATCGGAAATGCCAACTGACCCTATTGTCGAGAGGTTAAATTTAGTTGAAGAAGAAAACAATTTGTTGAAGGAAAAAATAAAAAAAATTGAGGAGGAGAAGATGATATTGGAGTTGCATGTTGCGGATGTCGTCGATGATCACAAGATCAAGATGGATGCAATGCGCTTGAAGATTAGAAAGATTAGAAAATATGCCATTCATACCGAGGCTTGGTATCATTATGCCGTTGGATCAATTGTTACCTTGGTTGCGATTATGATCGCATTTGTTTTCGCATTGAAATGTTTTACATAGTTTCAATGTATGGTTTAATTAATTAGATGCTCTGGAGAGCTATATATATGTTGTTAGATGAGAACTATGTATGCACTTTGGTTTTAATGTGATGATGAACTTCTATTAATTTGGACACTTAATTATATATAATGCACGCATATGAACCGGTAATGGATGTACGGTGACAGACACACCCGCGAGTACATTAAGGGCCTGCATGAGTTTCTCGATGCGGCTGAGGCAAACAAGCAGAATGGTTTTATGTGTTGTCCATGCACTGAATGTGGGAATACGTGGTCTTACTCTAATCGGAAAATCCTTCACTCCCACCTGCTTTACAAGGGTTTCATGCCACACTATAATGTTTGGACGAGGCACGGAGAAATAGGGGTTATGATGGAAGACGGCGAAGAAGAAGAGTACGATGACAACTATGTGCCCCCTGAATACGGTGATGCTGCAACGGGGGGAGCTGGTGAAGATCAAGAGGAACCAGACGATGTGCCCAATGATGTTGCCACGGGTGAAGCTACTGAAGATCAAGAGGAACCAGACGATGTGCCCGATGATGATGATCTCCGCCGGGTCATTGTCGATGCAAGGACGCAATGCATTAGTCAAAAGGAGAAGCTGAAGTTCGATCACATGTTAGAGGATCACAAAAAAGGGTTATACCCCAATTGCGAAGATGGCAACACAAAGCTCGGTACCGTACTGGAATTGCTGCAGTGGAAGGCAGAGAATGTTGTGGCTGACAAAGGATTTCAGAAGCTACTGAAAATATTGAAGAAGAAGCTTCCAAAGGATAACGAATTGCCCGATAGTACATACGCAGCAAAGAAGGTCGTATGCCCTCTAGGATTGGAGGTGGAGAAGATACATGCATGCCCTAATGACTGCATCCTCTACCGCGGTGCATACAAGGATCTGAACGCATGCCCGGTATGCGGTGCGTTGCGGTATAAGATCAGACGAGATGACCCTGGTGATGTTGACGGCGAGCCCCTCAGGAAGATGGTTCCTGCGAAGGTGATGTGGTATGCTCCTATAATACCACGGTTGAAACGTCTGTTCAGAAACGAAGAGCATGCCAAGTTGATGCGATGGCACAGTGAGAACCGAAAGAAAGATGGGAAGTTGAGAGCACCCGCTGACGGGTCGCAGTGGAGAAAAATCGAGAGAAAGTACTGGGATGAGTTTGCAAAGGACCCAAGGAATGTATGGTTTGCTTTAAGCGCGGATGGCATTAATCCTTTCGGGGAGCAGAGCAGCAATCACAGCACCTGGCTCGTGACTCTATGTATGTATAACGTTCCTCCTTGGATGTGCATGAAGCGGAAGTTCATTATGATGCCAGTTCTCATCCAAGGCCCTAAGAAACCCGGCAACGAAATTGATGTGTACCTAGGCCATTAGTTGAAGAACTTTTACAGCTGTGGAATGGAAACGGTGTACGTACATGGGATGAGCACAGACAGGAGGAATTTAACCTTAAGGCGTTGCTGTTCGTGACCATCAACGATTGGCCCGCTCTCAGTAACCTTTCAGGACAGACAAACAAAGGATACCACGCATGCACGCACGCACTTTTTAGATGACACTGAAAGTATATACCTGGACAAATGCAGGAAGAATGTGTACCTGGGCCATCGTCGATTTCTTCCGACCAACCATCAATGTCAAAAGAAAGGCAAGCATTTCAAAGGCGAGGCAGATCATCGGAAGAAGCCCGCCATGCGCACCGGTGATCACGTGCTTGCTATGGTCAATGATTTACACTACATAATCTTTGGAAAGGGTCCCGGTGGACTAGCTATTCCGAATGACGCTGAGGGACACGCACCCATGTGGAAGAAGAAATCTATATTTTGGGACCTACCCTACTGGAAAGACCTAGAGGTCCGCTCCTCAATCAACGTGATGCACGTGACGGAGAACCTTTGCGTGAACCTGCTAGGCTTCTTGGGCGTGTATGGGAAGACAAAAGATACACCCGAGGCATGAGAGGACCTGCAACGTTTGCACGAAAAAGACGGCATGCCTCCGAAGCAGTATAAAGGTCCTGCCAGCTACGCTCTTACGAAAGAAGAGAAAGAAATCTTCTTTGAATGCCTGCTCAGTATGAAGGTCACGACTGGCTTCTCGTCGAATATAAAGGGAATAATAAATATGCCGGAGAAAAAGTTTCAGAACCTAAAGTCTCATGACTGCCACGTGATTATGACACAACTGCTTCCGGTTGCATTGAGGGGGCTTCTACCGGAAAATGTTCGATTAGCCATTGTGAAGCTATGTGCATTCCTCAATGCAATCTCTCAGAAGGTGATCGATCCAGAAATCGTACCAAGGCTAAGGAGTGATGTGGCGCAATGTCTTGTCAGTTTCGAGCTGGTGTTCCCACCATCCTTCTTCAATATAATGACGCACGTCCTAGTTCATCTAGTCGACGAGATTGTCATCCTGGGGCCCGTATTTCTACACAATATGTTCCCCTTTGAGAGGTTCATGGGAGTCCTAAAGAAATATGTCTGTAACCGCGCTAGGCCAGAAGGAAGCATCTCCATGGGCCATCAAACAGAAGATGTTATCGGGTTTTGTGTTGACTTCATTCCTGGCCTTAACAAGATAGGTCTCCCTAAATCGCGGTATGAGGGGAGACTGACTGGAAAAGGCACTCTGGGAAGAGACTCAATAATATGCAGGGATGAATATTCTTGGTCTCAAGCACACTACACAGTTCTACAGAACTCTACCTTGGTGACCCCGTATGTCGATGAGCACAAGAACAGTCTGCGCTCCAAACACCCGGAGCAGTGCGACGACTGGATTACATGTGAACACATCAGGACTTTCAGCAGTTGGTTGGAAACACGTCTCAGAGGTGACAACACTGTTTGTGATGAGTTGTACTTGTTGTCCAGGGGACCATCTTTGACTATATTGACTTACAAAGGATACGAGATAAATGGGAATACATTTTACACGATCTCCCAAGATCAAAAGAGCACCAACCAAAACAGCGGTGTCCGCTTTGATGCAGCAACCGAGAGCGGAAAGGACACATATTATGGTTACATAGTGGACATATGGGAACTTGACTACGGACCTGATTTTAAGGTCCCTTTGTTTAAGTGCAAATGGGTCAATCTGTTAGGCGGCAGGGTACAGGTAGACCCACAGTATGGAATGACAACAGTGGATCTGAAAAATCTTGGGTACACTGACGAACCGTTCGTCCTAGCCAATGATGTGGCACAGGTTATCTATGTGAAGGACATGTCTACCAAACCGAGAAAAAGAAAAGATAAGGAAGCGAATACATCATACGATGAGCCAAAGCGCCACATAGTTCTTTCAGGAAAAAGGGACATCCTGGGAGTGGACGGCAAGACAGACATGTCTGAAGATTATGAAAAGTTTCATGAAATTCCTCCCTTCAATGTCAAGGCTGACCCAAGCATCCTGATAAACAATGAAGATTATCCATGGTTACGACGCAATAAGCAAATGACACAAGCGAAGAAAAAGTGAAGACTTTCTCCCGCAATAAGCAAATGCTATGTGGGTGAAATTATGATACCATCCCAACTTTCAACTTTTTCAGAGTTCATTTGAAATGCTTTCATGTCTTATGGTTCGAAACTTTGATACTTCGAAAGTGATTGTCCATTTTGTACACGAAGTGCATCAAGTTTTTGTCGTAACCCTCTCTACTTTTTGGAACATGCTATGTGGGTGAAATGATGATACCATGCCAACTTTCAACCTTTTCAGAGTTCATTTTGAAATGCTTTCCAATTTCAGAGTCATTTAGCTCAAAGAATGAATTAATAGCAAACAGAATGAACTACAAAACTTTTATGAAAATAAAAACAATCAATTAAAATATTATGTTATGATCAACTAAAATAAAACTATAATATTCTTCAATAGCAAAAAGAATATAATTTATGTGACCTAAAATCAAACTATAAGTATTTAATTGTAAGTATAAATAAAAAATAAATAGCAAAGAAGAAAAAAAATTCTAATTTTATAGTAAAGTTATTCATAAACCAGTGATTCACACAAATTTTTAAAAATTCAAATTTAAACTATTTAAAATTTAAAACTAATGGCACTAACACAAAGTTTATAATTTTTGTGACCTAAAAGCAAAAAAGAAATCACTAAAAAACTGTAAGTATTTAGTTTTAAGTAGAAATAAAAAATAAATAGAAAAAAAATCTAATTTTATAGTAAAGTTATTCACAAACTAGTGATTCACACAAATTTTTAAAAATTCAAATTTAAACTATTTAAAATTTAAAACTAATGGCACTAACAGAAAGTTTATAATTTTTGTGACCTAAAAGCAAAAAGAAATCACTAAAAAACTGTAAGTATTTAGTTTTAAGTAGAAATAAAAAAATAGAAAACCAAAAAAATGTAGAAATAAAAAAGAAAAAACCAAAAAAATGCCACCTACTGGGCCTCCACGGCCTGAATACGACTAGAAACCCTACATGTGCCAGGATTCAGGCCCGCAGAAGGCCCAATAGGCCCACAGGCAAAGCAGTGTCAAATTAGGCCCATAGGCCTGCAGTTCAGAGGAGTTCGAGAGGGAGGAGGTAGCAGAGCTTATAAACTAGTGTTGGGCGCTGTCAACTAGCGATGTGGGACTAAACTTATGGGCGCGGGGCAGCACAAGGGTATTGGTCCCGGTTGGTGGCACCAACCGGGACTAAAGGTGGCATTGGTCCCGGTTGGTGGCACTAGCCGTGACCATTGCCCCCCTTTAGTCCCGGTTGGTGCCACCAACCGGGACCAATGGGCTTCGCTTCCTGCCCTTTGGGCTGCCAAAAAGAGGCCATTGGTCTCGGTTCGTGGCACCAACCGGGACTAATGCCCACTTTAGTCCCGGTTGCTGCCACGAACCGAGACTAAAGCCTCTTCTATATAAGGCCACACTTTGGAATTTTTCATTCTCATCTTGCAGTTGCCGCCCCTGACGCCGCCAGGCTGCCCCGACGCCGCCCGCCCCCATCGTCGCCGTCGCCCGCGACGTGCGCCGCCCCGGCCCGCCCCCGTCGCCGTCGCCCTCGTCCCTGCCCCGACGCGCACCGCCCCGTCCCGCCCTCGCCGTCGCCCGCGCCGGCCCCTTGCCCGACGCCCGCTGCCCCGGCTACCGTCCCCGTCACCGCGTCCCCGAGCCCGCCGTCCTCGTCGCCGGACTCCAGCCGTCGCCGCCCCCCTCAAAGTGAGCCCCCCTCTCGAGTGCCACTCTTGCGCCCGAGCGCCCTTGCTCCGCCCCTGCTCCATGGTCGCCGCCGCCCGAGCGCCCCGGCTCCGCCCCTGCGCCCTTGCTCCGCCCCTGCTCCGCCGGCCCCAAGCGCCCAAGGAGAAGTAGAGGAGAGGAGAAGTGGAGCAGCAGCAACGCGCTGTCCACTTTTCTGAATTTTTTGGAACAGGAGGAATTTTTTTGTCCATATAGAAGGTGTTTGATGCAAATGCTAGATGGCTTTGGGCATTTTTGGAATTTTTAAAAAAACTTTGTGGTGAGGTACTGATGCAAGACAAAGGCGATGGCAAAATTTCAGAATTTTTGGAGAGGTTTAGAATAGGTTTTCAACAAGTTATTTGAATCCGATTCAAATTTCATTTGAATGAAATTTGAAAATTTTGAACTATGGATCAGAATATGCTAAATATGTCAAAAATGTTTTTTTATATGATGTTTTTTTCATATATGTATTCATTTTTTTATTTAGGTTGTTAATTAGTAGATATCGATTTTAGGTTAGTGTAGAGGAAAAAGTAAAATAAGGAAAAGGAAGAAAAGAGGAAGAAGGAAGAAGAAGAAGAAGAAAAGGAAGGAGTGGAAAAAGGAAAATAAGAAGAGGAAGGCTTCTTTTTTTTCGATCTTCTCCTCTATTTTGTTCATGGATATATGCTAAAGAAAACGAGGGGGGTGATAGATGATGATGAGGGGTCGAGAGTGGGACGAGAGGTCGAGAGGTGTCGAGGGGAGAAAAAATATGTTATCAGGGACGAGGGTCATCGAGGGGTCGAGAGAGGGATGAGGGGTCGAGAGAACTAAATAAGAAGAAGAAGAGGAGAGGAAGAGAGGAGAAATAAATAAGAAGAAGAAAAAAGAAGGGGAAGAAGAGGGAGAAGAAGAGGAGAGGAAGAAGAGGAAGTCTTCTCCTCTATTCTTTCTTTTCTTCTTTTTTCTTCTTCTTCCTCTTTATTTTATCGGGAACGAGGGTCGTCGAGAGGTCGAGGAGCGGTAGAGGAGAAACCCTACATAGAAAGTATCGTCGGTGTGAGATACATGTACCGTCGGTGTCGGACACTACACCCACGTCCCACAAGTGGCGCGGGCTTCGACGCCCACGTCACTTGTGGAACGTGGATGTAGTGTCCGACACCGAAGGCCACATGTATCTCACACCCACGATACTTGCTAGCTATTTAGGGTTTCCTCTACCGAAAAGAAGAGGAGAAATAAATAAGAAGAAGAAAAAAGAAGAAAAAGAAGAGGATAAGAAGAAAGGAATAGTGGAGAAGAAGAGAAAATAGAATATATTCTATTTTCTCTTTTCTCCACTATTCCTTTCTTCTTCTCCTCTTTTTTTTCTTCTTTTCTTCTTCTTATTCTTATTAGCCGGAAGTAGAGAGAGGTTTCCTAGTGTCAAAGTATTGAAGAAATCCATGCCTTCATCATTAGCCGGAAGTAACCAGGGCATGTTGGTACGAAGTTCTGCAAAGTTGTTTTGGAATGGAGTCCCGGATAGAATAATCCGCCTTTTGGTACCAATTCAGCAAAGGCCTTCCAAATAGCGATATTCGGAAGGCTCTTGCTGAACTTTGTACCAAAAGGCGGATTATCCTATCTGGGAGTCCGTTCCAGAATAACTTTGAAGAGCTTCGTACCATCATGCACATGTTACTTTCGCCTAATGATGAAGACATGGTTTTGTTGAATCCTGACACACTACGCAACCTCCCGACCCCTCGGCGATCCTCTCGAACATGAGAGGAAGAAGAGGATCGTCGAGGGGTCGAGGGTTCCAGGGTCGTCGAGGGGTCGAGGATCGCCGAGGGGTCGAGAGAGGTTTCCTAGTGTCAAAGTATTGAAGAAATCCATGGCTTCATCATTAGCCGGAAGTAACCCGGGCATGTTGGTACGAAGTTCTGCAAAGTTGTTTTGGAATGGAGTCCCGGATAGAATAATCCGCCTTTTGGTACCAATTCAGCAAAGGCCTTCCAAATAGCGATATTCGGAAGGCGCTTGCTGAACTTTGTACCAAAAGGCGGATTATCCTATCTGGGAGTCCGTTCCAGAACAACTTTGAAGAGGTTCGTACCATCATGCACATGTTACTTTCTCCTAATGATGAAGACATGGTTTTGTTGAATCCTGAGACACTAGGCAACCTCCCGACCCCTTGGCGATCCTATCGAACATGAGAGGAAGAAGAGGATAAAAAAAGAAGAGGAAGAAGAAAAAAAAAGAGGAGAAGAAAGAATAGAGGAGATCTTCTCCTCTATTCTTTATTCTCCTCTTATTTTTCTTCGTCTTCCTCTTTTTTTTATTGGGAACGAGGGTCGTCGAGGGACATAGATGTAGTGTCATCGTTGTCGATATATACCCCCTCCCGATAGCTTACTATGATTAGGTAGCTAGTTCTACGTTTGGCACTAATATATCCATCTGTCATGTTTGAATAATAATTGCCATGTTGTAAATATTTGTAGAAACTATGGACACCGCCCTAGACAAAGCAACAAAAGAAGCGTTGTTGAGGGACATAATCGCAGAAGGAAGTGATGCCATCTCGTTGTTTCTCAACGAAACCGATGGTCTGGAAGGAGAGGGTGAACAAGCTGGCTACGGTGACCTAATGCCGGTGCAAGAAGAAGAACATGAGGACGGCTCCGGTGGCCCAATGCCGGTGCAAGAAGGAGACCGTGATGACGGCTTCGGTGACCGAACCGAGTCCGGCCAGGTATATATATTAGTTAAGCCTATGCTGACTAGCTGATTGATGCATTCATTGTTTTGGTATGTACACATATTAATTAAGTCTTTGTTCTTTTTTCTAGCCCTCCGGATCGAGCACAACTTCGGTAAAGAGACGAGGCCCGAAGAAAAAGTTGAGCTCGGATGAAAAGTTTGAGATCATAGCAATCACGCCCGACGGCCAACCTATTTAACCCCTCCGGACAAAGAGCGCATTTGTTGCTCAGTGCGGGGTTCTGGTTAGGGACAAGATCCCGATAAGCATCCAGCAATGGTTTAAGCCAGCTACAGAAGACCCTAAGGTGTCTTATGTCAATGATATGCAGAAAAATGATCTTTGGACTGAGCTGAAGTCAAATTTCACCCTACCGCCTGAGGATAATCCAGAGAACCCAGTTAAAGAGAAATTAATCAAGTCTTTTGCTCTGAAGAGGATGGCAGAACTATTCAGGAGGTGGAAGAAAGAGCTGAATAAGTTTGTCGAAAATAACGAGACACCAGAATTCAAGGGCAGATATGAGAAGATCAGAGATCACTGGCCCGCATTTGTGGCCTACAAGACATCGGAAAAGAGTCAGAAGATGTCAGCGACAAACAAGCAAAATGCTGCGAAGAAGAAGCTTCACCATCGCACGGGGTCAGGTGGCTACCTCGTAGCCCGGCCTAAGTGGTCCAAGACTGAGAATGATCTGGTTCATAAAGGGATCGAACCAGAGACAATTAACTGGCCAGACCGTTGCTGGACTTGGTTCTTCGGGGCTAGCGGAACACTGGACCCTATAACAGGGATGTGCATTTGGACGAACGATCAAATGGACATACCAGTCAGTAAGCTTAAGCAGTATATCGAAGCAACGCAGGAAGGGACGTTCTTTCCAGACAGAGAGAACGACGAGCTCACAATGGCCCTCGGGAATCCTGAGCACCCTGGACGGACACGAGGCACGCCAGGCTCCATTCCGTGGAAGGTTGGTTTTCCGGACGCAGGCGGTTACAAATCCCATGAGAGGAGGAAAAAAGTGCAGCAGACCCAAATGCAGGCGCTGCAAGCAAGGGTAGACGCGATAGAGGAACGAGAAGCAAATCGCAGCAAACGTACTGCCGAAGCCTCCCCCGAAGCTACCCCGCCATCTCAGCGCAGAAGCAGCATGGCTTCCACCGAGCTGCTTCAGCCGGAGCATGCCTTGACGGCTCCTGCCAGCTATCCCGTGGATACTATAACAGAGTCTCAAAATTGCCACCTTATGACGCAATGGATGAATTTGAAGGTCAAGGCGGCTGTTGGCTCTGTTTTTCCTACTGAACCCGGCGCAACTTTTCACTGCCGGCCGATTCCAGAAGGATATGCTACAGTGATGGTGGATGAGATAACGGAGGGATTTGAGGACCTCCAGCTTGACCACCCTACCGGTGAAGGGGAGACTCGGCTGGGGTCTGCTCTGAAGACTCCATGCCTATGGCGGAAGGAGCTCATCAACCTTCCGAACTGGACGCCACCGCCTCCTCCTCCTCCTCCTCCGGCGAGTCAGGGCACTCCGCCTCCACCGCCTCCTCCTCCGGCGAGTGACGATCAGGGCCCTCGGCCGGCTCCTTCTCCGACGCGTGGCGGCACTCCGCCTCCTTCTCCGCCTGCGCCGACGCGCCCGAGCAGCCAGCCTCCTCCTTCTCCGCCTCGTCAGCAAGGGCGGAAGAGACCTGCCGCCGCTCCAGCTGCTCCGGCGCGTCGTAGTCCTTCTCCTCCGCCTCTTAAGCAAGTAAAGAAGACAACCGCTACTTCTGCTCGGTCGGCATCTAGCAGTACAACCAGAGGCGGGAGGACATACAGATTCGGTCCTTCTCTGAAGACTCCAGAGAAGTTACCATACGAGAGGACCCAGGAGGAGAACGCCGAGATCGTGCGAGAAGAAGTGAAGAAATTCTTTGAAGGGGTGAAAGCAAAGAAACATCCACCTCCGGAGGAGAAGGTAGATCGGGTGAAAGTGAAGCGCACTCTGGCTGCCCTGACAAAACCACCGAAGTCTGATTCGCCGAAAGAAAACTATGACCGCATTATTGGAAAG
Organism: Triticum urartu; assembly: GCF_056163025.1. Classification (NCBI taxonomy): domain Eukaryota; kingdom Viridiplantae; phylum Streptophyta; class Magnoliopsida; order Poales; family Poaceae; genus Triticum; species Triticum urartu. Next base: position 109,814,148 of record NC_141879.1, read on the forward strand.
GAATTTGCCGAAGCGGAGCGGTCGGGAAGTACTGTCAGTGATCAAAGGCTGAAAGAACGACGAGCTGGGAAACAAATTGCCCAGCTCGGCGAACAAGCGAAGCAATCGTGCCCCCCGCTCAAGGTGCCTAGCCACAACGTCGATAATGATCCGACGATGGTGCCCGGTTATAGCAATCTTGCAGATTACCTGCCCGACGAAGTACATTATGAACCCATGGAGGTGCAGATACAAAGATACGAGTACGGGAAGCCTCTCGTCAAAGATGAAAGATCTCTATCAACGATGATGCGAAGATTTCATGATTGGTACTTGAAAATCTGCAGAGACTCTGGGGGGAGGAGTACCTTGTATGTGCAAGTTAAAAAGGAGCATGACCTCGTTGGAATTGATCTGTTGCCTATTCCATTTGAGGAGTTCTATCAGTTTTTCAATCAATTGGCCCTCGATAAAACAACGGTCGCCTGCTACTGTCTGTAAGTAGTACTACTTCTGTCATTAAGTTTCTCTATATAGCTTAGCTCTTTCATTGCATGTATTTATAATCATCCTCGCTATATTATGCAGATTGAAGATCGCCGAATTGAAGAAAAGACAAGTCGGTGATATTGGGTTCATTAACACACATCTCATAGATGCAACTCAGGTTAAACTTCATGCCGCAGCTACCGAGGCCAGCTTGCTACGATCGTTCGTAATAAATCAAAACAAAGATATAATACTCTTTCCTTACAACTTCAGGTGAGTGTTACTGTCTTGTGCGTATTCGGTTTCCCTTATATATTAGTCAAGGTTATAGTAATGTAATTCATGATTTATGCATGTGTGTGCAGTTACCACTATATTCTCCTAGAGATTAAGCTTGAGCAGGGAGTAGTAACCGTCTTGGACTCTAAACGAAAAGATCCCAAGGAGTATGCGGACATGACTGAAATCCTCAAGAAGTAAGTTAAATCGATCATTATCCACCATATCAGCAACTTTGTTCATTTCCTGATATCAAGTAATTGTTTTCTTTGTCCGGCAGGGTTTGGAGAAAATTCACCAAAACAGTTCCGGGACTGCCGAAGGAGCTGGAATTTAGACACCCGAAAGTAAGTACTATAGTAGCATGTTCCGCGCATCTCCTAGTGATTCAAGCGCTTGTTTCATCAATACCATTTAGCATTCTTGCTTATCAGTTTGATTGACCTCTATTTCTTGTAAAGTGGTTGTGGCAGGAACAAGGGAATGATTTCTGTGGATACTACATCTGCGAGTCCATCCGCCACACGACCTGTGAGCGGGACGGGTACTCTAACGAACAATATGAAGTACGTAAATAACAACATTCACAATTTTATTTTATTACCATCATTTGTGTTGAGTTTCATTCATTTATATATATATATATATATGTATTGACCCCCTTCTTCAAATTAGATGTTTCGGAAGCGGGATGAACTCCTAGCACCAGCTCGCATGCGAGCAATTCAAGAGGAATTGGCGGCATTCTTTCTTGACCACGTGATCCCTGAAGATGGAGAATTCTATGTGGACCCTGAGTCCGTATGATTATATTTGTAAGAGATAATTATTGTATATATGTAGCCGGTAGTGTCAGATAGATATACGAGAACTTGTTGTTCGACCAATCTCTCGGAGAAGGAGAGGTGGTCGATATCACTTCTCTCTGTATATATGCATATATGTTCATGACGATCTTCTGTTTCCTTCGTTTTCTTACTAGCTAGCTAGCGTGTCTAGTCCTCTCTATATACGTATGTATAGTACGTAGCGTCGACCAAGCACGGACATAAAAGAGGACACTTCTCTCTATTAATTATAACTAGCTAACACAATATATGAAACACCTAAATTAACCCCCCAAAAGCCCCAACCCCCCCCCTTTCAAAAAAAACAAAAACCCCAGCCACAGAAGTGCTGACGCGTGGACGCCTATTGGTCCCGGTTGGTGCCACCAACCGGGACCAAAGGGTCTCTTGACTGGGCTCTGCGCACTGCCCACGTGGAGGGCCTTTAGTCCTGGTTCTGGATTGAACCGGGACTAAAGGGGGGAGGTATTAGTACCGACACTTTAGTCCCGGTTCCTGAACCGGGACTAAAGGCCCTTACGAACCGGGACTATAGGCCCTTTTTCTACCAGTGAGTAGCATCTTTTAACTCCATGGCCATCTTGGCAATTTTTTCTTTGCTCTCGCAATGTGCGGCCTGTTCGGCCCTTAACTCTTCGGCCGCCTTTAAAGCAGCCGCATTGCTACTCCTTGCTAGCTCCTTGGCTCGGGCAAGCTCTGCCCGAAGGGTCTCCACGGTGGCAGCTCCATCTACAGTCACAACATTTTAAAGATACTGGCATCATGCTGCTCTTACTATGTGACAATCACCAGAAAAATCACCTACCCTGTGCCTCATCAAGCCGCTTGTTGACAAGCACGATGTCGGCATCTGCCGCATCCAGTTGCCGCCTTAGTTCGGCCAACCCATCAGTCCGGCTAGCCACCGGAGCTTCAACCACCTGCACATAAAGGCGGTCTGGTTATTACCTGGGACTACGATACTCTGTTTGCCGCTGTTTTCGACGACAACCAGAGTCTCAGGGGCTACTATCTACACAGGGCACATCTAAAAATGTGCGGTACTGTCAACAATGTACATCATTTCGTGTACCTCAAAACCCGTCAGTAGACTCATAAAGGCTTCATGCAACCCGCTTTCGGCGGACGAAATCCTTTCAATCACTATACCCATCAATGTGCAGTGCTCTTCTGAGATAGCCGCTTGCTCTAGCAGATTCCTCAGTACGTATGACCGCACATGAGACGGTGCCGGACCCTTTTGATTGCTCCCTTCAAGAGCCGGATACTGAGGACTTCGGGTGGCCATAGGATTACCTTCTGGCCTTGTCGGATCAGGAGAAACCCTCCGCGATGACACCTCAGGGTCGCCCGCCTCGTGAGGCGGTGTGGCAGGGGGAGGCGTTTCGCTCTCCATCATCTCTGGAAGAAGATCCCCTGAAGACGAGCTCTGCTGAGAAGGGCTAAGATCCGAACTGCAAGATAAATGCCTCGATTATTTTCCTCAGAGGTAAAGCGAGATATTTTCATTTACCTTTTTACTTACAGCTTGGTGGAGGGCTGATCCCCTTGAGGGCATAGTGCGGCCAGGGTATCCCCCAGGGCAGGACCCTCCGGCGGAGATTTCTTCCCCCGTTTGGAGACCGTTGTCTCCGGGTCCTCAGAGGCGGTTCTCTTCCGTCCTTGGGAGAGGAAGTTTCAGTTCCTCCCCCCCGGCTAACCTCCTTCGCGGAGGCGCTAGCCTCCTTGTTCCCCCCTTTATCTTCTCCTGCGGACGCTTGATAAGGCGCGATCTCTAGCATCCTGGTTAGCATGGGATTTGGTGAGGTCTCAGGGAGGGGGGTCGAACACCTGATCAACTTCGCCTTTGCTATCCAATCCTGGATCAAAGAGCGGCTTTTTAGGGCAATGTTGCGATAAATAAACGGACAGTGTGTTCGGATGCGGGGCTACTTACTTGGGTATCCGGGCGATTGCAGCTCAGACCTGCATCCTCAGTGATGTCCGGACACATTATTTGTGGTCCAAAGAACAATTTTTACATCTCTTCATGCATCATGCCGAGGAAATGTTGAATAGCTCGCGGTCCTTCCGGGTTGAATTCGCACATGCGAAGGGGCCGGCGTTTGCAAGGCTGGACTTGATGAACTAGCATGACTTACACTACCATAACCAGACTGAAATCTCTCTCAAAGAGATCTCGGATACGGCTTTGTAGTATTGGAACGTCCTTGGCTGGACCCCAGCTCATCCCCCTATTGATCCATGACATCAGTTGTGGTGGGGGGCCTAAGCGAGAGGTGGGGGCAGCTACCCACTTGGCACTTCGGCGAGCGGTGATGTAGAACCACTCCCGCTGCCACAATCCGGACACCTCTGGGAAGTAACCCTCAGGCCATGGAGCGTCAGCAATTTTGCTTATTGAAGCGCCTCCACACGCTGCGTGCTGCCCCTCGATCATCTTCGGCTTCACATCTAAGGTCCTGAGCCACATGCCGAAGTGAGGGGTAATGTGGAGGAAGGCCTCACATACAACAATAAATGTCGAGATGTGAAGAAGGGAATTCGGGGCCAGATCGTGAAAATCTATCCCGTAATAGAACATAAGACCCCTAAAAAAGGGATCCAGAGCGAGGCCTAGTCCTCGAGCGAAGTGGTAGACGAACACGACGCTCTCGTTGGGTTCGGGAGTAGGGACGACTTGCCCTCGGGCAGGCAGCCGATGCGATATTTCGGCGGTCAGATATCTGGCCTCACTCAACTTCTTGATGTCCTCCTCCGTGACGGAGGAAGGCATCCACCGACCTTGAAGGTTGGATCCGGACATAGTTGAAGGTCCGAAGTGCCTAAACATGAGCTTTGGGTGTTGGAACTCAAGGCGGGAGGCAGATTCGATTAAGATCGAGAGGAAAAGGCCTTGTCCCCTTTATAAAGAGGATGAATATCAAGCGTCCTCCTCGTAGCCGTTTGGGACTTGCCTAAGATCTATGAGTCCTACCGATAGGCACGGTTGGGTTACCCACGTCTGTATTTATGAGAATCCCGTAATAAAGGGGACACGATCTCTGCTTCGACAAGACGTGCCAAGGAAACCGCCTCGTGAAACAGGCTGAGATTGGTTATGAAAAATGATTCGAATAAAGACCTGGGTGTGGTGTGATGTCACACTACGGGGTACGTCAGCAGATTAGATTTATGGAAATATTATTCTCTCTACGGTGGTATGTGGAACTTGTTTTGCAGAGTCGCACACGATCCTCGTGTTCAAAATCTTCTATGAAGTATTCGGAGGAGGAACAGGCCTTGCAATGCCGAAGACAATCTGCGCACCGGACTCATCGTCATTGAAGCCTGGTTTAGGGGCTACTGAGGGAGTCCTGGATTAGGGGGTTTCCGGATAGCCAGATTATATCCTTTGGCCGGACTGTTGGACTATGAAGATACAACATTGAAGACTTCGTCCCGTGTCCGGATGGGACTCTCCTTGGCGTGCAAGGCAAGCTTGGCAATGCGGATATGTAAATCTCCTTCCTTGTAACCGACTCTGTGTAACCCTAGCCCCCTCCGGTGTCTATATAAACCGGAGGGTTTAGTCCGTAGGACCAACAACAACAATCATACCATAGGCTAGCTTCTAGGGTTTAGCCTCTTCGATCTCGTGGTAGATCAACTCTTGTAATACTCATATTATCAAGAACAATCAAGCGGGACGTAGGGTTTTACCTCCATTTTACCTCCATCAAGAGGGCCCGAACCTGGGTAAACATCGTGTCCCCTGCCTCCTGTTACCATCCGCCTTAGACGCACAGTTCGGGACCCCCTACCCGAGATCCACCGGTTTTGACACCGACATTGGTGCTTTCATTGAGAGTTCCTATGTGTCGTCATCATTAGGCTTGATGGCTCCTTCAATCATCGATAGCGATGCAGTCCAGGGTGAGACTTTTCTCCCCAGACAGATCTTTGTATTTGGTGGCTTCGAACTGCGAGCCAACTCGCTTGGCCATCTGGAGCAGATCGAGAGTTACGCCCCTGGCCACCAGGTCAGGTTTGGAAGCTTTAACTACACGGCCGATATCTACGGAGACTTGATCTTCGACAGATTCGAGCCCTTGCCGAGTGCGCCACACGGTCACGATGAGCATGATTTAGCTCTACCATCGGACAGTGTTCGGGAGATCGCATCGGCGACCGCTCCGACCCTCAATTCGGATCCAATTATGCCATCCATGGACGGGTGGATAGAGTGAGGAAGTCCTGGATTAGGGGGTATCCGGACAGCCGGATTATATCCTTTGGCCGCACTGTTGGACTATGAAGATACAAGATTGAAGACTTCGTCCTGTGTACAGATGGGACTCTCCTTGGCGTGGAAGGCAAGCTTGGCAATACAGATATGTAGATCTCCTTCCTTGTAACCGACTCTGTGTAACCCTAGCCCCCTCCGGTGTCTATATAAACCGGAGGGTTTAGTCCGTAGGACCAACAACAACAATCATACCATAGGCTAGCTTCTAGGGTTTAGCCTCTTCGATCTCGTGGTAGATCAACTCTTGTAATACTCATATTATCAAGAACAATCAAGCAGGACGTAGGGTTTTACCTCCATCAAGAGGGCCTGAACCTGGGTAAACATCGTGTCCCCTGCCTCCTATTACCATCCACCTTAGACGCACAGTTCGGGACCCCCTACCCGAGATCCGCCGGTTTTGACACCGACAAAGAGCCTAAGCTTGGGGATGCCCCGGAAGTCATCCCCTCTTTCGTCTACTACTATCGGTAATTTTACTTGGAGCTATATTTTTATTCACCACATGATATGTGTTTTGCTTGGAGCATCTTCTATGATTTGAGTCTTTACTTTTTAGTTTACCACAATCATCCTTGATGTACACACCTTTTGAGAGATCCATACATGATTTGGAATTTGTTAGAATACTCTATGTGCTTCGCTTATATCTTTTGAGTTATATAGTTTTGCTCTAGTACTTCACTTATATATATCTTTTAGAGCACGGTTGTGGATTTGTTTTATATAAATTATTGATCTCTCATGCTTCACTTAGATTATTTTGAGAGTCTTAAATAGCATGGTAATTTGCTAAAAATCCTAATATGCTAGGTATTCAAGATCAGTAAAATTTTCTTATGAGTGTTTCGAATACTAAGAGAAGTTTGATGCTTGATGATTGTTTTGAGATATGGAGGTAATAATATCAAAGTCGTGCTAGTTGAGTAGTTGTGAAATTTAGAAATGCTTGTGTTGAAGTTTGCAAGTCCCTTAGCATGCACGTATGGTAAACATTATGTAACAAATTTGAAACATGAGTTGTTATTTGATTGTCCTCCTTATGAGTGTGGCGGTCGGGGACGAGCGATGGTCTTTTCCTACCAATCTATCCCCCTAGGAGCATGCGCGTAGTGCCGAGGTTTTTGATGACTTGTAGATTTTTGCAATAAGTATGTGAGTTCTTTATGACTAATGTTGAGTCCATAGATTATACGCACTCTCACCCTTCCATCCTTGCTAGCCTCTTCGGTACCGTGCATTGCCCTTTCTCACATTGAGAGTTGGCGCAAACTTCGCCGGTGCATCCAAACCCTGTGATATGATACGCTCTTTCACACATAAACCTCCTTATATCTTCCTCAAAACAGCCACCATACCTACCTATTATGGCATTTCCATAGCCATTCCGAGATATATTGTCACGCAACTATCCACCATTCCGTTTATCATGACACATTCATTATTGTCATATTGCTTAGCATGATCACGTAGTTGACATAGTATTTGTGGCAAAGCCACCGTTCATAATTCTTTCATACATGTCACTCTTGGTCCATTGCATATCCCGGTACACCACCAGAGGCATTCATATAGAGTCATCTTTTGTTCTAGTATCGAGTTGTAATCATTGAGTTGTAAAATAAATAGAAGTGTGATGATCTTCATTTTCTAGAACATTGTCCCAAGTGAGGAATTATAAAAAAAAGAAAGGCCATATAAAAAAAGAGAAAGGCCATATATATATATAGAAGGCCTAAATAAAAAATGAGAGAAAAGAGAGAAGGGACAATGTTACTATCCTTTTCCACACTTGTGCTTCAAAGTAGCACCGTAATCTTCATGATAGAGAGTCTCTTGTTTTGTCACTTTCATATACTAGTGGGAATTTTCATTATATAACTTGGCTTGTATATTCCAACAATTGGCCTCCTCAATTGCCCTAGGTCTTCGTGAGCAAGCAAGTTGGATGCACACCCACTTAGTTTCTTTTGTTGAGCTTTCATACATTTATAGCTCTAGTGCATCTGTTGCATGTCAATCCCTACTCCTTGCATTAACATCAATCGGTGGGCATCTCCATAGCCCATTGATTAGCCTCGTTGATGTGAGACTTTCTCCTTTTTGTCTTCTCCACATAACCCCCCTCATTATATTCTATTCCACCCATAGTGCTATGTCCATGGCTCGCGCTCATATATTGCGTGAAAGTTTATAGGTTTGAGATTACTAAAGTATGAAACAATTGCTTGGCTTGTCATCAGGGTTGTGCATGATGAGAGCAGTCTTGTGTGATGAAAATGGAGCATGACTAAACTATATGATTTTGTAGGGATGAACTTTCTTTGGCCATGTTATTTTGAGAAGACATAATTGCTTTGCTAGTATGCTTGAAGTATTATTATTTTTATGCCAATATGAACTTTTGTCTTGAATCTTTTGGATCTGAATATTCATACCACAATTAAGAAGAATTACATTAAAATTATGCCAAGTACTACTCCACATCAAAAATTCTATTTTTATCATTTACCTACTCGAGGACGAGCGGGAATTAAGCTTGGGGATGCTTGATACGTCTCCAACGTATAAATAATTTTTTATTGCCCCATGCTATATTATCTACTATTTTGGACATTATTGGGATTTATTATCGAATTTTATATTATTTTTGGGACTAACCTATTAATCGGAGGCCCAACCCAGAATTGCTGTTTTTTTGCCTATTTCAGGGTTTCGAAGAAAAGGAATATCAAACGGAGTCCAAATGGAACGAAACCTCCGGGAACGTGATTTTCTCACCGAACATGATCCAGGGGACTTGGACCCTACGTCAAGAAACAAAAGAGGAGGCCACAAGGTAGGGGCGCGCCTACCCCCCCCCCCCAGGCGCGACCTCCACCCTCGTGGGCCCCCTGTTGCTCCACCGACGTACTCCTTCCTCCTATATATACACACGTACCCCCAAACGATCAGATACGGAGCCAAAACCCTAATTCCACCGCCGTAACTTTCTGTATCCATGAGATCCCGTCTTGGGGCCTGTCGATACAATATTGTGGAGATCTATTCAATGTTCTCCCCCTCTCATGGATTGTGATCTTGTCGAGATCTTGTGGTGATCTTGTGGTGATCTTGTGGAGATCTTGTGGTGATCTTGTGGTGATCTTGTGGTGATCTTGTGGAGATCTATTCAATGTTCTCCCCCTCTCTTGTGGAGATCTATTCAATGTAATCTTCTTTTTGCGGTGTGTTTGTTGAGATCAATGAATTGTGGGTTTATGATCAAGTCTATCTATGAAACAATATTTGAATCTTCTCTGAATTCTTTTATGTATGATTGGTTATCTTTGCAAGTCTCTTCGAATTATCAGTTTGGTTTGGCCTACTAGATTGATCTTTCTTGCAATGGGAGAAGTGCTTAGCTTTGGGTTCAATCTTGCGGTGTCCTTTCCTAGTGACAGTAGGGGCAGCAAGGCATGTATTGTATTGTTGCCATCGAGGATAACAAGATGCGGTTTTCATCATATTGCATGAGTTTATCCCTCTACATCATGTCATCTTGCTTAAGGCGTTACCCTGTTTTCATTAACTTAATACTCTAGATGCATGCTGGATAGCGGTTGATGAGTGGAGTAATAGTAGTAGATGCAGGCAGGAGTCGGTCTACTTGTCTCGGACGTGATGCCTCTATACATGATCATACCTAGATATTCTCATAACTATGCTCAATTCTGCCAATTACTCAACAGTAATTTGTTCACCCACCGTAGAATACTTATGCTCTCGAGAGAAGCCACTAGTGAAACCTATGGCCCCCGGGTCTATCTTCATCATATTAATCTCCCAAGACTTAGTTATTTCCTTTGCTTTTTACTTTCTTTTATTTTACTTTGCATCTTTATCACAAAAATACCAAAAATATTATCTTATCATATCTATCAGATCTCACTCTCGTAAGTGGCCGTGTAGGGATTGACAACCCCTTATCGCGTTGGTTGCAAGGATTTATTTGTTTTGTGCAGGTACGAGGGACTAGCGCATAGCCTCCTACTGGATTGATACCTTGGTTCTCAAAAACTAAGGGAAATACTTACGCTACTTTGTTGCATCATCCCTTCCTCTTCGGGGAAAACCAACGCAGTGCTCAAGAGGTAGCAGCAGGGAGGGCGTGCGTGCCTTCTCGGCTAGGCCGCCGGGAGCGCCGCCCAGGATAACAACGTTGCCCTCCCGCTTGTGGGGTGGCGCGATACAACCTTGAACGACGACGGGTGCGACATGGCCGCCGACGAGATCTGCTGAAGGAGGTGGCGCGTGGATGGCGTCCATGGTGACGGCCGACGGCTGAGAGGCTTCCATGGCGGCGGAGGGACTCCGAGAAAGGTGCTTCGGGGCGAGCAGAGGGAGGTAGTTGGCAGCGGAGGGAGAGGGAAGCGGGAAGAGCCACGCGGAAATTTCCCTCCCGCCAAATCTCGCAGATGATAGGGGTTGAGCTCAGGTCGGCCTTCCACCCCGTGAATCTAAAGGTTGAGGGCGAAACTTTTCCGTGCCCTACAATTTCTTTTACAGATTGTGGGCCGATACGATGTCTTGTCGGGCCGTTTTTTTCACCGACACTTTAAAGCGGCAGTTATTTTACGGGTCGACACATTTTAAGGGGTCTATTAGAGATGCTCTTAAAAGTAAATGAAGCGAGACTAAAAGAAATCAATAATTGCGCTGCTTGTTTGGTCTCCAAATCTCGGGTGCAAGAAACACATAATGATCATGTTGTTGTTCAGTCATGTTCGAATTTGTACTCCCTCCACAACATAATGGTTTATACTCCCTCGGGTACCACATACTTCTATGTAACAAATCAGTCGACTGAGAGTTAACCAAGTACTCCCACTGTCCCATAATATAAGAGTGATTTTGGCAGTACACTAGTTAAAAAAATGCTTTTATATTATGAAACAGAGGAAGTATTAATCAAATGATGGATGATTTAGTTCAGTTTATAGCTGGATTCATTTTATACTCCCTATGATTCGGTCTATAGGTGGATTCAAGCTTTGGCTTTTTATACACTAAAAATGACATCTGTGATTTTGTTACTCCCTCACTAAATTATTCCCCCGATCACTGCATCAGAGTAATGCATGCAACCCGTTTATTAAGCAAAGTATACAAAAGGACTGCGGTCCTGTACAGTCTAGCTCAGAGCGGAAAAAGTAATCAAAGAGGTAAAAAAATGCCACAACCTGCGAAAATAGGACAAGATGACTAAACAGCTAGCCTATTACTGGACCGCCATCCAAACCGGTTGTAGGTATCTCAAGTTACCATTTTCCATCGGGTAGACCCAGTAAACAAATGATCCCTGGCTTCTGCAGGCGTGAGTATAACCACGTACGGATCCAACTGGTGGCCCTGTAGATAATCTGCAAAAAAATTATTCAAGTTTGTCTGTTAAAAACTATAGCATTTCTGCAGATTCATATATATAGCCCAAAGTAATGCGCAAACTCCTATCCGAATATGTCTCGCGGTATTTGGCTCTACTCCATTTAGTCACGTCTCAAATAACGTGTGAATACTATTTGGATGGGTGGTATTAAAGGCTATATGTATTGAACGCCATAATAGTTTGGTGAGAAGATAATCTCCTACTAAAGATCTCCGGAATTGAATATTTAGACGATTAGACTATAATATTGTAGGAACGTAAGCCACATTTTGTTCATCTTTGGATCTCCTAAAACAGAACAATTCGCTTTTGTTAACATTAATCTTCAATCCCGATATTTGTTCGAATAAGCATAGCTCAAGCTTCATATTCTAGCCTTTGCCAAATCATGTTCCATCAAAATTATAGTATCGTCAATGTATTGTAGTATGGACACCCCAACATCTACAAGATGTGGTACTATCCTCCTATTTGGTCCTCCTCTTTACCTCTACCTATGAGAATTGCCAACATATCTGCCACTATGTTGATCAATATATATAGGAGACATCGGGTCCCCCTGTCTTAAACCCTTTTGCGTTTGGAAGTAGTGACCTAGTTGTTGTTCACTTTAATCCCTAGCTAGGCTGCATTTTTTTACAAATGAATCGACCTGATTCCTCCAGGAATCATTGAAATCCTCCATATGTAACGCTTGTTGGAGGAACGACCATTTGCATATCGTACGCTTTTTTGAAATCCACCTTGAAGACCACCTCATCCAGTTTCTTCGATTGGATCTCATGTAGTGTTTTATGTAGGACAACCACACCCTCTAGTATGTTTCTGCCCGGCATGAATGCCGTCTGAGTTGGTTACATCATATTATGTGCAATCCGTGTCAGTCGGTTTGTACCACCTTTAGTAAATAATCTAAAGGTCACATTGAGCAGACATATCTGTCGGAACTACTCAATGCGCACTGCCTCCTCCTTCGTTGGCAACAATGTCATTGTTCCAAAGTTTAGGTGGAATAGATGTAGTTGGCCACTAAACAAGCCATGGAACATTGGCACTGGGTCGCCCTTAATGATATGTCAGCATTTCTTATAAAATTATGTTGGGAAGCCATCCGAGTCTGGTGCCTTATTATTCTTCATCTGTGATATTGCCTCAAACACCTCTTTTTCTCTGTCCCGAGCTGAGGAATGTCCCCAACCATGTGCTCGTTTAGAGACGCAAAATTGTCCTCAGGAGCACCAAATAGTTGTTTATAGTAGTTAGAGATATACAATTTTAGGTTCTCATGCCACTAGTAGAAAAAGGGCCTATTGTCCCGGTTCGTAAGGCCCATTTGTCCCGGTTTTTGAACCGGGACTAAAGGGTCGTTACTAAAGCCTTAAGCCTTTAGTCCCGGTTCTTACACGAACCGGGATAGATGGGCCTCCACGTGGCCGCTGCGACGAGCCCAGGAAGGAGGGCCTTTGGTCCCGGTTGGTGGCACCAACCAGGACCAAATAGGCATCCACACGTCAGTAGCTGGCAGGAGCTGAGGTTTTTGATTTTTTTTCTGAAAGGGGGTGGTTTAGGGTGTGTTAGCTAGCTAATAGAGAGAAGTGTCCTCTCTTATCTCCGTGCTTGGTTTACCAACGCTACTGCTATGCCCAAACATGGCTTAGATTAAAGTGAAGGCAACATGTGGTGCATGTCAAAAGTAATACTAATCCTAACTTGATCAAGTTTGGATTAGTACTACTTTCGACATGCACCACATGCATGTTGCCTTCACTTGAATCCAATCCATGTTCATTTCACCCACTGATATATAATAACTCTTCATGCCCGCATCATGCATCATCATAGTAATAAGTCCTACTAATCATCATCATACAACTTCTACTCGTTATTAATATAACAAGTCATACGATCATCATCCTCATAGTCATCGAACCAACCCTACTTAATTGTTCTAGGCACATGATCATCAGTATTCGGTAGGACCTAAATACCCTCTTTAAGGTAAAATAGCATAAAACAATATAGACCCTGACTCTCCATTATGGAGAATGGAGATCATCCTGTCTCCAATTCTTGCGCTTCGCTTCCTTTTGCTTCCAAGAACCTCCTTACGGCTGTCCATACATTTTTTCCATTCTTTGATTATCATGTCTCCATTTCTTTTAGAAATCCGGTATGGACAGTTGAGATTCGTAGGATGACCTGGTTGTATGTTCAAAACATTAAGGCTACCTTTCTGATACATCAAATGAGGCACACAATACTCTGGGATTATCTGTTGAAAACATACTAATAACTTCATAGTTAGCAAATGATGTACTAGTTTTAGAAGTATGCAAAAGATGCATGGATGTTGTAATAGTAAAAAATCTTACAAGGGTATCTCCATAGTAGTTACCGTGGTTCAACACGTGCACTAGTGGCACGTATTGACCATAATGTTGAGGAGTTTGATAGTAGATATTGTAATTCTCAAGATCAGTACAAAATGCGATCAGATGATTTTTCTCCTGATAAGTTAATTCGGAGCCTTCGGTGTAGTAGGTTCTGTCTACCATCTTCCACACTGATACGTCTCCATCGTATCTACTTTTCCAAACACTTTTGCCCTTGTTTTGGACTCTAACTTGTATGATTTGAATGGAACTAACCCGGACTGACGCTGTTTTCAGGAGAATTACCATGATGTTGTTTTATGTGCAGAAAACAAATATTCTCGGAATGACTTGAAACTTCACGGGAGGTATTAGAAAAAATAATAAAAAATCATCATCAAATATGAAGACCAGGGGGCCCACACCCTTTCCACGAGGGTGCGGGGCACCCCCCCCCCCAGGGCGCGGCCCCCTACCTCGTGGGCCCCCTGTTGACCCTCCGACACCAACTCCAACTCTATATATTTGCTTTCGGAGAGAAAAAAATCAGAGAGAAGAAATCATCACATTTTATGATACGGAGCCGCCGCCAAGCCCTAAAACCTCTCGGGAGGGCTGATCTGGAGTCCGTTCGGGGCTCCGGAGAGGGGGATTCGTCGCCGTCGTCGTCATCAACCATCCTCCATCACCAATTTCATGATACTCACCGCCGTGCGTGAGTAATTGCATCGTAGGCTTGCTGGACGGTGATGGGTTGGATGAGATTTATCATGTAATTGAGTTAGTTTTGTTAGGGTTTGATCCCTAGTATCCATTATGTTCTGAGATTGATGTTGCTATGACTTTGCTATGCTTAATGCTTGTCACTAGGGCCCGAGTGCCATGATCTCAGATCTGAACCTATTATGTTTTCATGAATATATGTGAGTTCTAGATCCTATCTTGCAAGTCTATAGTCACCTACTATGTGTTATGATCCGGCAACCCCGAAGTGACAATAATCGGGACCACTCCCGGTGATGACCATAGTTTGAGGAGTTCATGTATTCACTATGTGCTAATGCTTGGTTCCGGTTCTCTATTAAAAGGAGGCCTTAATATCCCTTAGTTTCCAATAGGACCTCGCTGCCACGAGAGGGTAGGACAAAAGATGTCATGCAAGTTCTTTTCCATAAGCACGTATGACTATATACAGAATACATGCCTACATTACATTGATGAATTGGAGCTATTTCTGTGTCACCCTATGTTATGACTGTTACATGATGAACCGCATCCGGCATAATTATCCATCACTGATCCGGTGCCTACGAGTTTTCCATATACTGGTTCTCGCTTATTTTACTTTCCCGCTGATACTGTTACAATCACTACAAAATACCAAAAACATTACTTTTGCTGTCTTTACTTTTGTTGCTGCTACCACCACTATCATATTACTTTGCTTAAGAGGTTATTAATTAAATGGAACAAAGAATCACTTAGAGATAGAATGAGACCTGACCCTGCTTTTGCTACTTCACCTATATGTGTTCCTGATAAAGATTATGAATTCTCTGTTGATCCTGATATAATTACTTTGGTTGAATCTGATCCGTTTTATGGCTATGAATCTGAAACTGTTGTGGCACATCTTACTAAATTAAATGATATAGCTGCCCCGTTCACTAATAATGAGAGATCATGTTACCTCTATTTACTCAAAAAAAATCCGTTCTCATTAAAGGGCGATGCTAAGATATGGTTTAATTCTCTTGATCCTGGTTGTGTGCGTAGTCCCCAGGATATGATTTATTACTTCTCTGCTAAATATTTCCCTGCTCATAAGAAACAAGCTGCTTTGAGGGAAATATACAACTTTGTGCAAATTAAAGAAGAGAGTCTCCCACAAGCTTGGGGAGGCTTCTCAAGTTACTTAATGCTTTTCCTGATCATCCTCTTAAGAAACCTGAAATACTTGATATCTTTTATAATGGACTAACCGATGCTTCCAGAGATTACCTGGATAGTGGTGCTGGTTCTCTTTTCAGGGAAAGAACACCGGATGAAGCTGAAATTCTATTGAATAATATGTTGACAAATGAAAATAATTGGGCACCTCCTGAACCAGCTCCTGAGCCAACTCCTGCTCCAATTACTGAGTCTATTCCTAAATCAACTCCGAAGAAGAGAGGTGTTTTATTTCTCAGTCCCGAAGATATGCAAGAGGCAAAGAAATCTATGAAAGAAAAAGGTATTAAAGCTGAAGACGTTAAGAATTTACCTCCTATTGAAGAAATACATGGTCTTAATTCACCTCCTGTTGAAGAAACTTTTATCTCAACTATTTATTTACTGAAGAACCTCCTGATCCCGATATCCCGACACAGGTAGTAAAGGTAAATTCTCTCTATAGATATGATAAAGCTGAAGTCCCTCCTACTAAAATTGCTAGTCAATGCTTGGATGAGTTTGATAACTTTATGTTTAAACAAGATGACTTCAATGCTTATTTTGGTAGACAATTAAACGAAAATGCTTATATGATTAGATGCTTGGGTGATTATATGGCTGATATTAAAGGTGAACTTAAACTTATTAGCAAACATGCTTCTATGGTTACCACTCAAGTAGAACAAGTGCTTAAGGCTCAAAAAGAAGTGCTTGATGAAATGAATAGTAAGAAAAATGATTATGCTGTTAGAGTGGCTACTAGAACTGGTAGAATGACTCAGGGACCTTTCTATCCTGAAGGCCACCCTAAGAGAATCGAGCAAGATTCTCAAAGAAATAATATTGATGTTCCTAGTTCTTCTAAAAAGAAGAAGAAGAAAAATGATAGAACTGTGCAAACTTCTAGTGAACCTATTGCTGAACCACCTGATAATCCAAATGATATATCTATGTCTGATGCTGAAACACAATCTGGTAATCAACATGAACCTAATAAAAATTTTAATGATGATGTTCATGATGATGCTCAACCTAGTAATGACAATGATGTAGAAATTGAACCTGCTGTTGATCTTGATAACCCACAATCAAAGAATCAACGTTATGATAAAAGAGACTTTGTTGCTAGGAAACATGGTAAAGAAAGGGAACCTTGGGGTTCAGAAACCCATGCCTTTTCCTCTGAAACCATCCAAGAAAAAGGATGATGAGGATTTTGAGCGCTTTGCTGAAATGATTAGGCCTATCTTTTTGCATATTAGATTAACTGATGTGCTCAAAACAAATCCTTATGCTAAATATATGAAAGATATCATTACTAATAAAAGAAAGATACCGGAAGCCGAGATTTCCACCATGCTTGCTAATTATACTTTTAAGGGTGGAATACCAAAGAAACTTGGAGACCCTGGAGTACCTACTATACCTTGCTCCATTAAAATAAATTATATTAAAACTTCTTTATGTGATCTTGGAGCCGGTGTTAGTGTTATGCCTCTCTCTTTATATCGTAGACTTGACTTGAATAAGTTGACACCTACTGAAATATCTTTGCAAATGGCTGATAAATCAACTGTTATACCTGTCGATATTTGTGAGGATGTGCGTGTTGTGGTTACAAACGTTACTATTTTAACGGACTTTCTTATTCTTGATATTCCTGAGGATGATAATATGTCTATTATTCTTGGAAGACCTTTTCTTAATACTGCAGGGGCTGTTATTGATTGCAACAAAGGCAATGTCACTTTTCATGTTAATGGTAATGAGCATACGGTACACTTTCCGAGGAAACAACCTCAAGTTCATAGTATCAAATCTATTGGAAAATTTCCATCGATTATATTTGGAGGTTTTGAATTTCCTCTTCCTACCGTCAAGAAGAAATATGATATTCTTATTATTGGGGATGTGCATATCCCCGTTGAGGTAACATAGTGTTATTCGAAATTTCTCCGGTTTCATGATTATCGGAATGAGTTTGTTAACAAGACTTGATCAACCTTGTTAGTGGATTATTTTTGATGAGCATGAGATGGATGAAACTAGAAGCACAAACTTCTGTACCCTCTCTATACTTTCTGTTATTTATATTAAATAAAGTAAAAATAGTATTTTTCTGTCTGTTATCTGATTATCCATGCAATATAAAAATATCCCGAAAATAAAAGTCCTCAGAATGCCATGCCAATTTAATATGATTTTTTCGGGAATATTTGAGGATTTACTGTGCAAAAATTACCGCGGGAGGAGCTGTCACCTGGTCACGAGGGTGGTGGGCGCGCCCCCCCTATAGGGTGCGCCCCCCTGCCTCGTGGGCCCACGGTGGCCCTCCTCCACTTATCCCAGCACCCATCTTCTTCCTCTATCTCACAC
The DNA here is from genome assembly GCF_056163025.1 of Triticum urartu. Classification (NCBI taxonomy): domain Eukaryota; kingdom Viridiplantae; phylum Streptophyta; class Magnoliopsida; order Poales; family Poaceae; genus Triticum; species Triticum urartu. Next base: position 109,832,139 of record NC_141879.1, read on the forward strand.
AAACCCGAAAAACCAACTCAAGCACGAGTTCCAGCCACTTTTGCTGTGATTTTCGATCTCCTTGATCAAAGCACCTCTCGCAAAACTGCTTGGGGAGATTGTTCCTTGGTATGTGACTCCTCCATTGGTCCAATTAGTTTTTGTTCTAGTGCTTTATTCTTTGCAAATTTGTGCTGCATTGGTGACCATGTTCTTGAGCTTGCATGTCAAATTTATATGGTTCCAAGTAGTTCTAATGCTTGATATAGGCTCTAGGCACTTGTAGGAGTAGTTACTACCAGTTTTATTGAGTTTGGTTTACTTTTATTTTGAAGTTACTAAAAATTTCAGATTGTTTCAGAAAAATGATGAGGAGATTATTGAGGGGCTCATCAAGCCAAAGCTCAAAGGAAAAGGCACCTAAGCCTAAGTATAATTTGCCACGCACCGCGGAGATTCGGGCGTGTGAATGGCCTTCTGAAGATTTCTTGAGAGCAGCCGGTATCTATGAAGATTTTCATGAATTGGCTCACAATGCAGGCCTCGCCGCTTTCCTCCACGACCAATGTGATCAGTATCTCTTACTCACAAATACCTTTATGCAAAACTTTTATTTTCATCCTAGGAACTCACCACCTACGGTGGAATTTCATTTATATGATGAGCCTAAGGAGATGTTTTGATTTTTGTCGGATTTGTTTAGTCCCTTTTGAGGGCAAGACAGAAGAACCATATCATGATGATGTGGCTGGATTTATTGATAATATCACTGTAGGAGAAACCAGGAAGGTTTCTGATGCACGAATCACTAGCATACATTTTCCTGTTTTGCGTTACTTTGCATTATTTGCTAGTCGTTGTTTAATTGGACGCGGAAATTCTGGAAACCTTAGTATCCCTGATTTAATTATTCTGCTCCAAGGTTTATATAGTGATAACACTTTTAGTTTGGGCGGTATTATTGCTAGACGGTTAAATATGAACCGTACTAAGGGTCCCATCTTTGGAGGCATTTATGCTACACGCCTATCCGCACATTTTAACATACCTATTAGGCATGCTGAGAAGGAAGAAAAAGTGCTACCCCATGTTTATCTAGATCATGAAAGTATGGTGGCACATGATTTTATTGTTGAAAATAGGGCAGGGGAGCTTAGATATCAATTGTTCTTTAATAAACATCATCCTGAGACTATTACCTTGCCTGCTCCTTCTTTGTTTGATTTGACTGCAGGCACGTACGTTGTTCCGTTGGCAGCTATTCACGCCTATCGGAACCCTGCACCAGCTGAGGAGCCAGAGCCGGAACCACAATTTGATCCTTCACGACAGTCTAACTATCAGTGGGATCCGGAGATGATTGCCAGCCAGTGGCAATCGGAGCCTTCTTCTTCATCACAGTACGACCCCAACAACTATTATTATGGATATCCACCAGGCCAGCCGTGGCCATAGACCAACTTAGGCCAAAAGCCTAAGCTTGGGGGAGTACGTATTTCTCACCTACATTACATTTATGTTCACACACACTCATTACTAGATGTCGGTGCTCATACTTTTTCATTGTAATATCCATGCTAGTTTATATTCTTTTTCCTGCTTTCTTCTTGTGTGTTTAGTAAACCTTAAGAAAAACCAAAAAAATTAGTAGTAGTTTATTTTTCTGCTATAGTAGTAGTAATTAAAAAGAAAACCCAAAAATATTTCCCGTTCTTCTTTTGCTTGTTGGGAGCTCTCCCATGTAAATAGTTTTATTTCTTTTCTTTTCTTTGGGGGTCAGTAGGAGAAGACCGTAATTAAATTGTTGAAGTGGCTCTTATATGTATTATTGTTGATTTAACCAAGAGCCCATATTGCCTTGTCTTCTCCTATTTATTGAATGCTCGCAGATTCCAGCTTAGTCCAATGCACGTGCACTCTTATTATTATTCACACCGTTCGGTCGTGCAAGTGAAAGGCAATTATGATGATATATGATGGCATGGCTGAGATGAGAAAAGCTGGTATGAACTCGACCTCTTTTGTTTTTGTAAATATGATGAGTCCCGCGTTCTTGATTCAGCTTATTATGAATAAACATGTTTGCAATTACAATTAGAGATCATAGTTGCTTGTGCCATGCTTGATTAGCTATGAGTTATAATGATTTACCTTGTATGCCAACATGCTATTGAGATGATTATGATGCGGTATGATGGGGTGGTATCCTCCTTTGAATGATTTAAGTGACTTGACTTGGCACATATTCACGCATGTAGTTGAAACAAAATCAACATAGCCTTCACGATATTTATGTTCATGGTGGATTATATCCTACTCATGCTTGCATCCAATGTTTATTAATTTTAATGCATGTACATGGCTGTTGTCGCTCTCTAGTTGGTCGCTTCCCAGTCTTTTGCTAGCCTTCACTTGTACAAAGCGGGAATACTGCTTGTGCATCCAATCCCTTAAACCCCAAAGTTATTCCAGATGAGTCCACTATACCTTCCTATATGCGGTATCTACCTGCCATTCCAAGTAAATTTGTATGTGCTAAACTCTAAACCTTCAAATAAACATTCTGTTTTGTATGCTCGAATAGCTCATGTATCAACAAAGGCTGTCCTTATCTTCCGTGTTAGGCGGGTTATTCTCAAGAGGAGTGGACTCCGCTCCTCACTCACGAGAAAATGGCTGGTCACCGGGATTCCCAGTCACATGCTTTATGCAAACTAAGTCAAAATTAATTGCAAACAAAACTCCCCCTGGGACCTGATGTATGTTGGAGGCACTCGTTGTTTCGAGCAAGCCATGGATTGATGCTTGTTGGTGGAGGGGGAGTATAAACTTTACCATTCTGTTTGGGAACCGCCTATAATGTGTTTAGCATGGAAGATATCGCCATCTCTTAGTTGTTACATTGACAATGGAAGTATACCGCTCAAAATACAATTTATCTCTATTTCAAAACCGAGCTCTGGCACCTCTATGAATCCCTGCTTCCCTCTACGAAGGGCCTATCCATTTACTTTTATGTTGAGTCATCACCCTCTTATTAAAAAGCACTAGCTGGAGAGCACAGCCGTCATTTGCATTCATCACTGTTAATTTATATTGGGTATAACTATGATTGGATCTCTTTTACCATGAATTACAATGTCTAGTCAGTCCTTGATCTTTAAAGGTGCCCTGCATTTATGTTTTGCGGTCTCAGAAAAGGCTAGCGAGATACCATCTTGTTATATCATATTATGATTGTTTTGAGAAAGTGTTGTCATCCGAGATTTATATTATGACTTGCTAGTTGATTATGCTATTGATATGAGTAATTATGAGACCTGAGAATTATTGCAAATGTGGTTAGTTATGATCTATGCTGAAAACTTGAATGCTGGCTTGACATAGTTACAACAACAAGAGCAAACAGAGTTTGTAAAAGCTTTTCTTTCTTTCTTTCAGTTTGTCAACTGAATTGCTTGAGGACAAGCAAGGGTTTAAGCTTGGGGGAGTTGATACGTCTCCGTCGTATCTACTTTTCCAAACACTTTTGCCCTTGTTTTGGACTATAACTTGTATGATTTGAATGGAACTCACCCGGACTGACGCTGTTTTCAGCAGAATTACCATGATGTTATTTTATGTGCAGAAAACAAATATTTTCGGAATGACTTGAAACTTCACGGGAGGTCTTAGAAAAATAATAAAAAATCCTTGCCAAATATGAAGACCAGGGTGCCCACGCCCTTTCCACGAGGGTGGGGGGCGCCCCCCTAGGGCGCGCCCCCTACCTCGTGGGCCCCCTGTTGACCCTCCGACGCCAACTCCAACTCTATATATTTGCTTTCGGAGAGAAAAAAATCAGAGAGAAGAAATCATCGCGTTTTACGATACGGAGCCACCGCCAAGCCCTAAAACCTCTCGGGAGGGCTGATCTGGAGTCTGTTCGGGGCTCCGGAGAGGGGGATTCATCGCCGTCGTCATCATCAACCATCCTCCATCACCAATTTCATGATACTCACCGCCGTGCATGAGTAATTGCATCGTAGGCTTGCTGGACGGTGATGGGTTGGATGAGATTTATCATGTAATCGAGTTAGTTTTGTTAGGGTTTGATCCCTAGTATCCATTATGTTCTGAGATTGATGTTGCTATGACTTTGCTATGCTTAATGCTTGTCACTAGGGCCCGAGTGCCATGATTTCAGATCTGAACCTATTATGTTTTCATGAATATATGTGAGTTCTTGATCCTATCTTGCAAGTCTATAGTCACCTACTATGTGTTATGATCCGACAACCCCGAAGTGACAATAATCGGGACCACTCCTGGTGATGACCATAGTTTGAGGAGTTCATGTATTCACTATGTGCTAATGCTTTGTTCCGGTTCTCCATTAAAAGGAGGCCTTAATATCCCTTAGTTTCCAATAGGACCCCACTGCCACGGGAGGGTAGGACAAAAGATGTCATGCAAGTTGTTTTCCATAAGCACGTATGACTATATACGGAATACATGCCTACACTACATTGATGAATTGGAGCTAGTTCTGTGTCACCCTATGTTATGACTGTTACATGATGAACCGCATCCGGCATAATTATCCATCACTGATCCGGTGCCTACGAGTTTTCCATATACTGGTTTTCGCTTATTTACTTTTCCGCTATTACTGTTACAATCACTACAAAATAACAAAAACATTACTTTTGTTGTCTTTACTTTTGTTGCCGCTACCACCACTATCATATTACTTTGCTACTAAACACTTTGCTACAGATACTAAGTTTCAGGTGTGGTTGAATTGACAACTCAGCTGCTAATACTTCAGAATATTCTTTGGCTCCCCTTGTGTCAAATCAATAAATTTGGGTTGAATACTCTACCCTCGAAAGCTGTTGCGATCCCCTATACTTGTGGGTTATCACACACATTCTTCGAAGAATGAAAATAAGCTGTCAATGGAAATAAGCTATCAACTATTTTGAAATGAACAATACAAATTAGCTAATAACTATGTTTGAGAAACTCACATAGCGGTAGAATTGGAGGCGTATCAACAAGGACCCAAATGTCCATATTGTCTTGCTTGATTTCAGGATCACCAAGATCCATGGTGACAAGCATATCCTCATGAAAACCATACATCTTGCAAAGTGCTTCCCATTTTTTGCAACCAAAATGGGTTACGCTCTCAGTATTGTACAGCTTTACTTCAAAATCCACATCATGATGGGTCCGTAGGTGAATTTTGTTTGTTTCGAAACTTTCATGGCCTTGAAAACCCACCCTCTCCAAGACATAGCATCTTGCATGGTATGGGATAAGCTAGTCGAATTGTAAAAGATGAAAATTACACGTTGAAATAGTTGAAGTCGTGCTTAATTACAAAAAAAAACACTTGTCGTCGTTGCGTACCGTTTCAACGTCGAAGATCTCCTCCAGCTTAATGCTGAAGCGCCGATCTTCGTCCAGGTGAGGCATGTCTCACAAACCTCGGTCGTCGTGGCACCAATCGAACTCCCCCGGGAGACTTTCATCGTTCGAGTATGACATTTCCTATGTTCATAATTCAAATATTAAACTTACAATTAAATATATGTACTAAAAAAACCTAAATTAGATCATTATTCGACCGTCGGTGATGCATGGTAGCTCCTCCTTTCATCCCCGAGTGCATTACACCAAGTTGTCTAGCACACGGGAATGAAGGAGATGCTACCCCCACGACAACAGTCGGGATTCTTTGTCCTCTCATATATATATGGTGGAGACTCTCTCTCACTGATAAGCAAAATAAAGTAGTATTCAAATTAGCATGCATTCAATTATAAGCAAAACTACTTCATCTCTTGCGTCCTTACATCGTCAAATATTATCACTAATACACCTCGAATACTATCATACATATAGCGTCGCTAATACAGCTAGAACCGTAGCGCCCGACGGGTATCGGCACGGGCGGTGGACACCCAAAGAGAAGGAACCATCACATGATCATAGCTCCAGTGAGATCCCTGAAGAACCTGCCAGGTATTGTCGAACCTGCCCTCCAACGCAACCATGTAGCGACGGACGTGCTCGTCCTCCTCGCTGACACGGTGACGTACCACCTCCGTGGTGTCCGGAAGCCTCGGCATTGTCACTGGCCCACGCGACCGCCACCAAACAAGGATCGGGTCAACGATGGGCTAGCTCCTCACTAACCTACGCCCCCCGGAAGGTAGCACCTTCCAATACCAGCCCGGCGGAGCCCAGTCCCAGACATGGCCCCTGTGATCAAGCCGGCCTCGTCCGCCGAGTCGACGACGAGGATGAGGGATAGGCATCGTCGACGCTGATGCACGAATAATTGCTTGAAATAAAAAATAAACTAGTTCTATTAATTTTCTTGCTAAAAATAAACTACTTCTATATATAGTAAAATGAAGTATTTTTATTAAATCAACTAGTTCAACTACTAAGCACTTACTATAAATAAAATAAAGTAGTAGTTACTAAAAATAAACTACTTCTATATATAGTAAAATAAAGTAGTTTTATTAAATCAACTAGTTCAACTACCAAGCACTTACTATAAATAAAATAAAGTAGTAGTTACTAAAAATAAACTACTTCTATATATAGTAAAATAAAGTAGTTTTATTAAATCAACTAGTTCAACTACTAAGCACTTACTATAAATAAAATAAAGTAGTACTTACTAAAAATAAACTAGTTTAACTAGTTCTATTATTTATCGACCCCCCCTCATGTCGAAGTTATCGGGGAGGGGTATATCGACAATGACATACCCGATAAAAAATAAGAAGAGGAAGAAGAAGAAGAAGAAGAAAAAAGAGGAGAAGACCCCTCCCCCCCGCCGCCGCCGCCGTGGCCGTGGCCACCGTATGCATATATGTTTTTTGCATATATGTTCATGTATGGATATATATATATATGCATGCATATATGTTTTTTCTGTTCATAGATTTTTTATGATATTATATTGTTGAATATGCAAATGTTTGTATATATGTTCATATTTAGAAGAAAAAGCAAGAGAGGAAAACGGAAAATAAAAAGTGGAAGGAGAAGAAGAAGAAGAAGAAGAAGAAGAAGAAGAGTCCCACCTCCCTAGCCGAGGAGCGGCAGGACCTGTTTATAAGCCCTGGCCCGCCATCCCCATTGAACTCCTCTGAACTGCAGGCCTCTAGGCCTAATCTCGCACTGCCATACCTGTGGGCCTGCTGGGCCTTCTGCAGGCCTGAATCCTGGCCCATGGATGGGTTTCTAGTCGTATTCAGGCCGTGGTGGCACAGTAGGTGGCATTTTTTCTAGTTTTTTTGTTTTCTTTGTTGCTTTATTTTTTTATTTTGTTTATACTTACAACAAAATACTTACTGTTGCTATTTTATTTATTTTATTAAGGTTTATTTTATTTTATTATAGTTTATTTTATTTTATTATAGTTTATTTTATTCTATTATACTTTGTCTTATTTTCTATTTATTTTATTTTGTTTCTACATATTTATTTTATTTTATTTTACTTTATTTCTACTTATTTATTTCATAAAAGTTTATTTTATTTTATTTTGTTTATACTTATTTATTTTATTTTATTTTTTGCTTTTTGTATTTATTTTATTAAAATTCTTTTTGCTTTTAATGTTTTGAACAGAAAATACTGTGATAATTTTAGTTGCATAAATTCTATATAATTTTAGTTTCAATAATACTAGAGGTTTATAAAATGCAACATTCAAAGCATTTCAACAAAACATTCAAAGCATTTCAACAAAATGGACAATCTGTTTCGAGATATCAGGGTTTCATACGGAAACTCGTCTGTTACAAGAGGCATTTCAAATGAACTAGGAAAAGGTTGAAAGTTGGCATGGTATCATCATAATAGTTGTGGAGAGAAAGTCTTCACTTTTTTCGGTTGTGTCCTTTGCTTATTGCGCCGTAACCATGGATAATCTTCATCATTTATCAAGATGCTTGGGTCAGCCTTGACTTTGAAGGGAGGAATTTCATTAAACTTTTCATAATCTTCGGACATGTCTGTCTTGCCCTCCACTCCCACGATGTCCCTTTTTCCTGAAAGAACTATGTGGCGCTTTGGCTCATCGTATGATGTATTCGCTTCCTTATCTTTTCTTTTTATCGGTTTGGTAGACATGTCCTTCACATAGATAACCTGCGCCACATCATTGGCTAAGACTAATGGTTCGTCAGTGTACCCAAGATTGTTCAGATCCACTATTGTCATTCTGTACTGTGGGTCTACCTGTACCCCGCCTCATGACAGATTGACCCATTTGCACTTAAACAAAGGGACCTTAAAATCATGTACATAGTCAAGTTCCCATATGTCCACTATGTAACCATAATATGTGTCCTTTCCCCTCTCAGTTGCTGCATCAAAGCGGACACCGCTCTTTTGGTTGGTGCTCTTTTGATCTTGGGCGATCGTGTAAAATGTATTTCCCATTTATCTCGTATCCTTTGTAAGTCAATACAGTCGAAGATGGTCCCCTGGACAACGAGTAGAGCTCATCACAAACAGTGTTGTCACCTCTGAGACGTGTTTCCAACCAACTGCTAAAAGTCCTGACATGTTCACATGTAATTCAGTTGTCACACTGCTCCGCGTGTTTGGATCGCAGACTGTTCTTGTGTTCATCTACATACGGGGTCACCAAGGTAGAGTTCTATAGGACTGTGTAGTGTGCTTGAGACCAAGAATGCCCGTCCCTGCATATTATTGAGTCCCCTCCAAGCGTGCCTTTTCCAGTCATTCTCCCCTCGTACCGCGATTTAGGGAGATCTATCTTCTTAAGGCCAGGAATAAATTCAACACAAAACCCAATGAAATCCTCTGTTTGATGGCCCATGGAGATGCTTCCTTCTGGCTATCGGTATCAAAACCGGCGGATCTCAGGTAGGGGGTCTCGAACTGTGCGTCTAAGGCGGATGGTAACAGGAGGCGGGGGACACAATGTTTACCCAGGTTCGGGCCCTCTCGATGGAGGTAATACCCTATTTCCTACTTGATTGATCTTGATGATATGAGTATTACAAGAGTTGATCTACCACGAGATCTTAGAGGCTAAACCCTAGAAGCTAGCCTATGATTATGATTGTTGTTGTCCTACGGACTAAACCCTCCGGTTTATATAGACAACGAAGGGGGCTAGGGTTACACAGAGTCGGTTACAAGGGAGGAGATCTACATATCCGAATTGCCAAGCTTGCCTTCCACGCAAAGGAGAGTCCCACCCGGACATGGGACGAAGTCTTCAATCTTGTATCTTCATAGCCCAATAGTTCGGCCAAAGGATATAGTCCGGCCGTCCGAGGACCCCCTAATCCAGGACTCCCTCAGTAGCCCCTTAACCAGGCTTCAATGACGATGAGTCCGGCGCACAGATTGTCTTCGGCATTGCAAGGTGGGTTCTTCCTCCAAATACTCCATAGAAGATTTCAAACACAAGGATAGTGTTCGGCTCTGCAAAACAAATTCCACATACCACCGTAGAGAGTATAATATCCCACAAATCTAATCTGCTGACAAATTTCATAGCGTGACATCATGCGATGGCCCGGTCGTAATTCGAACCGTTTTTCTCAACCAGCTACTGCACATATTGCGAGGCGGTTTTCTTGGCACGTCTTGTCGAAGCAGAGATCGTGTCCCCTTATCACGGGATTCTCATCAATACAGGTGTGGGTAACCCAACCGCGCCATCAATCACAGCGCTTGGGGAATAAGTGAGTTCACCAGGCAAGTGGGGAGGCGCAGAATCCCTGCTGCCTTTATAAGGGGATAAGGACTCCCTTTCGCACCCACGCTTTCTTCTACCCGATCCATTCCCCTTTGCCCGAGCTCCAGTGCCCGAGCATTCGTCTTCTCCGCCCACAAAGGCCTCCCGAAAATGTCCGGATCTAGAGCAGGAGGCAAGTGGATGGCCTCTACCGTCCAGGAGAAGCATATCAAAAAGCTTCGGGAGGCCGGGTATCTGGCCAAAAAAATCAGCCACTGTCTCCTGACGGCGGGACAGATCGTTCCTACTCCGGAACCCCAAGAGAGGGTTGTATTCCTCCCTCATTTTGTCCACGGGCTAGGGTTTCCCCTCCACTCGTTCGTTCGCGGCATCATGTATTATTACGGGATCGATTTTCATGATCTATCCCCCAATTCCTTCCTCAACATCTCGACATTCATCGTCGTGTGCGAGGCTTTTCTCCGCATCTCGCCACACTTCGGCTTATGGCTGAAGACCTTTAATGTGAAGCCCAAGGTGGTGAGCGGCGAGCACGCCGAGTGCAGGGGTGCTATGGTGAGCAAGATGCCCAATGTCACATGGCCAACACATACTTTTAATGATTCCGTCAAAGAGTGGCAACAGCAGTGGTTTTACATCACTGAGCCACGCGGCACGGAATGGGCCGCTGCTCCAGAGTTCTGATCTGGAGCCCCTCTGTGGATTACGTCCTGGCCCAAGAAGGAACTGAACTGGTCTTCGTCCAACAAACTGTCTGTGCTCCAGACACGCGTTAAAGATACGGAAGACAAGAACATCGAACTTGTCAATGTAGTCCAGGTGATGTTAGTTCACCGGATCCTGCCTTGTCAGCACCAGACTTGCAATCTATGGGAATTCGATCTGGCCAAGCACCAGACCCTGCGAGAGATCTTTGGCTCCTCGCACAAAGACATCTGGAAGGTGCTTTTCAAGTCCGGAAAATCATGGCCGGACTCGGCCGAGGACCGCAGGTACTAACTGTCCCGCCCTGCAAGATTGGTAAGTTTTTATGTGTTTTATCCGCACAACCCAAGGGAAATGCTTAATGTGTTTTCCTCGACTCCCCTAGGGATGGACGAAGAAGGCGGGGCGGATCCACTGTCCGGCCCCTTTGGCCGAAGAACCGGCCAACCCACTTCTGACGAAGATGCTGGTCCTGGCGCCGTACAAGGCGCCGAAGAAGAAGGCCGAGAAGGAGGCCAAAAAGACCCGGGGTGGCCTTCGTCTTCGCCGCACTTCGGACACAATATCTGAAGGGTCCAACGTCCGTTCTGCCTCTGAAGAGGACGAGGAGGAGGAGGAAGACGAATCCCCAGCGAGGGGGGAGAGAAAGAAGAGGGCGACCTCCATACACTTGGAGGCCGAGTCGCCTAAAAGGGGAAAAGTTCCTCTTCCGGAAGAGTCCACTGCCGCCGCCGACAGTAGCCCGGCGTGGGATCCCAGGGCCCAGCCCCTGGTGAACTCGTGAGTATAAAATCCGAACATGTTTATGCGTCCAGACTCATCATGGCATAATATTTTAACCTGAGCTATAGTTTTGTAGTCCGGCGAGGTCCCACACCGAACGAACCTCATCAGAGGATTTGCTGAGCTCGGATGCTATGGAGAGCGGGACGCCCCCGAAGGCCCCTTCCCCCAAATATGTGAATAACATCGAGGCTTCATCCCAGAAGGACCCCGACCAAGGAGGGAGGGAAGAGATCGTGAAAGCGGCGCCTAGAGGTCAAACTTCAGGGGTCGGAGACATGGGGGAGAAGATTCCCATGGGAGTCGATGGCGGGAGCCATCTTGATTTCGGCTCCTAGCCGGACGCAATTTCGGAGACCAATACGGTTCCAGAATCAAGCAGGCGGCCTCCCTCGGCTGGAGGGGGCGTGCCTGTTCCACCGGCAATCTCTGTCCAACTAGAGGTGCCGGATGTTTTGTTGGCGGCGCTGAAGAGCGCCTCCATCGTCGATGAGCACCGTGCCCTGATGGGTGCAGTGATTAAGGAGATTCAGTCTGCTAAGAGTGGACTGAATGAAGCCTGTATCAGCCTTATAAGAGGCTTTGAGGTATGTTTTATGAGGTTTCGAAGAGTTTCATAGTATAGATAGTAGCCCCTGATACACTGTTTGGTGCAAGAAAGGACCGGACAGAGGATCAATTTGATGTTTGCAGGAAGACTCACTTGATGACTGTCGGTGTCAAAACCGGCGAATCTCGGGTAGGGGTCCCGAACTGTGCGTCTAAGGGGGATGGTAACAGGAGGCGGGGGACACAATGCTTACCCAGGTTCGCCGGTTTTGACACCAACATTAGTGCTTTCATTGAGAGTTCCACTGTGTCGTCACCATAAGGCTTGATGGCTCCTTCGATCATCGGCAACAATGTGATCCAGGGTGAGGTTTTTCTCCCCGGACAGATCTTCGTATTCGGTGGCTTCGCACTGCGGGCCAACTCGCTTGGCCATCTGGAGCAGATCGAGAGCTACGCCCCTGGCCGTCAGGTCAGGTTTGGAAACTTAAACTATACTGCCGACATCCGCAGAAACTTGATCTTCAACGGATTCGAGCCCGTGTCAGGTGCGCCGCACAGCCACGACGAGCATGACTTAGCTCTGCCGCCGGACAGTGTTCGGGAGATCACACCTGTGGCAACTCCGGCCCTTGATCCGGAACAGATCGCGCTGTCCGAGGACGGGTGGATGGACCCCGCCACGGAGGCCGCACACTCAGCGGCGATGGAGCCGAATACTGACTTCACCTCCTACGAGACCTGTGTGGCCGGATCCTTGGATACGTCCCCTGCCATGGGCTCCGAACCACCTGCGTCCATGCCTATATAATCTGATTGGGCGCCTATCATGGAGTTTTCCATCGTGGATATCTTTCAGCACTCACCCCTGGGCGATGTGCTAAATTCATTAAGGTCTCTCACCTTGTCGGGAGGCCCTTGGCCGAATTGTGTCCGGCTTGAGTGGGAAGCGGACGACGAAGAAATTTGTCCCCCACCCACCACCCACTTAAAAGCCACTGTCGACGACTTAACCGACATGCTTGATTTCAGCTCCGAAGACATCGATGGTATGGACGACGATGTAGGAGAAGAACAGGATCCACCGCCCACAGGGCGCTGGACTGCCACCTCATCATATGATATATACATGGTGCACACCCCCAAAGAAAGCGATGGCAATAAGGCAACGGAGAATAATCCCCCCGAGAAGCAATCTAAGAACCGGCATCAACGGCGCCGCTCTAAGCCCCTCCATAGCAAAAACGGCGATACCGGCACAAGAGACAATAAAGCTGCGGATAGCGCCGAAGACGAAGACAATCCCCTCCAGCCAGGCCTCGAGCGGGAGGATGGGCAAGCCAGCCCTAAGGAACAGGCAGCAGACGGAGAATCAGAGCATGACAATTTCATACCTCTCTCCGAAGGCGAGGTGAGCCTCGGCGATGAAGAATTTATCGCGCCTGAGGATCCCGACGAACAAGAGCGCTTCAAGCGCCGGCTTATAGCCACAGCAAAAAACCTAAAGAAAAAGCAACAACAGCTTCAAGCTGACCAAGATCTGCTAGCGGATAGATGGACTGAGGTCCTGGTGGCCGAGGAATACGAACTTGAGCGCCCAACCAAAAGTTACCCAAAACGCAGGTTGCTACCCCAACTCGAGGAGGAAGCATTAAAGCCTACGCTCCTAGCGTATGATGCGGCTGACCGACCACCTCATGGCCGAGACAAAGCGGCATATCAAGCCGAAGTCCAGCACGCACCCCGTCTCCAGTTAAACAAAAATACCAAGGCCCGGGGTAAAACACAGGACCTGCGAGACGTATTGGAAAACAAGGCAGGACATGCAAGATCGATCTACGGATCACGGGGGCGCGCCCCAATACGTGAAGACAACCGTCACGCCGGATATACTAAAAATCAAATCCGGCCGGGCCAAACACAGCAGACAAGACTCATATGAACTGCGTCGTGATATAGCCCGGCACAGAGGCGCCGCACACCCCCTATGCTTCACTGATGAAGTAATGGATCATGAATTCCCAGAAGGGTTTTAACTCATGAACATTGAATCATATGACGGCACTACAGACCCCGCGATATGGATAGAGGATTTCTTCCTCCACTTTCACATGGCCCGCGGGGATGATCTACACGCCATCAAGTATCTCCCACTAAAACTCAAGGGGCCGGCTCGGCATTGGCTGAATAGCTTGCCGGCAAACTCCATCGGAAGTTGGGAGAACCTGGTAGACGCATTCCTGGACAACTTCTAGGGCACTTATGTGCGACCACCGGATGCTGACGATGTAAGTCACGTAACACAACAGCCCGGAGAGTCAGCCATGAAATTCTGGACTCGGTTCCTAACTAAAAAGAACCAAATTGTCGACTGTCCGGATGCCGAAGCCCTAGCGGCCTTTAAACATAACATCCGTGACGAGTGCCTCGCCTGACATCTCGGCCAAGAAAATCCAAAATCCATGGCAGCACTCACGACACTCATGACCCGCTTTTGCGTGGGCGAAGATAGCTGGTTGGCCCGTAGCAACAACACAGCAAACAACCCTGGCACATCAGAAGCCAGAGATAGCAACAGCAAACCCCAACGCAACAAAAACAAGCACCGCAAAAATGGTGAAAACGCCAAAGATACGGCAGTCAATGCCGGATTTAGGGGCTCTAAGTCCAGTCAGCGGGATGGGCCAGTCAAAAATGACAATTCGGGTCTGTCCAGTGTGGACCGCATACTCGACCGCCCATGCCAAATTTATGGCACCCCAGGAACACCAGCCAACCATACCAACAGAGAATGTCGGGTCTTCAAACAAGCCGGCAGGTCAGGTGCCAAAAACAAAGATAAGGGGTCTCAAAGCGACGATGGCGACGAGGAGCCCAGATCACCGAGTACAGGAGGGCAAAAGAAATTTCCCCCGCAAATCCAAAAGTGAACATGGTAAACGGCACCTACACTCCCAACCCGGACCAGACGCACACCCTTAGGGATGTCGACTTAACGGAACCAGTCGTCCCACAATATAAACTAGGGCCGATCACCTTCAACCGCACGGATCGTCCAGTTAACACCAATCAAGGCAATCCAGCCGCACTAGTCCTCGACCCAATAATTGACGGGTTCCACCTCACACGAGTTCTTATGGACGGAGGTAGCAGTCTAAACCTACTTTACCAGGACACAGTGCACAAGATGGGCATCGATCATTCGGTGATCAAGCCCACTAAAACCACCTTCAGAGGTATTATACCAGGTATGGAGGCCAGCTGTACAGCCTCCATCGCCCTTGAGGTAGTCTTCGGATCACCAGACAATTACCGTGCTGAAGATTTAATCTTCGACATCGTCCCCTATCGCAGTGATTATCAGGCACTGCTCGGATGAACCACGTTCACTCGATTCAACGCGGTACCACATTATGCCTACCGTAAGCTCAAGATGCCCGGTCCGCGCGGCGTCATCACGGTTAATGGAAAGGCCGAACTTTCCCTCGGCACCAAGGAGTATACCACTGCTTTAACAGCAGAAGCTACAAGTGGCACCTTCCAACCGAACCTCCAGTCGACGGCCTGATTCCCGGACACCGCCAAAGGACTTCGAACTACTTTGCGGTAGGATAGCCCGGCTCGTCCAGAGCTCAATTAAACACTCCGGCGAAGGCCAGGACAGGCCACATACCGCGGCTCAACCGCTCTGTGGCACACAAGCATTTCTTACATTTTGTTTACAGGTTCAACTTTGCGCAGACCAGGACTAGCGATATGGAAGCAGCTCGAACACACAAGGGAATCCTTAGATATTCCCTGCGATGACAATCCGACTATACTCTGGATCCGCACACAGCTTCTTCCCCCTGGTCTCAGCAGGTTCCACAGTCATATTTCTTTTTTATCACATTACCTGTACTCACACGCATCGACGTACTATTCAAATACACCATGTGGATTTATATAACGCTTATCTACTGTTATTTTCTTGTTGAAATTATTTTGTCAAGTGGCATCCGTACACCGCGATATGCCTTAAACATGCCAGGGGCTTCGTTTTACCCATAATACGGCAATAAAGTCCGAACACCTTCATGGAAGTTCGACACCCCGAACTTATAGCACTATATGCATCAGCTCCGAACCATGTCTTGGGTCAAATGTTGGGTTTGCCTGGCTCCCATGTTTTCCTGCCTTACGTTCCGCTATATCGGCTAAGGCGGCATAGGGAGAACTACTGCGATTGTGTCCCGGTTCTTCCGGACGAGCACCTCAGTAGAGAAAGCCGAAAATTGACTGTCATGATACGGCGAGAGCTAGTCAGCTGTTCGAGAGGTTGTAAAATATTTAAGGATTCCTCCCGCATAATGCCATAACCAATGCAGCGTGCGATGGATCGGCTTTTCTTCCGATCAGGTGCTTATATAGCCCCTCGTGCGGTCTTCCAAACACCAGGGGCTGCGCCTACCTTCCTTTTCTAAAGCTCCTATGGCTAAGTGAGAGTGATAAAGCCCTATAGTCCGATTGTCTGGTTCGTTGTGCTGAACACCTCCTTCGAAGGACCCAAAACTGGGATAAAGAATGATCAGGTTTATCCCGAACACCCTCGTACTTCCTATGTGGGGGCAGAAGTCGATGACTGGCCAACTCTCAGGATTAATATATAAAACGGTCGCGCAGGAGGATAAACTTTTATATAGCAGGCAATAAATAATGGAAATGACCCTGTTCAACATTACAAAGGACAACATGATTGTATTTAGGGAAATATAATGTTCTTGGTGCATTGCTCCGCCCCAAGGTAGGATCCTTTTAGGACACTTTCATAATATAATTCGGGCTTGCGGTGCTCCTTACCCTCTGGCGATCCCTCGGTCATCAGCTTTTCAGCATCCATCTTCCCCCAGTGCACCTTTGCATGGGTGAAGGCCATTCGCGCACCCTCTATACAGACCGACCGCTTGATGACGTCAAGTCGAGGGTAGGCACTCACAAGCCGCTTCACGAGCCCGAAGTTGCTGCTTGAAATCGGCTCGGTGGGCCATAGCCGGATAATCAAATCATACATGGCTAGTTCGGCCGCCCTATGCAGTTCGATCAGCTGTTTCAGTTGGTCGGCAAAAGGCACCAGATAAATTGGTGCCAGATACTGCGACCAGAAGAACTTATCCGCGGTGTTCCATTCTTCGGCTCGATAGAATTGTCGTATGTGGCATGTCCTGGCCTTCACTGGAATGTTTAATTGAGCTCTGGACAAGCCAGGCTATCCTACCGCGAAGTAGTTCGAAGTCCTTTGGCGGTGTCCGGGAATCAGGTCGTCGACTCGAGGTTCGGTTGGAAGGTGCCACTTGTAGCTTCTGCTGTTAAAGCAGCGGTATACTCCTTGGTGTCGAGGGAAAGTTCGGCCTTGCCATTAACCGTGATGACACCGTGCGGACCGGGCATCTTGAGCTTACGGTAGGCATAATGTGGTACCGCATTGAATCGAGCAAACGCGGTTCATCCGAGTAGTGCCTGATAATCACTGCGAAAGGGGACGATGTCAAATATTAACTCTTCAGCACGGTAATTGTCTGCTGATCCGAAGACTACCTCAAGGGCGATGGAGCATGTACAGCTGGCCTCCATACCTGGTATAATACAACTGAAGGTGGTTTTAGTGGGCTTGATCACCGAATGATCGATGCCCATCTTGCGCATTGTGTCCTGGTAAAGCAGGTTTAGACTGCTACCTCCGTCCATAAGGACTCGTGTGAGGTGGAACCCATCAATTATTGGGTCGAGGACTAGTGCGGCTAGATTGCCCTGATTGGTGTTAACCGGACGATCCGTGCGGTTGAAGGTGATCGGCCCTAGTTTATATTGTGGGACGACTGGTTCCGTTAAGTCGACATCCCTAAGGGTGTGCGTCCGGTCCGGGTTGGGAGTGTAGGTGTCGTTTACCACGTTCGCCGTTTGGATTTGCGGGGGAAATTTCGTTTGCCCTCCTGTACTCTGTGATCTGGGCTCCTCCTCACCATCGTCGCTTTGAGACCCCTTATCTTTGTTTTTGGCACCTGACCTGCCGGCTTGTTTGAAGACCCAGCATTCTCTGTTGGTATGGTTGGCTGGTGTTCCTGGGGTGCCATGAATTTGGCATGGGCGGTCGAGTATGCGGTCCAGACTGGACGGACCCGAATTGTCATTTTTTGAGTGGCCCATTCTGCTGACTGGACTTAGAGCCCCTAAATCTGGCATTGATTACCGTATCTTCGGCGTTTTCACCATTTTTGCGGTGCTTGTGTTTGTTGCGTCGGGGTTTGCCGTTGCTATCTCTGGCTTCTGATGTGCCAGGGTTGCTTGCTATGTTGTTGCTACGGGCCAACCATCTATCTTCGCCCGCGCAAAAGCGGGTCATGAGTGTCGTGAGGGCTGCCATGGATTTTGTCTTCTCTTGGCTGAGATGTCGGGCGAGCCACTCGTCACGGATGTTATGTTTAAAGGACGCTAGGGCTTGGGCATCCGGACAGTCGACAATTTGGTTCTTTTTAATTAGGAACTGAGTCCAGAATTTCCTGGCTGACTCTCCGGGCTGCTGTGTTATGTGACTTAAGTCGTCAACATCTGGTGGCCGCACATAAGTGCCCTGGAAGTTGTCCAAGAACGCGTCTGCCAGGTTCTCCCAACTTCTGATGGAGTTTGCCGGCAAGCTATTCCGCTAATGTCGAGCCGGCCCCTTGAGTTTTAGCGGGAGATACTTGATGGCGTGTAGATCATCCCCGCGGGCCATTAGAATGTGGAGGAAGAAATCCTCTATCCATACCACGGGGTCTGTAGTGCCGTCATATGATTCAATGTTCACGGGTTTAAACCCTTCTGGGAATTCATGATCCATTACTTCATCAATGAAGCATAGGGGGTGTGCGGCGCCTCTGTGCCGGGCTATATCACGACGCAGTTCAAACAAGTCTTGTCTGCTGTGTTCGGCGCGGCCGGATTTGCTTTTAGTATATCTGGCGTGACGATTGTCGTCATGCATTGGGGCACGCCCCCATGATCCATAGATCGATCTTGTATGTCCTGCTTTGTTTTCCAATACGTCTCGCAGGTCCTGCGTGTTGCCCCGGGCCTTGGTGTTTTTGTTTGACTGGCAACGGGGTGCGGGCTTGACTTCGGGCTGATATGCCGCTTTGTCTCGGCCACGAGGTGGCCGGTCAGCCGCATCATACACTGGTAGTGTAGGCTTTAATGCTTCGTCCTCGAGTTGGGGTATCAACCTGCGCTTTGGGTAACTTTTGGTTTGGCGCTCGAGTTCGTATTCCTTGGCTGCCAGCACCTCGGTCCATCTATCCACTAGCAGATCTTGATCAGCTTGAAGCTGTTGTAACTTTTTCTTCAGGCTTTTTGTTGTGGCTATAAGCCGGCGCTTGAAGCACTCCTGCTCGACGGGATCCTCAGGCACGATAAATTCTTCGTCGCCGAGGCTGACCTCGTCATCGGAGAGGGGCATGTAATGGTCATCCTCTGATTCTCTGTCTGCCGCATGTTCCTTAGGGCTAGCTTGCCCATCCTCCCGCTCGAAGCCTGGCTGGAGGGGATTGTCTTCGTCTTCGGCACTATCCGCAGTGTTATTGTCTCTTGTGCCGGTATCGCTGCTTTTGCTATGGCGGGGCTTAGAGCGGCGTCGATGATGCCGGTGCTTAGATTGCTTCTCGAGGGAATTATCCTCCGTTGCCTTATTGCCATCGCTTTCTTTGGGGGTGTCCACCATGTATATATCGTATGATGAGGTGGCTGTCTAGCGCCCTATGGGTGGTGGTTCCTGTTCTTCTCCTGCATCGTCGTCCATACCGTCGATGTCTTTGGAGCCGAAATCAAGCATGTCAGTTAAGTCATCGATAGTGGCTATTAAGTGGGTGGTGGGTGGGGAATAAATTTCTTCGTCATCCTCTTCCCACTCAAGCCGGACATAGTTCGGCCAAGGGTCTCCTGACAAGGAGAGATACCTCAATGAATTTAGCAAGTCGCCCAAGGGCGAGTGCTGAAAGATATCCGCGGAGGTAAACTCCATGATCGGTGCCCAATCAGATTCGATAGGCACGGACGCGGGCGGTTCAGAGCCTGTGGTTGGGGACGAATCCAAGGATCCGGCAACACAAGTCTCGTAGGAGGTTAAGTCAGTATTAGGCTCTATCGCCGCTGAGTGTGCGGCCTCCGTGGCGGGGTCCATCCACCCGTCCTCGGATGGCACGATCTGCTCCGGATTGAAGGCCGGAGTAGCCACATGTGTGATCTCCCGAACACCGTCCGGCGGCAGAGCTAAGTCATGCTCGTCGCGACTGTGCGGCGCACCTGACATGGGCTCGAATCCGTCGAAGATCATGTCTCCGCGGATGTCGGCAGTATAGTTCAAGCTTCCAAACCTGACCTGATGGCCAGGGGCGTAGCTCTCGATCTGCTCCAGATGGCTAAGCGAGTTGGCCCGCAGTATGAAGCCGCTGAATACGAAGATCTGTCCGGGGAGAAAAACCTCACCCTGGATCGCATCGTTGCCGATGATCAAAGGAGCCATCAAGCCTTATGGTGAAGACACAGTGGAACTCTTAATGAAAGCACCAATGTCGGTGTCAAAACCGGCGGATCTCGGGTAGGGGGTCCCGAACTGTGCATCTAAGGCGGATGGTAACATGAGGCGGGGGACACAATGTTTACGCAGGTTCGGACCCTCTCAATGGAGGTAATACCCTACTTCCTGCTTGATTGATCTTGATTATATGAGTATTACAAGAGTTGAACTACCACGAGATCATAGAGGCTAAACCCTAGAAGCTAGCCTATGATTATGATTGTTGTTGTCCTACGGACTAAACCCTCCGGTTTATATAGACACTGGAGGGGGCTAGGGTTACACAGAGTCGGTTACAAGGGAGGAGATCTACACATCCGAATTTCCAAGCTTGCCTTCCACGCAAAGGAGAATCCCACCCGGACACGGGAAGAAGTCTTCAATCTTGTATCTTCATAGCCCAACAGTACGGCCAAAGGATATAGTTCGGCCGTCCGAGGACCCCCTAATCCTGGACTCCCTCACTAGCCTAGCGCGGTTACGGACATATTTCTTTAGGACTCCCATGAACCTCTCAAGGGGGAACATATTGTGTAGAAATACGGTCCCCAGAATGACAATCTCGTCGACTAGATGAACTAGGACGTGCGTCATGATATTGAACAAGGATGGTGGGAACACCAGCTCGAAACTAACAAGACATTGCGCCACATCACTCCTTAGCCTTGGTATGATTTTTGGATCGATCACTTTCTGAGAGATTGCATTGAGGAATGCACATAGCTTCATAATGGCTAATCGGACGTTTTCTGGTAGAAGCCCCCTCAATGCAACCGGAAGTAGTTGCGTCATAATCACGTGGCAGTCATGAGACTTTAGGTTCTGGAACTTTTTATCTGGCATATTTATTATTCCCTTTATATTCGACGAGAAGCTAGTCGGGACCTTCATACTGAGCAGGCATTCAAAGAAGATTTCCTTCTCTTCTTTGGTAAGAGCGTAGTTGGCAGGACCTTCATACTGCTTTGGAGTCATGTCGTCTTTTTCATGCAAATGTTGCAGGTCCTCCCGTGCCTCAGGTGTATCTTTTGTCCTCCCATACACGCCCAAGAACCCTAGCAGGTTCACGCAAAGGTTCTTCGTCACGTGCATCACGTCTATTGAAGAGCGGACCTCTAGGACTTTCCAGTAGGGTAGGTCCCAAAATATAGATTTCTTCTTCCACATGGGTGCGCGTCCCTCAGCGCCATTTGGAACAGCTAGTCCGCCGGGACCCTCTCCAAAGATTACATGTAAATCATTGACCATAGCAAGTACGTGATCACCGTTACGCATGGCGGGCTTCTTCCAGTGATCTGCCTCGCCTTTGAAATGCTTGCCTTTCTTTTGACATTGATGGTTAGTCGGAAGAAATCGACGATGGCCCAGGAACACATCCTTCCTGCATTTGTCCAGGTATATACTTTCGGTGTCAGCTAAACAGTGCATGCATGCGTGGTATCCCTTGTTTTTCTGTCCTGAAAGGTTACTAACAGCGGGCCAATCATTGATGGTTACAAACAGCAACGCGTGCAGGTTAAATTCCTGCTGTTTGTGCTCATCCGACACGCGTACACCGTTTCCATTCCACAGCTGTAAAAGTTCTTCAACTAATGGCCTTAGGTACACATCAATGTCGTTGCCGGGTTGCTTAGGGCCTTGGATGAGAACTGGCATCATAATGAAGTTCCGCTTCATGCACATCCAAGGAGGATGGTGATGTCTACTACACAACCTTCTTCTTGTAGACGTTCACTACTAGGGAAAACCTTATACACAGAATCTTAGCAGCAGCGCGGCATAAAAAGAGGCGTTGCTGCTAATTAGTAGCAGCGCGGTTACGGAAAGCGCGCTACTGGTGCAAATTTAGCAGTAGCGCGTGATGTTTAATCCGCGCTGCTACAAAAATCCACCGACAGTACACAACGACCTAAGTTTACCAGTAGCGCAGCGTCAGGAAGCGCGCTGCTGCTAATGCCATAGTAGTAGCGCTCTTTTTAGTCACGTCGCTGCTGCTAATTTTGAAATTGTCCACACGGTTGGCCCGTTTAGCAGTAGCGCGTGATAGGAAAGCGCGCTGCTGCTACGCTCTTAGCAGCAACGCACTTTTGCTCCCGCGCTACTGCTAAGACGCAGCACCCACCACCTTTTTCCACCCCCTCCCCATCTCCTCTCCTCCCTTTCCCCTACCTCGCACATCCTCCCTCTCTCACTCTTCTTCTTCCTCAATACTTATCCCCCCATTACTCTCCCTCTTCTACCTACCTTTCTCTCTCTTCATTACTTCTAGCTATAACTACACCACCTCCATTAATGCATCCCCTTTCTCTTTTTCCTTCCCCCTCCACTAGTTGAAGTTGTCTCCTCCCAAATTAGGTAGCTAGGTAGATGTAGCATTTAGTTAAGTGACCTATTTGCCCCTAACTAGATCTATCTTTGTCAAGAAGAGCTTTGTGCACTTTTGATCTCCCTACAACATCATCTCCACCGTGTGTTCGATCTTGAGATAGAGGTGATTAAAATTTCATGCTTTTGCAAAATGGAAATATGTTTATGTGTGTGTGATATGTTTATGGAAATTTTGTGTGTGGCATGAGTTGACGCCAAATTGTGCTTTTGAGTTGCCTATGTTTTGCCGAAATGTCGATTTATTTCCGTTTCGGCGAATTCCGAGCAAACTCTAGATCTATATATGTCCTATTTTTAAGGAAGGTCATGCCGAATTTTTGTATGACTTTGATGAATGCATGCATTTTTATAATCAATTTGTTTATTATTACCGTGCAGAGTTGACGATGGTCAGTGGAACGATGGTGGATAAGTGGTTGCGGTCGGCGGTGTAGGACATGAAGGAAAATAACCTGACAAAGGTTTTATGTCCGCGTCGAAAATGCACAGGAATAGTTTGGCTCGACCCCCATGACGATGGTCGTGTTGAAGCGCACCTGCTCATGACTGGTTTCATGGATGGCTATACTCGGTGGATAATTGAAGATGAGGATGACGATGTTGAGGATGCCGACGGGGCACGCAATGATGACACGGGGCAAGACAAAGAGATGATCGATAATGGCGGCAGGGAAGAGGCCGGACATGGCGGCGGAGAAGGGGCCGGACATGGCGGCGGAGAGAACGACATGGACTCCATGCAGCAGAGTTCGTCGGTACTAAGTTCAATCGTGCGGGACCCTCATGTTCAAGCATTGCTTCGTAAGGAGACGAGTACTGAGAGAGCTGCTTCTAGAGAGGAGGCTAAGCTGGAGCAACTGGTGGTAGACTCGAACACTCCATTGTATGATGGTTGCAATCCTGAGGTGACCCGCTTGAGTTTCACGCTCCAACTCCTGAAGACGAAGGCTAAAAACAAATGGACCGACACTAGCCTCGATGAGCATCTCAAGTACCTAAAGGATGTTCTTCCCGCGGGTAATCTATGTCCTAGTAGTGTTGATGAGGCCAATAAGATCGTGTGCCCTCTTGATCTGCCACACGTTAGATACCATGCATGAATCAACAATTGCATCATTTATCGGAAGGAACACGCGGAAAAAACAAGCTGTCCGGTGTGCAATGCTTCTCGATACAAGAAAGCTGGGAAGAAATGTCCCCAGAAAGTGGTATGGTACTTACCGATCACTCCCCGTCTCCAGAGGTATTTTGTAGATCCCAAGGAAGCAAAGCAAAGCTAATGGATGGAGTCGCCAACGAGGAAGACTATGATCAGTACGGCAACCCAATGAGGGAAGATGACGATGATGATGAAGTATACGTCAAAAGAAGAATCAATACTACATTACCTAAGAAAAATCGTACTCCATGGAAAAGGCAAAGTCAGAATGAGGGGCTCAATTATTCTTCGACGAAAAAGAAGGGAAAGAAGCTGACTCAAAAACGAAAACATCAGCGCTGAGGAATCGGTCAAATGATGTAATATATATATATATATATGTTCCTATTTTGTATACATACTTAGCCATTATTATGCATGGGTCCAATGATGTAATATATATGTTCCTATCCTATTTTGCATACATATTTAACCGTCAAATGATGCAATATATATCGCCTTCCCTTCGTTCACTGCTCTCGAAAAAAAAGTGAGAAAAATAAAGGAAAATAAAAAGGGAAACTGGTTATAGCAGTAGCGCTTTACTGAAAAAGAGCTACAGCTAGTCAAGGTAGCAGTAGCGGTTTCTGTATGAAACCGCTATAGCTGCCTTTAATAGTAGTAGCGCGTTTTGTCTAAACGCGCTACTGCTACGTCCACTTAACCCAAAATTCTCACTCTCCCTGCTTCATCCCGCCTCTTTTCCCCCAAATCCCCACTCTCTTCCCCCCGTCGCACCGCTGTGCTCGCCCCCGGCGCCGGCGCTCGCCCCCGCCCCGGCGCGCTCGCCCCCGACCCGTCGGCCCTCGCCTCCCTCCTCTGCTTCCTCCCCTCCCAACCTCGGCCGTCGTCGGGCCTGCCTCCTCGCCCCTGCACCCTCTGTAAACCACCCCCCTCCCTCTGCTAGCTAGGGTTCTTCGGTTAATTTACTTAGGTTTTAGTTATGTTAATTAGGTTATCTATTTAGTTATGAATTTAGATAGGTTTCAAAATTAGCTGAATTTATATGCAAATTTGAACTGGACATGTGATATGTGGATATGTCATGTTTTGGTAAATGATCCGAGTGGCCTATGTTACGCCAGAATGTTGATTCATTTCCGTTCCGGTGAATTTCAGGCGCTCGATATGTCCATTTTTTAGCAAAGGTCATGCCAAAATTTCCCGTGAATAAAGGCATGATTTGTGCTACATAGTTGGCATATCGAGTGCTGCACATAGATTTCTTTTTTATGCCATTTCTCATTTATTCATACTTTTAGAAATAAATGAGGACACTTAATCATAGGAAACATGTCGAACAACGAAGAAACTAGGCCTTCTGACCAATATGCATATGAGATGGATTATCAGGGTGAACAAGACTACCTCGACTTTTTGACTGCTAAGCAAGGTTTGTAGGTCCGCCTCGATGATGGTACTGACGCCAACATCGACACCGACGGCGCCGGCACCGATGGCGGCGCCGAGACCAGTGGGGAAGGTACCGGCGGGGAAGATACCGGCGGGGAAGGTACTTAGCCCGGGAACACTGGGGCAGGGGTTAAGGAAGGGTCTAGAAGGTGTGCCCAAGAAAAAGGAGAGAAAGAGATCGGGGAAGATAGCTGCCTCCAAACAAGCCAGAGCACATAGCAGCCAGACGATGCATTCTGAAGAGCGTGTACCCGTGAAAGGTGCGGCCATGTTCCATCTCACGGGCGAGCCGATGCTACCGCCGAAACCGCTGGAGGCACTATCAGGGGATCTCAGGAGACTGCACGACCATGTGCTGTCGACTGAGAAAAGCCTACTAGCCTCAAAGGATCCAGGATATCCGACATACGCGGCTCGTGTGCCTGAGGGGAAGTGCTACATCGAGACACAGCCCGCGGAGGTGTTCTTCCTGCGGTTTGACCATATCTTTGAGATGTTTCTGACAAGGCTGCTCGATTTTACAATCGTCCGCCTTTTTGCGCTACATATGAGCTCCGTCATGAAGAGTGAAGAAGTCTCGCAAATCTGTGTGGCGGATCCGTACTACATGCATGAGTCTTTCTTGAGTCTCGGCGACTTTGAGCGTGAAACTGCTAGGGAGTACCTCCAAAACTTCATGGTACAGAATAAGGACCGAGAAATTGTCCTCGTGCCTTATCATCTAAAGTAAGTCAGTTCCAGACAACCCTTTCATACATTTCAATCATTCCTTCTCTCTCTCTATGGGGAATAATTTGAGGTGTCTTTTCCCCGCAGCAACGGGCGCGCCGTCCTTATCGTTCTTTACCCACAAGTCTCCCACGCCGTGTATTTTGACCCTTCCAGAGACTACGAGAAAAAAGACTACACCCACATAATGAATATTCTAGATGATGCTCTCCAAGGCTTCAGCATTAGAGGTGGCCACATGCAGATAAGGAAACAAAGGAACAAGAAGATGGGTTTCGCGCATAAAACTAACTTCTCCTGCATCCATGTCCCAAAACCAAGCAAGAAGGATGGATTCTACATTGTCCATCTCATGATTCAGTTCAACACGGATCACCAAAAGCTTCGCATGAGAAGCAGAAATGATGATCATATCCACAAGTGGCTAGAATCTCATGGAGAAGCGGATTATAAACTTAGAGATGACTTCTTTTGCATCCAAATCGACATTGCGACGATCATCATGAAAGAAGTCGTCGATGAGAAGGGGATGTTCCACCACGGCCCTATATCGCGAGCTGACGTCCGAACTCGCATAGGCATGCAACGTCTAGACCTCACGTCGCTCAAGAAGCTAGGGTCCATCCTCGATGATATGGAAGGATGGAACTTCTAGTGATTTATGATGCCGATGATGATGATATGTGTCGGTTGAACTTGTATACTTTTTGTAGCGATGAAACTTTGTGATGTCCACGGTCCCTGCCGAACCTGCGTAATGCTACTTTGTTAGTTTGCGTATGATGACCTGCGTACCTCTAGTTAATTAATTTGCATACTGTATGATGCATCTAGTTGATAACCCTTTCTTTTTCGGTGTTGCTCTAGTATATTTTGTTGCATATATATGATTGTACATCCTCTTCATGAACATGCATCTCTAACAGGTACCTAGTTTCTTGATGGCGAGATGGAAGTGCTATGTCGTGTACAAAGGGAAGGTTCCGGGTGTACAACGAGTGGCATCAGTGTCAGGCGCAAGTGAATGGGTTCTCGGGCGCCAGCCATAAAGGCTTCAAAAGCAGACAAGAAGGAGAAGCTAGTTACTTGAGGTTCACGCTAGCGTGAGAGAGGACACGTAACCGCCACCTCATGTACTGCATACTTCCGCTCTCACTCATAGTGATAGCTCTTCTCGCGTATACCTTTGTTTAGATGGATGACGTTGTAGTTGCAAGTATTCGAGACTTGCATGTATCGCTATTTTTGAGATGATGACAAGATACCACTTTGTGTTGGATGATGATTATGATGAGACTATTTGTATGTATATGCTATGATTACATTTGTGGTCTCGCAGGCATTTGTATGTGTATCATGATGAAATTTGTATGTGCTAAAGATTCTTCTATAAAGCCTGTTCAAATACAAAACAAATATGCCGATTTTTTTACTAAAATTAGCAGTAGCGAGTGGAGAAAAGTTAGCAGCAGCACGGTAGTAGCAGTAGCACGTACAGGAGAAGCACGCTATAGCTATTAGCAGTAGCGAGCTTCCACTAGGAGTGCTGCTGCTACACTTGTGTAGCAGTAGCGCTTGTGAGCACACGCTACTGCTACATGTTAGCTGTAGCGCCTTATTAGTAGCGCCGGTACCCGCTACTGATACACCTAAAACCCGCGCTGCTGCTAGCCTTTTCCCTAGTAGTGGTTGTTGGGCCTCCAAGTGTAGAGGTTTGTAGGACAGTAGCAAATTCCCGTGGGAGGCGTAGGATGAAGATGGTCTCTCTCAAACAACCCTGTAACCAAATAACAAAGAGTCTCTTGTGTCCCCAACACACCCAATACAATGGTAAATTGTATAGGTGCACTAGTTCGGCGAAGAGATGGTGATACAAGTGCAATATGTATGGTAGATATAGGTTTTTGTAATCTGAAAATATAAAAACAGCAAGGTAACTAATGATAAAAGTGAGCAAAAATGGTATTGCAATGCGTTGAAACAAGGCCTAGGGTTCATACTTTCACTAGTGCAAGTCCTCTCAACAATAATAACATAATTGGATCATATAACTATCCCTCAACGTGCAACAAAGAGTCACTCCAAAGTCAGTAATAGCGGAGAACAAATGAAGAGATTATGGTAGGGTACGAAACCACCTCAAAGTTATCCTTTCTGATTGATGTATTCAAGAGTTCGTAGTAAAATAACATGAAGCTATTCTTTCCGTTCGATCTAGCATAGAGTTCGTACTAGAGTAACACCTTAAGACACAAATCAACCAAAACCCTAATGTCACCTAGATACTCCAATGTCACCTCAAGTATCCGTGGGTATGATTATACAATATCCATCACACAATCTCAAATTCATCTATTCAACCAACACAAAGTACTTCAAAGAGTGCCCCAAAGTTTCTACCAGAGAGTCAAGACGAAAACGTGTGCCAACCCCTATGCATAAGTTTACGAGGTCACGGAACTCGCAAGTTGATCACCAAAACATACATCAAGTGGATCATGTGATATCCCATTGTTGCCACAGATAAGCACATGCAAGACATACATCAAGTGTTCTCAAATCCTTAAAGACTCAATCTGATAAGATAACTTCAAAGGGAAAACTCAATTCATCACAAGAAAGTAGAGGGGGAGAAACAACATAAGATCCAACTATAATAGCAAAGCTCGCGATACATCAAGATAGTACCACCTCGAGAACATGAGAGAGAGAGAGAGATCAAACACATAGCTACTGGTACATACCCTCAGCTCCGAGGGTGAACTACACCCTCCTCGTCATGGAGAGCGTCGGGATGAAGAAGATGGCCACCGGAGAGGGATTCCCCGCCCCCTCTGGCAGGGTGCCAGAACGGGTCTAGATTGGTTCTCGGTGGCTACTGAGGCTTCTGGCGGCGGAACTCCCGATCTATTGTGTCCCCCGATGTTTTTAGGGTAAATGGACATATATAGGCGAAAGAAGTCGGTCAGGGGAGCCACGAGGGACCCATGAGGGTGGGGTCGCGCCAGGGGGGCAGGCGCGCCTCCCTGCCTCGTGGCCACCTCGAAGCTTCCCTGATGTCTACCCCAAGTCTCCTGGATTGCTTCCGTTCCAAAAATAACTCTTCCGAAGGTTTCATTCCGTTTGGAGTCCGTTTGATTTTCCTTTCCTTCGAAACACTGAAATAGGCAAGAAAACAACAATTTGGGCTGGGCCTCCGGTTAATATGTTAGTCCCAAAAATAATATAAAAGTGTATAATAAATCCCATAAACATCATAATATAATAGCATGGAACAATCAAAAATTATAGATACGTTGGAGACGTATCAGCATCCCCAAGCTTAATTCCTGCTCATCCTCGAGTAGGTAAATGATAAAAAAGAATTTTTGATGTGGAATGCTTTCTAACATATTTCTCAATGTAATTTTTTCTTTATTGTGGCATGAATGTTCAGATCCGAAAGATTCAAGATAAAAGTTTAATATTGACATAAAAATAATAATACTTCAAGTATACTAACTAAGCAATCATGTCTACTCAAAATAACATGGCCAAAGAAAGTTATCCCTACAAAATTATATAGTCTGGCTATGCTCTATCTTCACCACACAAAATATTTAAATCATCCACAACCTCGATGACAAGCCAAGCAATTGTTTCATACTTTTTATGTTCTCAAACTTTTTCAATCTTCATGCAATATATGAGCATGAGCCATGTATATAGCACTATATGTGGAATAGAATGGTGGTTGTGGAGAGGACAAAAAGGAGAAGATAGTCTCACATCAACTAGGTGTATCAACGGGCTATGGAGATGCCCATCAATAGATATCAATGTGAGTGAGTAGGGATTGCCATGCAACGGATGCACTAGAGCTATAAGTGTATGAAAGCTCAACAAAAGAACTAAGTGGGTGTGCATCCAACTTGCTTGCTCATGAATACCTAGGGCAATTTTGAGGAAGCCCATGATTGGAATATACAAGCCAAGTTCTATAATGTAAACTTCCCACTAGTATATAAAAGTGATAACACAGGAGACTCTATCATGAAGATCATGGTGCTACTTTGAAGCACAAGCGTGGAAAAAGGATAGTTGTCCCTTCTCTCTTTTTCTCTCATTTTTTGGGCCTTTTTTCTTTTTCTTTTTGGCCTCTTTTTTTCGTCCGGAGTCTCATCCCGACTTGTGGGGTAATCATAGTCTCCATCATCCTTTCCTCACTGGGACAATGCTCTAATAATGATGATCATCACACTTTAATTTACTTA
This sequence comes from Triticum urartu, assembly GCF_056163025.1. Lineage (NCBI taxonomy): Eukaryota > Viridiplantae > Streptophyta > Magnoliopsida > Poales > Poaceae > Triticum > Triticum urartu. Next base: position 109,862,474 of record NC_141879.1, read on the forward strand.
CAACTCAAGAATTACAACTCAATTCTTAGAACAAAATATGACTCTATGTGAATGCCTCCGGCGGCGTGCCGGGATGTGCAATGATGCATGAGTGACATGTATGAAGAATTATAAACGGTGGCTTTGCCACAAATACGATGTCAACTACATGATCATGCAAGCAATATGACAATGATGAAGCGTGTCATAATAACGGAACAGTGGAAAGTTACATGGCAATATATCTCGGAATCGCTATGGAAATGCCATAATAGGTAGGTATGGTGGCTGTTTTGAGGAAGGTATATGGTGGGTTTATGGTACCGGCGAAAGTTGCGCGATACTAGAGAGGCTAGAAATTGTGGAAGGGTGAGAGTGCGTATAATCCATGGACTCAACATTAGTCATAAAGAACTCACATACTTATTGCAAAAATCTATTATTTATTGAAACAAAGTATTACGGGCATGCTCCTAGGGGGATAGATTGGTAGGAGAAGACCATCGCTCGTCCCCAACCACCACTCATAAGGAAGACAATCAATAAATAAATCATGCTCCGACATCATCACATAACGGTTCACCATACGTGCATGCTACGGGAATCACAAACTTCAACACAATTATTTCTCAAATTCACAACTACTCAACTAGCATGACTCTAATATCACCATCTCCATATCTCAAAACAATTATCAAGTATCAAACTTCTCATAGTATTCAATGCACTTCTATAAAAGTTTTTATATTATTCCTAAAAGAAAATTTCCATGTTGTTCTAAAGGACTCTCAAAATTATATAAGTGAAGCATGAGAGATCAATTATTTCTATAAAATAAAACCACCGCCGTGCTCTAAAATATATAAGTGAAGAACTAGAGCAAAAACTATATAGCTCAAAAGATATAAGTGAAGCACATAGAGTATTCTAATAAATTCTAATTCATGTGAGTCTCTCTCAAAAGGTGTGTATAGCAAGGATGATTGTGGTGAGCTAAAAATCAAAGACTCAATGCATACAAGACACTCCAAGCAAAACACATATCATGTGGTGAATAAAAATATAGCTCCAAGTAAAGTTACCGATAGACGAAGACAAAAGAGGGGATGCCTTCTGGGGCATCCCCAATCTTAGGCTTTTTGGTGTCATTGAATTTTACCTTGGGGTGCCATGGGCATCCCCAAGCTTGTGCTCTTGTCACTCCTTGTTCCATAATCCATCAAATATTTACCCAAAACTTGAAAACTTCACAACACAAAACTCAAAATAGAAAATCTCGTGAGCTCCGTTAGCGAAAGAAAACAAAACACCACTTCAAGGTACTGTAATGAACTCATTCTTGATTTATATTGGTGTAATATCTACTGTATTCCAACTTATCTATGCTTCATACCCTCCGATACTACTCATAGATTCATCAAAATAAGCAAACAACACATAGAAAACAGAATCTGTCAAAAACAGAACAGTCTGTAGTAATATGTATCAAACGTATACTTATGAACACATAAAATTCTCAAATAAATTGGTCGACCTGAGTAATTTTTCTATTAATCATCTTCAAAAATAATTAAATAAATAGCACTCTCCATTAAAAAATGGCAGCAAATCTCGTGAGCGCTAAAGTTTCTGTTTTTTTACAGCAATATCGCAAAGACTTTCCCCAATTCTTCCCAAAGGTTCTACTTGGCACAAACACTAATTAAAAGCATAAAATCACATCTAAACAGAGGCTAGATGAATTATTTATTACTAAACAGGAGCAAAAAGCAAGGAAAAAAATAAAATTGGTTGCCTCCCAACAAGCGCTATCGTTTAACGCCCCTAGCTAGGCATGATGATTTGAATGATGCTCACATAAAAGATAAGAATTGTAACATAAAGAGAGCATCATGAAGAATATGACTTGCACATTTAAGTCTAACCCACTTCCTATGCATAGGGATTTTGTGAGCAAACAACTTGTGGGAACCATAATCAACTAGCATAGGAGGGCAAAACAAGCATAACTTCAAAACTTTAAGCACATAGAGAGGAAACTTGATATTATTGCAAATCCTACAAGCATATATTCCTCCCTCATAATAATTTTTGAGTATCATCATGAATTAATTCAACAATATAACAATCACATAAAGCATTCTTTTCATGATCCACAAGCATAGAAATTTTATTACTCTCCACATAAGCATTCTCATTCGGAATAGTGGGAGTATCATAAGAAACTCGAATACTATAAAGTGTTTCCATATTAAAATAGTAATGTTCAGAAAAAGGGTAATCATAATCATGACAAGTTTTATAAATATAATCATCACTACTTTTTATAGCATAAGTATCATCCAATAATCATCATAAGTAGCAACTTTGTTCTCATCATAATCAATTGAAACCTCTTCCAAGATAGTGGAATCATTACTAAATAAAGTCATGACCTCTCCAAATCCACTTTCATAATTATCACAATAAGATTCAACACCCTCCAAAATAGCATCAATATAATCATCATAAGTAGGAGGCATGCTATCATCATAAAAAATTTGCATGTCAAAACTTGGGAGGCTAGAAATATCATCTTCATTAAACATAGCATCCCCAAGCTTGGGACAAACATTAATTGCAGAAAATATATTCTCAAACATGTCATTCTCATCAAACATAGCATCCCCAAGCTTGGGCCTTTTCATATCATAAGCATAATCACTCTCATCATTAATAGTATGGATAGCACCAATAGTATAACAATTATCATCATCACAATGAGTAATAGGAGCAACATTATTTGGGAGCGATACATTTTTACCTTTGCTTCTCCGTCTTTTCTTTTTCTTCCTCACATCATGTGTGGGTTTTATCCTCTTTCTGGAGCTCCTTATTAATGAGATTGGTTGAATAGGAGGCTCCTCCTCGTTACCTGATTCATCATAAGAAATAATAGGAGGATATTGGGAGGTCTCTTCCCTTTCATTAGTATTCTCTTCATCCTCTATTTGTTTTCTTTTCTTTATGTAATTGGCAATATAAGGATTTTCAATGCAATTCACCACACAATACATAAAAATTTCTTCTAGATCAATATAGAGGAATTTCTCAAGGTTATATTCTGGAATATGCTTAGTATTACGTTTCATTTCTTCATAACCCAAAAGCAAACTAAGTTCATTATGGTGTGCAAGGGAAATCAAATCATCACAATTTTTGGACACGATACGATCATGGAACAATTTGCATCGAAGATTTAAATGACCATGTTCATTGCAAAGTTCACAAGTATGGTGAAGAAATTTTAAATTTTCAGCACAATCATCTAGCCTCTCTTGCAACCACTTAGTTTCCAAATACTTATGCCTCTTGCAAAATCTATCTTCCCTATTTGGTGTGTACTTGCAAACTCTATGCACTCCACAAAAGTCGACATGGTTATAAGAGACATTTTCATCATGACTAGTCATTACTACTATGGATATTCAAGGAGTTCATACTAACAACATTGCAATGATGCTCATCATTCAAAGATTTAGTGCCAAACATTTTAGAGACTTCTTCTTCTAGCATTTGAGCACAATTTTCCTTTCCATCATTCTCACGAAAGATATTAAAAAGATGAAGCGTATGAGGCAAACTCAATTCCATTTTTTATAGTTTTATTTTATAAACTAAACTAGTGCTAAAACAAGAAACAAAAAGATTCGATTGCAAGATCTAAAGATATACCTTCAAGCGCTAACCTCCCCGGCAACGGCGCCAGAAAAGAACTTGATGTCTACTACACAACCTTCTTCTTGTAGACGTTGTTGGGCCTCCAAGTGCAGAAGTTTTTAGGACAGTAGCAAATTTCCCTCAAGTGGATGACCTAAGGTTTATCAATCCGTGGGAGGCGTAGGATGAAGATGGTCTCTCTCAAAGAACCTTGCAACCAAATAACAAAGAGTCTCTTGTGTCCCCAACACACCCATTACAATGGTAAATTGTATAGGTGCACTAGTTCGGCAAAGAGATGGTGATACAAGTGCAATATGTATGGTAGATATAGGTTTTTGTAATCTGGAAATATAAAAACAGCAAGGTAATTAATGATAAAAGTGAGTGAAACGGTATTGCAATGCGTTGAAACAAGGCCTAGGGTTCATACTTTCACTAGTGCAAGTCCTATCAACAATAATAACATAATTGGATCATATAACTATCCCTCAACATGCAACAAAGGGTCACTCCAAAGTCACTAATAGCGGAGAACAAACGAAGAGATTATGGTAGGGTACGAAACCACCTCAAAGTTATCCTTTCTGATCGATCTATTCAAGAGTCCGTAGTAAAATAACATGAAGCTATTCTTTCCGTTTGATCTAGCATAGAGTTCGTACTAGAATAACACCTTAAAACACAAATCAACCAAAACCCTAATGTCACCTAGATACTCCAATGTCACCTCAAGTATCCGTGGGTATGATTATACGATATGCATCACACAATCTCATATTCATCTATTCAACCAACACAAAGTACTTCAAAGAGTGCCCCAAAGTTTCTACCGGAGAGTCAAGATGAAAACGTGTGCCAACCCCTATGCATAAGTTCACGAGGTCATGGAACTCACAAGTTGATCACCCAAACATACATCAAGTGGATCACGTGATATCCCATTGTCACCACAGATAAGCACATGCAAGACATACATCAAGTGTTCTCAAATCCTTAAAGACTCAATCCGATAAGATAACTTCAAAGGGAAAAGTCAATCCATCACAAGAGAATAGAGGGGGAGGAACATCATAAGATCCAACTATAATAGCAAAGCTCGCGATACATCAAGATCGTACCACCTCAAGAACACGAGAAAGAGAGAGATCAAACACAGAGCTACTGGTACATACCCTCAGCCTCGAGGGTGAACTACTCCCTCCTCATCATGGAGAGCACCGAGATGATGAAGATAGCCACCGAAGAGGGATCCCCCCCTCCGGTAGGGTGCCAGAACGGGTCTAGATTGGTTTTCAGTGGCTACGAAGGCTTCTGGCGGCGGAACTCCCGATCTATTGTGTCCCCCGATGTTTTTAGGGTATATGGACATATATAGGCGAAAAAAGTCGGTCAGGGGAGCCACGAGGGGCCATGAGGGTGGGGGCATGCCCAGGGGGCAGGCGTGCCTCCCTGCATCATGGCCACCTCGAAGCTTCCCTCACGTCTACCCCAAGTCTCCTGGATTGCTTCTGTTCCAAAAATAACTCTCCCGAAGGTTTCATTCCGTTTGGACTCTGTTTGATATTCCTTTCCTTCGAAACACTGAAATAGGCAAGAAAACAACAATTTGGGCTGGGCCGCCGGTTAATAGGTTAGTCCCAAAAATAATATAAAAGTGTATAATAAAGCCCATAAACATCCAAAACAGATAATATAATAGCATGGAACAATCAAAAATTATAGATACGTTGGAGACGTATCAGAAGGTTATACATACATAGAGTCACGGGCCAGGTGCTGTGATTGCTGCTCTGCTCCCCGAAAGGATTAATGTCATCCGCGCTTAAACCAAACCATACGTTCCTTGGGTCAGCTGCAAACTCAGCCCAGTACTTTCTCTCGATTTTTCTCCACTGCGATCCGTCAGCGGGTGCTGTCAACTTCCCGTCTTTCTTATGGCCCTCTCCGTGCCATCGCATCAACTTGGGATGCTCTTCGTTTCTGAACAGACGTTTCAACCGTGGTATTATAGGAGCATACCACATCACCTTCGCAGGAACCCTCTTCCTGGGGGGGCTCGCCGTCAACATCACCAGGGTCATCTCATCTGATCTTATACCGCAATGAACCGCATACCGGGCATGCGTTCAAATCCTCGTACGCACCGCGGTACAGGATGCAGTCATTAGGGCATGCATGTATCTTCTGCACCTCCAATCCTAGAGGGAATACGGCCTTCTTTGCTGCGTACGTACTGTCGGGCAATTCGTTATCCTTTGGAAGCTTCTTCTTCAATATTTTCAGTAGCTTCTCAAATCCTTTGTCAGGCACAGCATTCTCTGCCCTCCACTGCAGCAATTCTAGTACGGTACCAAGCTTTGTGTTGTCATCTTCCAATTGGGGTACAACCCTTTTTTGTGATCCTCTAACATTTGATCGAACTTCAGCTTTTCCTTTTGACTTTCGCATTGTGTCCTTGCATCGACAATGACCCGGCGGAGATCATCATCATCGGGCACATCGTCTGGTTCCTCTTGATCTTCAGTAGCTTTCCCCGTTGCAGCATCACTGTATTCAGGGGGCACATAGTTGTCATCGTCCTCTTCTTCTTCGATGTCTTCCATCATAACCCTTATTTCTCCGTTCCTCGTCCAAACATTATAGTGTGGCATGAAACCCTTATAAAGCAGGTGAGTGTGAAGGATTTTCCGGTTAGAGTAAGACTTCGTATTCCCACAATTAGGGCATGGACAACACATAAAACCATTCTGCTTGTTTGCCTCAGCCACTTCGAGAAAATTATGCAGGCCCTTATTGTACTCGGAGGTGTGTCTGTCACCATACATCCATTGCCGGTTCATCTGCGTGCATTATATATAATTATGTGTTTCAAAAGTAAGAAAATTAGACAAGTATCTATCTAAAGTAAGATATTTTTCTTTTAGAAAGAAGATAAGAACAAGAAGCTCACCACGGTGGTACCGACGACGAGATCGGCGCGGGCGATCGACGGCGGTGAAGACAGGGACGAGGCATGACGGACCGCTAAACCTAGACAAATCTCGGGAAAATGGAGCTCGGAGGTCGAGTTTCGAGAGGAGAAAACTTAACTAGCGTGGCTCGGGCATTTCATCGAACACCTCATGTGCATAGGAGGTGAGCTAGAGCACCCAAATGCCCTCCCCTCGCCGGCCAAAAAAACAGAGCAGTGTGGACTGCTCTGCTCGCCGGCGAGGAGGTATATATAGGCAACTCATTTGTACCGGTTTGTGGCTGGAACCGGGACTAAAGGGCCCCCTTCTGTCCCGGTTCTAGGCATGAACCGGGACCACTGGCTGTGGGCCAGAGCGAGGCTCATTGGTCCCGGTTCATGCCTAGAACCGGGATAAATGGGTCCACATAAACTGGGATAAATGCCTCCTGAGGCCCGGCCGGGCCCCTGGGCGCACGAACCGGGACGTATGCCCCCCATGGGTCCTGGTTCGTGACTGAACCGGGACTAATAAGCTTGGCAGGCTCGAACCAAAGCCCTGTTTTCTACTAGTGTGCCCTACAATTGTACCCTCATCCTGTTCAAGCTGGAAATTTTCTTCTTTCTGTGTTTTTCATTTGCGATCATATGAAAAAACCGTGTATTGTCGTCCCCTTGGATGACCTACCACACTTTAGCTCTAAGTGTCCATTTCATCTCTTCTTCTTTGGGAAGTGTTTGTAATTTATGGCCATCTTCCATGTTAGATGCCGTTCTTCCGCATCTTATAAGATAGATTTAACCTTTAGATCAAGTTTTTTTTATAAGGTGGATAAGCCTATCTTTTTCCACCAGATATATCCCGCTTCATTTTTAGACCAGCCCCTTAGGAATTGTCTCAAATGCCTAATCTTATTTTACCATTGCTTAATATTTCAGTGACACAAAAAATGGCATGCTGTGATTCTGGGACACTTTGCAGGTGAATTCGGTTTATACTCCCTGTGATTCAGTTTATACTCCGGGACATGCAAGTTAAACAAGGAGTAGGTCCTTCACATGTTACTGTAAATTTACATGGTTTGGTTGACTTACAGCAACAGGGAAATCATCCATGTACATTGTAGATGGAGTACAATAGAGATAGGTTGATCCATGATTTCGTTAGCAGACCGTATAGAGCAGCATTGGGCCTGAATCTTCTCAAACTGTGACATATTTCATATTGACTGAGAAAAATTCAGTGCATGCAACATCATTGAGTTGACTTCCTCATAAAAGTTGTAAATAAGAGCCGAATCTGGAACCCTATATGTCCAAGGACGCGCTCACGGACGTTGACCGGACACACATTAAAAGTCCTTCACAAATCGTTAAATCCATAAAAGTTGTAGATAAGAGCCAAATTCGTCCATGGCATAGATCGCCCTCCTTTGCCCCTTCTAGACGATGCGGCCACGGAGGGCTTCCTCCTCCCTGTCTAAGTCGTGAGAATCCGCCGGCTCCTCCTCACATGCTGCCAAAGCCGTCTCCGCCTTGAGGGCTGTCACGACGTCCCGCGCCTATACCTTGCTCGGCGGTCACACCGCACCTCCTAGGCGTAAACCATAGTGGCATTGGCCTCTGTTTCGGCTCTCGATAACGCGGGAACGAGGTGCCACCGAAATGGTTCCACCACTTGAGCCGGGTTGCGCCGCCCTGCGTTGGTCACTGCTTTCAGCGAGGCTGCTATCACGCGCCTTGAGCCACCGGCCCCGACGGATCCTAGTTCTATTTGAGCAGAGGTAATGGATTCCTGTCGAATCAATTTCAACCGCAAACGGGCACACTCCGCCTAGGAGTGTCGGAGAGCCGTGCAGACGGCAATCTACTCGTAGAGACTACATGGCGTGAGGTCTCGATTAACAGATCCGGATCTCTCGGAGTCAGATCCATTGCCAGCCATGCTGGAGACGATCAAAGTTTGCTAGAGAAGAGCTAGGAGGCGGAGGACAGTAAAGTGAAGTGAAGTTGATTGGCTAGTGTTTGGTCCGGAGTGCAGATAGGATTAAATATATGTGGGGTCGTGTCAGGCCATAGTGAGTTGGATCCGACGTGGCGAACGCACCCGAGCGTGCCCGTGTGGGCTAGATACGGGGATTGCCAATTAGAGCATCTCTAGTAGATCCCCCTAACGGCCGGCCCATTAAACTCATTTGAGGCCTCCCACAAAAAAATATGGGACGGCGAGCCCTCCGGCGGAACAGTTCCCGTAAATCCGTCTCGCAAATGTTTTGCGGGATCTATTCCGCGCCGGAGGGCTCACGGTCCAGCAAATACAATAGGCAAATATTGTCAAGTTCATCATCACAAGTGCATAAAAACTAGTTCATCATCATACTAGTTCATCACATCCAAAGTCGTGCGCAATAAACAAGGTATCAAGTTTAGGCTCATGAATGCGTGATAAAACAAGGCAAAAGTTGCTCAAATGACATGGATCAATCAAGCAACATTCTCATTGTTGCGAAGAACGTCGCCACCAACACCGCCCCTAGCACCTCCATCGCCACGATCCACATTGACCGGAGGGCACACTGTGATTACAAAAATCAACGGCCAAAGCTCAAGCAAGTGTTCTGAATGACCGAAACATAGATGACCGGAGCAAAGCAAACAAAAGAATTTTTATTTACCTCAGATCGTTTCATCGAACACGTTGTAGGCGTGGCCAGCGGCTTCGCCGTCAATGTGGATGCCGGGGTCGGCCGAAGGAGGAGCCCGACCCCTGACGTGATTGCCTTCTTCCTCGGGGGCTTCATCTGCTCACTAGCAGGGCGGGTCGAGACGGTCTTCCTCCTCTTGGCCGGGGCGCGTGGAACCAGAGCTGGGCCCACACTAGGTGATGCTGCACCACCTTGAACGAGATGGCTCCCTTGCCTCTTTCTCTTGATGGTGGCGGTGGCGGTGGGAGGAGTTGGTGCCGTGGGAGGCCCGGGCGCACGGAGCGGCAGCGGTGGAGGCGGCGGCGACACATGGTGTGGCGCACCCGGGGGCGCCGAGTACTCCACATCCGGCTGAATTCCGGCGCCGCGTGGCTGGATGGTGGGTCCGAGGACGGATTGGCGGCGGCTACAGCGGGGCGGGAGGCAAGAAGTGAAACCGAAGGAAGTGGGTTCGCGTCAACCGAAACGGGATCTAACAAAATCAGGTGGAATCCCGCACATATGAAAGAATTGGGCTCGCAGATGCAAGATCCCATTTTTTTACGAGACGGCCGAATTTTCTCTGTTCAGACCGGATTTACGGGACCGATCCCGCAAATCGGTTAGCAAGCGGCCATTATTGTAGCAAATGGCCATGTTTGCGGGATCAGCTAGAGATGCTCTTAGAGCAACTCTAGCAGACCCCGCAAAATGCCCGGCCCTCAAAAATTCCGGCGAGTATGCGGGCTCGGGCCAATTTTGCGGCCAGAACAGAGCCCGCATACTCGCCCGGCACGCAAAAACTTTTGCTGCAGCCCGCAAACCGCACGCCCCGAGCACTATAAGTGCCGTTCCGCGACCCTTTTACGGGTCCAAACCCTATCCCCCCGCCGCCGCGAGCCACCCAATTCCCCTTTCTCCTCTCCCAATTTCTCGCCGCCGGCGACCCTCCGCCCCACCTCCAGCCGCCATGTGGGGGCGAATGTGGAGCTGCAGACGCAGCTCCGGCAGCCGATCCGGCCGTGAGAGGGACCCGGAGCGCGAGCGGCGCGTCCGGTCCGACGGCGCGAGGAAGCGCGGCACGCGGAAGTGGACGAACCGCGGGCTTTCGCCGCCGGCGAGCTTCGACCGCCGCAAGACGGTGGAGTACGACCGCCGGCGCGCGTCGTTCTCTTCCGTGCGTTCTTCATACGCCGGATCCTCCTCCTCCGCCGCAGGCTTCCTCCCCGTGAAGAGTGAGTGGTCGGGCGAGGAGGAGCCGGAGCCGCCAGCGCCGTTCCCCTTCGTGCCGGTGAAGGAGGAGCCCGAGGAGCCTGCTCCGCTCGGCCGCCGCGGGGTCGTTGGGCCCGACGACTATGTCGCGGAGTTCGACGCGGTCGCCGCCGCCATCGCCGGGCGGAGCGTGCGCGAGGAGGAGGAGCATCGCTGCCATGCCGAGGAGCTCGAAGCCCTCGAGTGGTGGCAGGCGGTCGCCGCCAACCTCGCCGCCAAGGAGAAGGCCGAGGAGTGGCGCCGCATCTACACGGAGCAGGCGGAGAAGTTCGTCAATCTCTGCAACTCCGGCGAGGAGTGAGCGTCCGGCTCCTCCACGCGTCGTCCAGTTGCCGCGACCTCGCCGCTGTTTAGATCCGACCCCCTAGTACTAGCTTAACGTAGTATGTATGCTTGTAGTGTGATGAACTATGTAGTATGCGATGAACAATGTAATATGTGATGAACTGTGTTTGTGCAATTTCTCCCGCGAAAGAAGTTTTTTAAATTATGCAGGTTCAAATACGAGTTCTGCTCGGACGCGTATGTTTTTGACCCGCAAAAGCGATTTTCGTGAACCCGCAAACGCGTTTTGCGGGTCGTATTTTTACGGGGTCTGGTAGAGTTGCTCTTAGGCCAGGTATTTGTGGTAATTTTGCGTTCAGAGAGTGACCAGGAAGGCCGCTTGGATGTTTGGGTACCCTTGATTGAAATCAATACTATTGACGATGAACTTGATAAGCGGCTCAGCAGTTCTCCGGAGCAGTTTCCCATGTATACAGAAGATGAACAAAAACGGCTCCAAGTTCAAAGCATTAAGCTGATAATCATAATGAGCTAATCAAGCGGCAGGACCAGCTTGGCGGCGTCGAGGCGCGGGTAATGCCGGAGCACGACGCCCTTCATCTCCTCCGCGCCGCTCTCGTACCCTGCCGCGGCGTGCTCGTCGAGCCGCCGCTTGTACTCCTCGGACCCCAGGAACTGCTGCACCGCCGTCGCCTTGGCGCTCTGCAGAGTTGCCCGCTTCACCGCCGCGAGCTCGGCCTTCGCCTTCTCCAGCTCCGCCTCGGTGGCCTGCCTCGCCGCCTTCTCCTTGTCCAGCTGCTCCAACAGGGCTACCTTGTCGCGCTCCCGCGCCACCAGCTTCTCGTCCAGGTCCAGCGCGTAGCCGGAGGAGAAGGACACGTAGTTCGCGGCCTGCGCACGCCACCGTCGCCGCCGCACGGCACACACAAACAATGTCATCCGGGTCCGGTCTGAACACACCTACGGGCGAACGATTTGGTTGGAAGAATACCTGGAGCATTGCTACATAGGTCGACGCGACGACGTCGGAGGGCTTCGACGCCGCGAACTTGTCGTCCCGCGACGGCGTGACGATGCACTCTAGTACCTTCTGCGAGACCTTCCAGTCGGCGCTGTCGCCGTCGTGTGCGTCTGGGACAGGCGAGTGCTGTGGCTTCGGGTCGAAAAAGCCCCGCCGGGCACACGGGTCGGACACCGCGGCCGAGCCGCCAGACAATCCCGGTGGGGAAGCAGGCGGCGGCGTGGTCAGCGCTGAGCGGCAAAGTTCGTCTTCTACAATAGCGGTCTCCCCCTGTTTCCTCTTCTTCCCAGACAACGGCGGCGTGTCGCCGTCCGGCTCCGTGTTCACCTTCTCGGTCTCTGCCGCCTTCTCTTCCGGTGGATTCATGCCTGGCGCATGAACCACAAGAATAAGGAGTATGTGCTAATTGGACAAGGGGAATTGTGTTGGGGGCGCGTTTACCTTTATCACCAGTAGTACGAGGAGAAGGCGGAGGTGGTGGTGGTGATGCGCCGGCGAGGTTGGAGGAGAAGGCCGCCGCTAGATCGGCCTCACGGAGGTAGGTCCGGATATCAACTGCGGCGCCGTGTTTGTACACCAAATCGGCCACCGATTTCTTATCCTGGCTCGATAGCTCCGGGCCTGCGGCGGAGACCTTAGCCGTCGGCGCGCCCCAGCGAACGGGGCACGGCCATTCCTCCGGCGCCGTCAGGAAGAAAAACCCCCTTTTCCACTCTCCGTCGGATTCGGAACTGCCCAGGCCAGTAACCAGCGCGCCGGCACCTTCCTTGCACCGGAAGCAGTACCAGCCCTTCCTGCTTCGGAGCGAGAAGAAATGGCGGAACACGGCGACCGACGGCGGGACGGAGGCGTCGTGGCAGAGCGCGAGGAAGCCGACCAGGACGCGCCACCCGTCGGGCGTGAGCTGGCCGGGCGCGAGGTCGAAGTGGGAGAGCGTCTGGCAGAAGAAGGCGGGGAGCGGGAAGCGCACCCCGGCCTCCAGCGCGTGCGCGTACACGCAGACGGCCCGCGCCGGGGGCGGCGAGCACGCGCGCCGGTCGCCGGCGGGGAGCGCGGCGAGCTTCCCCGGGACGCCGTGCTTCTCGCAGAGGGCCTGCACTTCGGCTTCGGTGGTCAGGGACGAGGTGAAGCGCTCGGCGGCGATCAGCAAGAGGGCGGCCGCGTCGTCGTCGTCGTCGCTGTTGCTGAGGATGATGACGGCGGACGAGGGCGGGGAAGGCATCGCGCTGGCTTACAGGAGAAGCAGAGCGGTCGTATCGTCCCGGCTCTGCTCCCTGCGGTGCGTCGTGCAGAGGGAACGAGATCCTCTGACGTTGGCGATTCCAAGTCAGAGGGACGTCCTTCGCTTGGCACCGTCCATCAACCATCAGACGGCAGCAAATTCCAGCTCTCTCTGATTTGCTCAGATCAGCACCAAAACCAGCGGCCCACTACGGCCCACTACGAACCGAGGGACGCAGGCGAGAGGAAAAAGGGCGCGAGGAGACAGAAAAAGACGCGAAGAATACCCAGACGGCGCCAGCCGACGAAAAAGAGATCGCCGGAGCTCGAAGGTGGACACCCTGCTCTGCTCGTCAATATCACGTAAGTCCTAATACTCTGCTCCTCTCATGTCATCTTTCACATGAATGAAAACACTACAACTGATCGAAGGTCCACCATCAGGTTGCTTTGGAACTCCATCAAGTTTCCATTTTTCTCATGGAAGAATCAGTTTGTTGAACTCGATCAAACATCTTTTCTCCCATGGAAGAAGCAACCGAGATGGACGAACATGCCAACACAATCCACCAGGATTCCGATTCCAATAGGTAATTTCTGCACATAGTCAGATTTACATAATTTCTCAATAGTTCAGTGATAGTTCTATTACATAATTTATGCACATATACAATTCTGCATATATTCAGATTTACATCATTTCTCAATAGTTTAAGTGATACTACTACATAATTACTGCACATATACAAGTCTGAACATATTCAGATTTACCAAATTTCTCGATAGTTCAGTCATACTTCTACAATCCCCTTACTCGTGGTGTTTTTACTTTGCAGAGTTGTATTGCCTAGTTTGGTACCTTATGTTGGCATGGAATTTAGAAGCTCAGACGAGGCTTGGTCATATTGGCTTAGCTACAGTGGGAAAAAAGGCTTTGAGGTTAGGAAAAGGTATACTAACAAAAGTTCAGCCGATGGCAAGGTTACATCATGTAAATTTGTTTGTGCAAATGAGGGTCAGCGAGCACAAGACAAAAGGGATCATTTGACAAAGTGCCCTCGAGCTGAAACTAGAACCAATTGTGAAGTAAACATGAAGCTTAAAATGGACCGGAAGAAGGGAAATCTCAAAGTGTTAGAGCTGGTTTTGGAACACAACCACACACTACACCTAGCAGAAACCTTACACTTAATGGTGTCACAAAGAAAAATTTCAGAGTTGCAAGCTTTTGAAATTGCAACAGCAGATGATGCAGGAATTGGGCCAAAAGCCGCACATGAGTTGGCTAGTCGACAAGTTGGTGGACCACTCAATCTTAGTTATACCCTCCGTGATCACAAGAACCATTTGCGGACCAAGCGCCAACGAGAAATGGCATATGGCCAAGCGGGTAGCATGCTTAAGTATTTTCAAGACAAAATTGCTGAAAACCCATCATTCCAATATGCATTGCAAATGGACTGTGAAGAACAAATAGCGACCATATTCTGGGTTGATGCTAGAATGATCATGGATTATGCACATTTTGCTGATGTTGTTAGTTTTGACACTACTTTTGGAACAAACAAGGAGAGTAGGCCCTTTGGTGTCTTTGTCGGATTCAATCACTTTAGGGAAACTGTAGTTTTTGGTGCTGCTCTCATGTATGATGAAACATTTGCATCCTTTAAGTGGTTGTTTGAGGCTTTTCTAACAACCCATAAAGGAAAGGGGCCAAGAACATTCTATACAGATCAAGATACTGCAATGGGAAATGCAGTTGAGGACGTGTTTGCGGAAGCACGACATGGTTTATGCACCTTTCACATTATGCAGAATGCTGTCAAACATCTACATGAAGAGGATGATGAAGAGAAAAATGGGGAGAAGAAAAAAGGGAAGAAAAAAGGGAAGAAAAAAGGGAAGAAGCAAAAGATGGATGAAGAGAAGGAAAAGAGGAGAATGAAGAAACAAGTATTCTATCAGATTTTAGCACGTGCATGTTTGAGTATGAAGACATGGCAGAATTTGAACAAAAATTTGACCTCATAAGGAAAAAGATGAGCAAGCAAACTTGGTTGGATAGTATATATAAGTTAAAGGAAAAATGGGCTGAATGTTATATGAAGGATGTCTTCACATTAGGAATGAGAAGTACACAATTGAGTGAGAGTTTGAATAATGACTTGAAAATCCATTTCAAATCTGATTTTGATATCATCCGGTTCTTTAAGCATTTTGAAAGGGTGGTGCAAGGGAAAAGGAACAATGAACTGAATTCAGAATTTGAATCAAGGAAAAAGTTGCCTAGAATATTTATGAGGAGACCACCACCTATGTTGGTGCAAGCTAGCAAGTTATATACACCTGGTATTTTTGAAGCTTTTCAAGGTGAATATGAAATATCTTTGTCAGCTTGCACCAAGGCATTAGATGGTTGTAATGAATATCTAGTAGGAGATTGTATCTTTGAGGAGGAGTATAAAGTTATAGGTGATCCTTTGAAGCAAACAGTTGTGTGCGGCTGCCGGCAATTTGATAGAATTGGGATATTGTATGGCCATGCTCTTAAAGTTCTCGATTTGATGAATATCAAGTCACTACCGCCACATTATGTGTTAAAGCGCTGGACAAAGGAAGCACGAAGTGGAACTGTACAAGACAAGGAAGGAAGAGATATCATCTTAAATCTGAATATGGATGCCATGCTTAGCTACAAATATATGTCCCATAAATTTCATAATTTGGTAGATCGAGCAGCCTACTTTCGGGAATGTGTCGTGTTAGTAGACAACACACTTGACATCCTTAGTAAGCAAATTGAAGTAAAAATTAATGCATGTGCAAGCACATTGGAGTATCCATGTACAATTCCGACAGATGCTAGCCCACCAAATGACTTGTTGACTAATGCACGTCTAAAGAAAAAGGAGGTCCAAACAAAGAGTTCAAAACGAAAACAAAATTGGCTCGATAAGAAGCACAAGGCTAGGAAAAGGAGAGAAAGCAGAGCTACATCACAGTTGGGTGAAGAGGTATGTTGCTAAACAATACAGTGCTTTCAGTGTTATCATTATGTCCATTAATTCTCACAGCCTCCAATTTTCTTTCACAACAAAGATGCGGGAGGTCGGGGAAGTGGCAGGTGGTGGTGGTGCACAAGTTGCAAATGATATAGTTTATAAGGATAATGCGGAGGTGCCTGAAGGTTACAAGACCAACCTTAGCTTCACTCAGTTGCTGATGGTATAATCTTGCTCCTGTAGTTTAAAAATCTAAAATGATCCAAGTAGAGATCGCAAAGTCTTGCTCATACGGTATTCTTATTTATTTAATTTTCAGGGGCCAATTACAGATGATCTTTTCACTGGGTCATGGTGAAGTACTGTTGTTTTTGGGCAAATGAATGAGAGAGCAAACAAGCAATGGTGGCCAAGTTCAGTTCTGGGCAACACTTGACATTGAGTTCAGTCCAAGTTCAGTTCTAGATAACATTTTGCCATTCGCTTCAGTCTAATTATGCACATGTACAAGTCGAACTTCTGTACAAGTAGAAATTAAAATGCTCAATCTCCAGCCATATCTCCCAGAGATATATTACCCTGTTTTGGCATCTATTTTGTTCGATGCACCTGCAAGTTATATATGCAAGACCTCGGTTGAAGTGTCACTTTCTATGATAATTGTACTTTCAACAGCCAAATCAAGCATTGTGACTTGCTGGTCTTTGTAGTCCTGGAATCGCTCAACTTCACTCTCAAATGAAACATTCAGTCAAATCAAACTCAACAGCCAAACAAAAATCCAGTCAAACTATTCACTCAACTCCACTCTCAAATGACATTGCAAACTGAATTTAAATTCAGTCACACTATTCATTACACATTACTTTTGATTTACACCAATTACAATCTCAATTTGTCCTTTGGCTTTGTCTCTGCTGCCATTGCTTCCTCTTTTCTGTCCATCTAAATAGCAGGGAAGTGGCAAGTAGCAGGGGAATTTCCAACAGAAGTCCAGAGCCTGAGTAGCCGACGGCGCGACGATGCTTGCTCCGGCGCGTCGCGGGGCAGTGGCTTGCTCCGCCCCCTCCACAGCTATGTGCGTCGCGGCCTGATGGAGACAGCGCGGGCTGCGTGGCCTCGATAGCTCGGCCGTGTCGATGTAGCCTGCTCCGCGGCTCTGGGGCGCAGCTAGGAGGCGTCCCGCCCTGAAGGAGCAGCGGCTGCTCTTCCCCGCCGGCCAGCGTCGCGCCTTGGAGGAGTAGCGGCTGCTCTTCCCTGTCGCGCCCTGAAGGAGCGAGGCCAGAGCGACCGGCCGAACAGATGCAGTGACGCGAGAGCGAGGAGTTCTGGGCGTACTGGGCCGTATGGGCTGCTTGTTTTCGTGTCCATGCGAGTGGAAGTGGCGCTGGTGGCGAGTGTCGTCGGATGGAGATCAACGGCCCTGGGCGTAGGACGTCCCTCGGCAGTACTTTCTTCTAAGTCAGAGGATCTCGTTCCGTGCAGAGGAGCAGCCGACCTACTAGTGGCGACCTTTTTGCTGTCCTGCTTGCTAATGTTCTCCTCTTGTGACTCGAGTCCATGCATCAACTTAATCTCATTTATCACCATACGACTTTAATATCGAATTGTTCACTCTCCTTGGGAGTACCATCACTAATTTGACCATGTTTGTGGAGTCAAGTCTTATTTTTATTGTCACCATCCCATATTCAGATTTCGAGATGCATTGAATCAATGGATGCAACAATTATGAGAAGACTCACCTATGCATGTAAAGTTCTTGATCGTTTATTGATTATGCATGCATGCATTGAAATTAATGCGTTGGTAAACACAACTTTTTTAAAAAAAATGACTCCATTAATTGACTATTTTTGCAAATTACTCTCTCCTTTTCGGTTTATAGAGCTCAATTCAAAAATTTCACCAACCAAGGTAGATAGTGAGTGGTGGAATACTTTTTGTAATTTGCAAAAGCACCAAATTAACGCTCTTGTTTTCCTCAAAAATTTATGTTTACCAATGTAGTAATTGCAATGCATGCATGCATAAAGTACATGCATTGGTTAATTTTCTCTTAATGCTTGCATGCAAAGATTTAATGCACCTTGAAATCTGAACTTGTGATGGGGAACAACCAAATTGAGGCTTATAAAATGAAAAAAGTAAGATTTTGAGATAAGCCCTATAAACCGAAAAGGAGGGAGTACAAATATTATTTCAGCATTCATCATCTATCTTGGTTTTTGAGATTTTTGAATTGAGGCCTTTAGACAGGAAGCGAGAGAGTAAAAGATAGGTACACGCAAAGTCCCCAACTCCTCTGGAGCACAAACAAGCTTGCAATAAGCAATAAATTCAGAAAAACTAAAAAAAGCAAACAAAAAAATTCAGTGCTTGCGAAATTTCATCATCAAGTGACATTCCTGGAAGTCGCTGCAAAAAAATCAGCACTTCAAAATGCTTTAGAAAATGACATTTTGGGAGCATCGATTTTTTTCTCCACGACTTTCACGAATGTAATTTCACGATCAAACTTCGTAAACACTCAAAACATGTGTCAATATTTGGCACAAAACAAATTCAGAATTTTTTTTAATTTTATTTTATTTTATTAGGATTTACTATTCACCCGGGCTCTTTTGAGCTCGAGCTAACAATAGAATTTTGGTGTTCCTTGTTTTACTTCATGCTCTCTCTTTAGAGCATTCGATGTCATGCATCAAAATTGATGCACCACATGTCTGCTAACATGTTCGGCCGTGTCCACAAACAGCTAGGGGGCGGCCATCAAACCCAATGCATCAAATGTATATCTCTGGGTTTTTTATATATCTGAAGCACTTAAAATATTTAAACATGAACACCGCAATCATGATGTGCATATTTTAAAATGCAACCAATAATTCAAATATAAATATTACAATCAAACATAAAGTTTTACAATAGAGTATATCATATTTGAATTCAAATTAATCGGACACATTTTTTACTTGTCCCTCAAAGCATCCACAAATACTTAATCAGATCATTCTGAACGTGCTCATGAGTTCCCCGATGGCGGATCTGTTGATGCATTTGAATAAAATTCTCAAATATCATCGTATTCTGCTTTGGAAGTTGGATATAATCACCCATGTGCTCAACTTCAGATTATGGTGAACCCCGTCACCCTCATCCTCAACAATCTTGTTGCGCATGATCACACAAGTTGTCATCACCTACCACACCGTCTCTACACTCATAGTTGCAGGTCCTCAAATAACCGCAAAACAGGCTTGAAGCACTTGAAATGCCCCTCTTGACATCTTTTTTAACTCCTTGTCTTTGGGCGAAGTGAGATCTTTTCTCACACCTTTGCTCAAAGATGGTATCCACGAAGATCGCCCACTAAGGATAGATACATGCAGAAAGATAATTGCCCATTTATAGTCATGATCATTGACGGCATAGTTGCATATAGGAGCTTCTCCCGCGCACAGCCTTGCAAACAATGGAGGCCACTACAACACTTTTATGTCATCGTGAGACTTGGGCATCCCCAAGAAAGAGTGTCAAATCCAAATGTGTTGGCTGTCGGTGTCAAAACCGGCGGATCTCGGGTAGAGGGTCCCGAACTATGCGTCTAAGGTTGATGGTAACAGGAGACAGGGGACACGATGTTTTACCCAAGTTCGGGCCCTCTTGATGGAGGTAATACCCTACGTCCTGCTTGATTGATATTGATGAATACGAGTATTACAAGAGTTGATCTACCACGAGATCGTAATGGCTAAACCCTAGAAGTCTAGCCTGTATGACTAAGGTATTTAGTATCCCCTATCCGGACTAAGTCCTCTGGTTTATATAGACACCGGGGGGTCTAGGGTTACATAGAGTCGGTTACATAATATGGAATCTTCATAGTTGTTCGACAAGCTTGCCTTCCACGCCAAGGAGACTCCCATCCGGACACGGGTACAGTCTTCGGTCTTCATATCTTCACAGCCCATCAATCCGGCCCATAGATAACAGGCCGGACGCCCAAGGACCCCTTAGTCCAGGACTCCCTCCGTAACCCCTGAACCTGGCTTCAATGACTAGGTATCCGGCGCGTAGTGCTGTCTTCGGCATTGCAAGGCGGGTTCCTCCTCTCGAGTCTTCAGACAAATTGATTGTGTTCGGACCTGTAACACACACCGCACACAACCGTAGAGAGAATATAATAACACACGAGTCCCATCCGTTGACAACTTTAGTAATGTGACATCACGCCTGTCCGGTTATAATTTCGAAGCGTTTTTTGCCCCACGTTTCGAGACACGGTTGTCATTGGCACGTCTTGTCAAAGCAGAGATCATGTCCCCTTATCACGGGATTCTCATCAATACGGGTGTGGGTAACCCAACCGTGCTGTTTACACAGCCCTTGGGAGCGGGCAAATTTTAAGGCGAATGGGGGGGCGTTCGATATTCACCGCCCTTATAAGGAGATAAGATTCCCCTTTCTTCCCCCATGCTTTCCTCCTGCCTCTCCGTCCTCGAGCTCCAATGCCCAAGTCCTCATTCAAACCAGCACCCAACCATGTCCGGATCCGGAGCCGGCGGCAAGTGGATGACCTCCTCCGTTAAGAGGGAAAATATAGAGGAGTTCCGAGAGGCTGGATACCTGGCCAAGGATATCGTTCACCGACTCCCGGCCGAAGGACAGATCGTCCCCACCCCCGAGCCTCATGAGAGAGTGGTGTTCCTCACACATTTTGTCCGTGGGCTGGGATTCCCTCTCCACCCGTTTGTCCGCGGATTGATGTTTTATTATGGTCTAGACTTCCACGATCTAGCCCCTAACTTTATCCTCAACATCTCGGCATTCATAGTCGTGTGCGAGGCCTTTCTTTGCATTCCACCTCACTTCAGCCTATGGCTGAAGACCTTTAATGTGAAGCCAAAGGTGGTGAGAGGCCAACAGGCTGAGTGCGGAGGAGCTATGTTGGGTAAGATGCCCAACGTCACCTGGCTCGAAGGTTCTTTCGTGGAGACGGTGAAGGGGTGGCAATCAGGGTGGTTCTACATCACCGAGCCACGCGACACTAACTGGACGGCGCCCCCCCCCCCCATTTTGATCCGGAGTTCCGATGCGGCTCACCTCCTGGCAAGAGAAGGGCCTAATCTGAGGTGCTCCGGGCGAGCTGACAGGGCTCCAGACGTGCGTCCAGAACATGATATCCAGAAAGATTAAGCTTGTTAATGTGATCCAGGTTATGCTCATCCGCCGGATCCTCCCGTGCCAACGTCGGACCTGTCCTTTATGGGAATTCGATCCAGCCAAGCACCAGACGCTGCTAGAGCTCTTCGACACAACGCACGAGGATATCTGGAAAGTGCTCTTCAAGGCCGGCGAGACGCCACCGCCTACAACCGAGGATCGTGGGCTTAGCTCAAAGCGCCAAGCTAATTCGGTAAGTTTTTTCACGCTCTCAAGGCATAACCTTTACTAGCGTATTGTGAGAAAGAAGTCTAAGCTCTCCTATCATTTTTTTCCTTAGGCCTGGGTCGACATAGCGAGGCGGATTAACTGTCCAGCCCCACTACCCGAAGACGAAGAGACCCCACTCCTGACGAAGATGTTGTTCCCGGCACCTTATGACGTGCCAGAGAAGAATACCAAAAAGGCAGCCAAGGGGACCAGGAGTGGCCTTCGTCGAAAGGATTCTTCGAAACTGTCGTCCGAAGACGAGACCGACCCTTCGGTGGCCGAAGACGGCGACAAGGAGGAGGAGGAAGACAACTTCCCCCCTGAGGGGGGAAGGAAGAAAAGGGTGGCCTCCACAAACCTGGAGGCAAAGGCACCCAAGAGGGGGAAGGGCTCCCTCGTGGATAACTCCGCGTGGGATGTTGATAGCAGTCCAGAACGAATGCCCCGGACCAAGCCTCGGGCCGCTTCATAAGTACCCAAGACCTTATGCTCATCCGAATGTTCGGCCCTTCCCCTTTGCAATATTAATATGTTTAATTTATGCTATTGCAGTCCGGCCCGCGACGGTTCTCCGCAGTCCTCGACAGAGGGCTCGCTAGACTCAAAGGAGATGGCTAGCATGTCGCCGCCACCTGCTCACTCTACCTCACGCAAGAGTGATGACGAGGAGGTGTCCCAAAGGGCCTTCCCCAACAAAGGGGAGGCTCCGGAGATCGTCAGGGTGGCGTCCAAGGGTGACTCCATGGCCGCCGGACACATGGGGGAAGAAACCCCCATGGAGAATGATGGTGGGGGCCGAGTTCCATTTGGCCCTCAGCCGGATATCATTCCGGAGACCTGTGCGGCTCCGGAGTCTAGCGAACGGCCTTCCCCGAAAGGAGGGGGTGTTCCTGTTACGCTGGTGACCTCTGTCCGACCAGAGGCACCAGGTGATCTACTAGAAGTGATGCGAGACGCTTCCATTGTAGATGAGCATCGTGCCCTCATGGGTATGGTGATAAAAAAGGTTCAGTCTGCCAAAAGTGGACTAACTGAAGCCCGCACTAGCCTTTTAACAGGCTTTGAGGTAATAATAATTGTAGAAAGAATATCACAGTGTAGACAGTAGCCCCTGATGCTCTGTTCGGTGTTCGGAAAGAAAAGCCGAACAAAGGATCAAAACAAGTTTCGTAGGAGTCTAACATATGATGTCTATGTGAATAAGCAGGCGTCGTTGCTGGCTACTGCCGCTCATACTGCGGAGGTCTCCAAACTGAAGCGGAGCCTGGAGCGGGCCGAGGAAGAGCTCAGTCTTGTGAGGACGCAGCTGGAGAACAGCAAAGGTATGTAGTAACCTGTGCGTGTATGTTAGGAAGGATGAATACTTCGCGCTGACTAAAGTGTCATGGACTATGCTAGGGGCCACGACCGAGGTGGCGACCCTCAAGAAGGCATTAGCCGAGGCCGAGGACAAAGCGGCCAAGGAACGCGCTGCACGCGAAAAGCACGAGGCCCGGGTCAGCAAGGTGCAACAAGAGCTTCAGGATGCCGTTAAGAAGTACGAGTCCCTGGAGTGTGATTCTAAGACGCAAGCGTCCGAACTTGCCAAGGCTCGCCAGAGCGCACAAGAGGCTCGAGCCAAAGCCCAGAGCGCTCTTCAGGAACTCCAGGCGGCTGAGAAGATTGTGGCGGATAAGTTTTTCACTATGCAAAGCAAGTTGATGAAGGGAGCGCTCCTGTTGCTTACCCGAATTTGGTGCTCCACAGGGGCGTTTACGGATTTGCCGCGCAGCGTACCCGATGCTGCTGAATTCTACCGAGCCGAGGAAGGGAGTTCGGGGGAGGAGCTGTTCTGGTCTCAATATCTTGGACCAGAACATCCAGTATCCTTCAGCGACCAGCTGAAACAGTTGGTCGAGCTGCACAAGGCAGCCGAGCTGGCCATGAGGGACATGATAGTCCGGCTATGGCCTGCCGCCGGTACCCAGCAGCTACTTCGGGCTTGTGAAGCGGCTTGTTAGTGCCTGCCCACGACTTGAGGTCGTAAAGTGGTCGATCTGTATTGAAGGTGCCCAGATGGCCTTTGCTCGCAGCAAGATGTGGTGGGCGAAAATGGACGCCATCGAGCTGACCAAGGGACTGCCGAAGGGCAAGGAGCACCGTACACCCGATCGCTATTTTGCGGATGTCCTCGAGGGGTCTCGTACTGTAGCCACGCAGTGTGGGCAGGACGTTATTTTCGAGTGAATACACTCATATTTTGTCTTATATGATGACAACAAATCCACTTTGTAATATATAATTTTGATTATGTTTTGATTGTTTCCTCCTGTGCGGCCGTGTTGTATGAAATCTAAGGGTTAACCAGTCGTCGGCTTCAGCCCTCGCGTAGGTAGTACGGAGGTGTTCGGGATGGAATCTAAACAATCTTGATCCAATTATATGGTCCTTGAAGGGGTTCTTTAGCGCAACGAACCAGGCAACCAGACTATACGGCTTGAACGCCCTCTGTCGGTGTCAAAACCGGCGGATCTCGGGTAGGGGGTCCCGAACTGTGCGTCTAGGCCGGATGGTAACAGGAGGCAGGGGACACGATGTTTTACCCAGGTTCGGGCCCTCTTGATGGAGGTAAAACCCTACGTCCTGCTTGATTAATATTGATGATACGAGTAGTACAAGAGTAGATCTACCATGAGATCAGAGAGGCTAAACCCTAGAAGCTAGCCTATGGTATGATTGTTTGTTATAGTTGTTGTCCTACGGACTAAAACCCTTCGGTTTATATAGACACCGAAGAGGGTTAGGGTTACACAAGGTCGGTTACAAAGGAGGAGATATCCATATCCGTACTGCCTAGCTTGCCTTCCACGCCAAGTAGAGTCCCATCCGGACACGAGACGAAGTCTTCAATCTTGTATCTTCATAGTCTAACAGTCCGGCCAATGGAGATAGTCCGGCTGTCCGGAGACCCCCTAATCCAGGACTCCCTCAGTAGCCCCTGAACCAGGCTTCAATGACGATGAGTCCGACGCGCAGTATTGTCTTCGGCATTGCAAGGCAGGTTCCTTCTCCGAATACACCGCAGAAGAATTTGAATACGAGGATAGTGTCCAACCCTGCAAAATAAGTTCCACATTCCATCGTAGAGAGAATAATATTTTCGTAGATCTAATTTGCTGGCTTGTTTTGGCAGCATGACGTTACGTCATGGCCCGGTGATTATTCGAACCATTTCTTTTAACCAGCCCCGCACATAACGCGAGGCAGTTTTTCGACACGTCTTGTCAAAGCAGAGATCGTGTCCCCTTATTACGGGATTCTCATCAATACGGGCATGGGTAACCCAACCGCGCCATCAATTGCGGCGCTTGGGGGATAAGCGAGTTTTACCAGGCAAGTGGGGACGCTTAGTTTCATCCGCCCATATAAAGGGATAAGGATTCACCTTTCTATCCACGCCTTCTTCCTCCCTTATCCATCCGTTTTCGCACACTCGAGCTCTAGCGCCCAAGTCCGCACTTCCCACCTCAACCTTCTCCAATCATGTCCGGAGCGGGAGGCAAGTGGATGGTCTCCTCCGTCACGGAGGGAGACATCAAGAAACTTAGGAGAGTCGGATGCCTGCCCGACGACATCGCGCACCGGCTCCTAGATGAGGTGCAGCTCATCCCCACCCCCAGGCCCCATGAGAGGGTAGTATTCCTCACCATTTCCTCTGCGGACTGGGGTTCCCTCTCCATCCCTTCGTCCGGGGGATCATGTTTTATTCCGGCCTGGATTTCCACGATCTGGCCCCGAACTTCATCCTCAACATCTCGGCGTTTATCGTCGTGTGCGAGGCCTTCCTCCGCATCAATCCCCACTTCGGCTTATGGCTGAAGACCTTCAATGTCAAGCCGAAGGTGGTGGGCGGCCGCCAGGCGGAGTGCAGAGGCGCCATGCTGGGCAAGATGCCCAACATAACATGGCTCGAGGGCTCCTTTGTGGAAACCATAAAGGGGTGGCAATCGGGGTGGTTCTATATCAACGAGCCGCGCGACCCTGCATGGGCAGCGGCCCCCGAGTTCTGATCTGGCATCCCCACGCGGCTCACCTCTTGGAAAGAGAAGGGCCTGTCCTGGGGTAGTTCGAAAGAGCTGACCGGACTCCAAACATGTATTCAAAACATGGTGGACAAGAAGCTCAAGCTTGTCAACATAGTCCAAGTTATGCTCATCCGCTGGATACTCCTGTGCCAACAACGGGAGTTCAACTTGTGGGAATTCAATCTGGCACAGCACCGAACTCTGAACAGGCTCTTCGACACAACTCATGAAGACGCCTGGAGGGTGCTGTTCAAAAGTGCCGAGGTCCCCCCTCCTATTACTGAGGATCGCAGATTTAGCGCGAAGCGCCAAGCCAGTGCGGTAAGCTATTTTACCTTTCACAGGATAATTATTTTTTATATAGATTGACTCGATGCGGGGTCTAAACTCCCGTACCTTTGACAGGACTGGCAGAAGATGGCCGGACAGATCGACTGTCCGGCTCCTTTGCCCGAAGGCCCCGCAGACGCTCTTCTGGCGAAGATGCTGACTCCGGCCCCTTATAAGGTGCCGGAGAAGACCAAGAAGGCCAAGGGAACCCGAAAGAGTTCCCGGCGCCAGGCGTCGTCGGACTCACCGTCCGATGACTCTGTGGCGCACTCTTCCCCTGAAGACGAGGAAGAGGAAGAAGAAGATGCTCCCCCACCGATTGAGGGAGACAAGAAAAGTAAGGCCGCCCCAACCGGGGAGGACGGAGGATCCAAGAAGGGAAGGACTCTCCTTCCGGACAGTTCCACCGCCGCCGACGAAGGCGAAGGCGAGTGGTTGCCCAGGGTCAAGCCCCCAGGGAGATCATAAGTATTCAGATACTAGAGTAATTCCTAGGATTCCTTTGTCGCACTGCTTTCCCTAACGCCGAACACAATTATGCAGGCCGCCACGAGCCAGTATCGATGTATCATCGGACGGCTCCTTGGGCTTGTCGGACATGAATAGCGATCCAGTCCCGACCGCCACCTCCCCTCATCCTGCCGACGACACCGAGGTGTTGTCTCAAGAGGCACCGGATCATGGGGAGACAGTCTTGGAGGCGCCTCAAGGCGACCTTCTGGACTTCGGGAGCCGCGGGGACGGGGCCCCCGAGAGCTCCGAGTTCGGCCCTCAGCCGAACACCGTACCAGACCCTCCAGCGGTTCCGGGCTCGGGCAGGCGGCCTCCTTCTAAGAGGGGCAAGACGCCTGTGCCGGTGACGTCTGTCCATCCAGAGGCACCGGACAATCTGCTGGAAGCGCTTCGTAGCGCTTCCATCGACGAGGAGCACCGCACTATCATGAGTGCGGTGATCCAGAAGGTTCAGTCCGCCAAGAGCGGATTGACTGAAGCATGTGCCAGCCTTCTAACAGGCTTTGAGGTAAGTGTTTTAAAATGTAGTAGAAATATTAACGCATAGACAGTAGCCCCTGATGCTTTGTTCGGTGTTCACAAAGAAAAGCCGAACAGAGGATCAAATAATATCGTAGGAGTCTAATATAAGTATGTCAATATGCATATGCAGGCTTCGCTGTTGGCGTCCGCCGCACTAACTGCGGAGGTCGCCGTACTGAAGTAGGACCTCGAGGGGTCCAAGAAAGAGCTCGGCCTTGCCAAGAGGAAGCTCGAGAAGAACAAGGGTAAGTAATACCCCGTCTATAGATATGTATATATAAAAAAGGACGCGATTGCAAGATGACAGGATCATTGTATGTTTGCCAGGGGCCACGATTGAGGTGGCGACCCTGAAGCAAGCGCTGACCAGGGCCGAAGATACAGTGGCCAAGGAGCACACCGAGTGAGAGAAGCACGAGGCTCGGGTGGGCGAGGTGCAGCAAGAGCTCCAGGCTCTTGTGGCGAAGCACGAGGCGTTGGAGCTTGACTCCAAGACGCGGGAGTCTGAGCTTGCCGCGGGCCTCGAGAGTGTAAAAAGTGCCAAGGCCGAAGCCCAAAAGGCCCTCCAAGAGATCGACGCGATGAAGAACATAGCGGCGGGTAAGGCTTTCTATATGCAAAGCAAGCATGTAAAGTAAATTACCGATTACTTACCCGGATCCGGAGCTCTTCAGGAGCATTCGCAGATTTTCCCCATAGTGTGTCCGATGCCGCACAATTTTACTAGGCCGAGGACGGAAGCTCGACGGAGAAGCTATTTTGGTCTCAGTATGTTGAGGCCGAACATTCGGTGCCAATGAGCGACCAGCTGAAGCAGATGGTCAAGCTACATAAGGCGGCCGATCAGGCCATGAAGAGCTTTATAGTCCGGTTGTGGCCTGGCAACGCCCTTCCGAACAGCTTCTTCGGCCTGGTGAGGCGGCTCGTGGATGCCTGCCCGCGGCTGGAGGTCGTCAAGCGATCTGTCTGCATTGAAGGTGCACGTCGGGCTTTCGCCCGTGTGAAATTGCAGTGGGTCAAGCTAGACGTCGTGAAGCTGATCAAGGAGGGGCCGCCAGAGGGCAAGGAGCACCGCCACCCCGAGATGTACTATGAGGATGTTGTGTCGGGCGCCCGTCTCATCACGGACGAGTGTTCAAAAGATGTAATATTTGAATGAGACTTGCTCGTTTTATCCTGTATTTATGAAAACTTGTTTCATATGTGCTATGCAACGCTTGTTTGAATTTAAAATATTACCTTCTGTTTGGCCGTTTATCCAATCTGAGAGATGGCTAGTCCTCGGCTTCTGCCCCCATGACATGAGTGCTGGGGTGTTCGGGATAAACCTGATCACTATTTTTCCCATATTTGGGTCCTTCGAGGGAGGTGCTCAGCACAACGAACAAGGCAACCGGACTAATAATGCTTTATCACTCTCACTTAGCCATAGAATTCTATAATTTTAAATTTCGGCGAAGCCCCTGGTATTCGGAAGGCCGAATTCGGGGCGCGATACACGCCTGTAAGCCGGACAGGGCCGACCCCTCGCCCTAAGCGGCATAAGTCTTTAGGGACTCGAAAAACCTCGCCGAACAGCGACCAGTCTCTCGCCTTATCATGACAGTCGGTTTTAGCTTTCTCTACTGAGGTGCTGAACCCAGCAGAACTGGGGCACAATCGCAGTAGTTCTCCTAGCGCTACCTTAGCCGATAGAGCGGAATGTAAGGTACCAAAACATAGGAGCCGGGCAAACCCAACATTTGACCAAAGACATGATTCGGAGCTGATGCATATAATGCTATAAGTTCGGGGTGCCGCACTTGTGAAAGTGTTCGGACTTTTCACACCGCATTGTGGGGTACGTAAGCCCCTGGTGTATTGGCCGTACCAGAGTGTACGGTTGCAAGGCGTCATTAATGAACACATAGATATATATATAGCAAGAATGCAATAATAGTCGTAATGTCATGCATTGTTTATTGAAAAATTGCGTTAAAGCAGAGTGATACAGATAGTGCGATAAGCAAAGAGTAGGACTATGTCCCTTCCAAGGGCAAGCTGAAGAATGATATGAAATCGAATATTTCGCTCATTACTGTAATCAACCTGGGAATTCCGTGGTATAACGTAGCTGTCTGCCTCCTTGGTTGCTGCATAATGTGTTCGGCAATAGTGCTGCCGGACAGTGTTTCCAGAGATTAAGGTCCTGAAAGAAAAATAAAAATAACCAAACGGGAAGCCCCTAGTGCGGTTTAGGCCGCGTTTTGGGGCGTGCCACAGTTGTGCCCCCCTCCCCACCTGTGCCCATGGTATTTTTAATGCGTAATTATGTACGCGCGTCATGAATATCGCCGTTGGGCTGGGATAGAGGTGGCCGCCGTATTGCTACGCGAGCTCAGATCGTGCCAGGCGGTCTATTTGCCGATTGCCCCGAGCGCGCTTGAAGGTGTCCAGGCTTTGAAGCGCCGAACTGGTTGATTGCCTAGAGAGGCTGCTTTGCGCTTCTGCTGCGAGGGCCGCGGTGTGCTTCTCTGTTCGGAGAGAGCGCTCTGTGTTTCCATTGACTGTAATAACTCCGCGAGGTCCTGGCATCTTGAGCTTGAGGTATGCATAATGCGGTACCGCATTGAATCTAGCAAATGCGGTTCTCCCGAGCAGCGCGTTATAACCACTGTGGAACGGGACTATATCGAAGATTAATTCTTCGCTTCGGAAGTTATCCGGAGATCCGAAGACCACTTCCAGTGTAATTGAGCCTGTGCAATGGGCCTCTATGCCTGGAATGACGCCCTTAAAGGTCATTTTTGTGGGTTTGATCCTTGAGGGGTCTATACCCATTTTGTGCACTGTGTCCTGATAAAGCAAGTTCAGGCTGCTGCCGCCGTCCATAAGGACTCGAGTGAGGTGAAATCCGCCATCCATGACGGATACTAGTGGGGTGGTCCCTGCGATCAAAGGTGATCGGACAGGAGGACCAAGGGTTGAACTTTGGGGCGACTGGCTCCAACACATATACGTCCCTGAGCGCACGCTTCCGCTCCCTCTTGGGGATGTGGGTTGCGTATATCATGTTCACCGTCCACACTTGCGGGGGAAACCTCTTCTGTCCTCCAGTGTGCGGCTGTCGGGGCTCCTCCTCGTCAACGCTATGCGGCCCCTTGTCCTTGTTTTTGGCAATTAACTTGCCGGCCTGCTTGAACACCCAACAATCCCTGTTGGTGTGATTGGCTGGCTTGTCTGGGGTGCCGTGTATTTGACACGAGCGATCGAGTATACGGTCCAAGCTGGACGGACCCGGCGTACTTTGTTTGAATGGCTTTTTCCGCTGACCGGGTTTAGAGCCTTTGAATCCGGCATTGACTGCCGTATCCTCAGTATTTTCGCTGTTAATGCGGCGCTTATGCTTGTTGCGACGTGACCTGCTATTGTCGTCCTTGGTATCTGAGGTACCATGGTTCTTTGATATGTTATTACTGCGAGCCAGCCAGCTGTCCTCTCCCGCACAAAAGCGGGTCATGAGCGTCGTGAGAGCTGCCATAGATTTCGGCTTTTCCTGACCAAGGTGCCGGGCTAGCCACTCGTCTCGGATGTTGTGCTTGAAAGCCGCTAAGGCCTCCACATCCGGATAGTCGACGATTTGATTTTTCTTTGTAAGGAACCGAGTCCAGAATTGCCTGGCCGACTCTTCTGGCTGCTGAATTATGGGGCTTAAATCATCGGCGTCTGGTGGTCGCACATAAGTTCCCTGAAAGTTGTCGAGGAATGTGGCTTCCAGATCTTCCCAACAGCTAATGGAGTCCGCTAGCAAGCTGTTAAGCCAATGCCGCGCTGGCCCTTTAAGCTTTAGTGGGAGGTATTTGATGGCGTCTAAGTCATCGCCGCGGGCCATGTGGATGTGGAGGAGGAAATCCTCAATCCATACGGCGGGATCTGTTGTGCCGTCGTATGATTCAATATTTACAGGGTTGAAACCTTCTGGGAATTGATGTTCCATTACTTTGTCTGTGAAGCATAAGGGGTGTGCGGCGCCTCTGTATTGGGCTATATCGCGACGCAGCTCGAATGGGTCTTGCCCGCTGTGTTCGGCCCGGCCGGATTTGCTTTTACTGTATCCGGCGTGACGTTTGTCGTCTCGCAAAGTGGTGCGCCCTCGTCATCCGTAGATCGATCTTGAATGCTTTGCCTTGTCCTCCAATATGTCTCGCATGTCTGGCATATCTCCCCATGCCTTTTTATTTGAATGGCATTGGGGTGGAGGCTGAGCTTTTGGCTGGAAGCCTCTCTATCGCGGCCACAAGGTGGCCGATCAGCCGTATCATACGCTTCTTCCTCCAGTCGGGGTAGTAACCTGCGCCTTGGGTAACTCTTGGAGGGGCGCTCGAGTTTATATTCCTCGGCCGCGAGGACTTCAGTCCATTTGTCAGCTAGCAGATCTTGATTAACTTGAAGCTGCTGCTGCTTTTTCTTCAGGCTCTTTGCCGTGACCATAAGCCGGCGCTTGAAGCGCTCTTGTTCGACGGGATCCTCTGGTACGGCGAATTCATCATCGCCGAGGCTTGCCTCATCTTCGGAGGGGGCATGTGATTGTCATCCTCCTCTCCGTCTGCCGCTCTCTCAGGAGAGCTGGCTCCTCCATCCTCCTGCTCTAAATCTTGCTGGAGGGGTTTGTTGTTTTCTTCGGCACTATCCGGAGTGTTATTATCTCCTGTGCCGGTATCACCACTTTTTCTTTGGCGGGACTTAGAGCGGCGCCGCTGACGTCGGCGTTTGGGTTGCTTCTTGGACGGGTCATCCTCCGCTGTCCCGTCTCCATTGCCTTCTTTGGGTGTATCCACCATGTATATGTCATATGACAAGGTGGCTTTGCAGTGCCCTATAGGTGCTGGTTCATGTTCGTCTCCTACATCGTCGTCCATACCATCGATGTCTTCGGAGTCGAAGTCGAGCATGTCGGTTAAATCATCGACAGTGGCTACGAAGTGGGTGGTGGGTGGGCGTCGAATTTCTTCGTCGTCCGCATCCCAATCCTGTTGGCCATAATCCGGCCAGGGCTCTCCTGACAAAGAGAGAGACCTTAGTGAATTCAGAATGTCGCCGAAGGGCGAGTGCTGAAAGATATCCGCGGCGGTGAATTCCATGACCGGCGCCCAATCGGATTCGATTGGCAGGGGCGCGGATGGTTCGGAGTCAGAAAAAGAGTCAAGCACATTAGAGTCACGGGCTGCGCAGAGGATTATGCTGGTGTTTGGCTCGATCGTCGTTGAGACTGCAGCCCCTGAGGCGATGTCTAACCACCCGTCCTCGATTGGCACAGTTGGCTCCGAACTAAGGGTCGGAGCTGATGCGGGCACGACCTCTGGGGTACTGTTCGGCGGCAGAGCTAGGTCATACCCATCGCGGTAGTGCGGCGCGCCGGGCTGTGGCTCGAATCCGTCGAAGATCAAGTCTCCGCCGATGTCGGCCGTGTAGTTCAAACTTCCAAATCTGACCTGATGGCCAGGGGCGTAGCTATAACGCCCTCGATGCGGCTATATCTCCCACGTGTCGAAGCACGACTTAGAGGCATAACCACATTGAAAGCAATGTCGCAAGTGAGGTAATCTTCACACAACCCATGTAATACATAAGGGAAAGAGATACATAGTTGGCTTACACTCGCCACTTCACACAATTACATGAATAAATAATTTCATCAACCAGATACAATCAAGGCCCGACTACAGAGCCAAAATAAAAGAAGACTACCCCAAAAGCTAAACAGATCCCGGATCAACCCCAACTGGGCTCCACTACTGATCAACTAGACTGAAACAACACAAAGGACAAGATCTTCATCGAGCTCCTCCTTGAGCTTGGTTACATCATCTGTACGGTATCCTCGGCACCTGTAATCTGGTTTTGGAAGTATCTGTGAGTCACGGGGACTCAGCAATCTTACACCCTCGCGATCAAGACTATTTAAGCTTATAGGAAGGGTAAAACGTATGAGGTGAAGCTGCAGCAAGCGACTAGCATATATGGTGGCTAACTTATTCGCAAAAGAGAGCGAGAAGAGAAGGCAAAAGCACGGTCGAACAACTATGATCAAGAAATGATCCTAGAACAACCTACGTCAAGCATAACTCCGACACCGTGTTCACTTCTCGGACTCCGCCGGAAAGAGACCATCACGGTTACACACGCGGTTGATGTATTTTAATTAAGGTCAACTTCAGGTTTTCTACAACCAGACATTAACAAATTCCCATCTGCCCATAACCGCGGGCACGACTTTCAAAAGTTCATAACCCTGCAGGGGTGTCCCAACTTAGCCCATCACAAGCTCTCACGGTCAACGAAGGATATTCCTTCTAGCGGGAAGACCCGATCAGACTCGGAATCCCGGTTACAAGACATCCTCGGCAATGGTAAAACAAGTCCAGTAAGACCACCCGCTGTGCCGACAATCGCGATAGGAGCTGCACATATCTCGTTCTCAGGGCACACCGGATAAGTTAAGCATACGGGAGCCAACGTAACCCAAGTTGCCAAGGGACGGCCCCGCACGGTGCTCTGGGTTGGGCCAACACTTAGACAAGCACTGGCCCGGGGGTTTAAAATAAAGATGACCCTTGGGCTGGCCTAACCCAAGGGAAAAAGAGGCTAGGTGGCGAATGGTAAAACCAAGGTTGGGCCTTGCTGGAGGAGTTTTATTCAAAGCGAACTGTCAAGGGGTTCCCATTATAACCCAACCGTGTAAGGAACGCAAAATCCGGGAACATAACACCGATATGACGGAAACTAGGGCGGCAAGAGTGGAACAAAACACCAGGCATAAGGCCGAGCCTTCCACCCTTTACCAAGTATATAGATGCATTAATTAAATAAGAGATATTGTGATATCCCCACAAAATATCCATGTTCCAAACATGGAACAAGCTCCAATCTTCACCTGCAACTAACAACGCTATAAGAGGGGCTGAGCAAAGAGGTAACATAGCCAAACAACGGTTTGCTAGGACACGGTGGGTTAGAGGCTTGGCTTAACAATATGGGAGGCATGATACGCAAGTGGTAGGTATCGCAGCAAAGGCATAGCAAAAGAGCGAGCAACTAGCAAGCAAAGATATAAGTGATTTCGAGGGTATGGTCATCTTGCCTGAAATCCCGCAAGGAAGAAGAACGGGTCCACGAAGAAGACAAATGGACGTAGATGAACGGGTCCTCACAAACGCGACGTTACCAGAACAAACCCGAAGAAGCAACACCGGAAAGAAACACACAACATAGTAAACAAACCACACATGAACATGGTATGATATGCGGGATGCGGTATGCGATGAATATGCAAGATTTGACAAGGAATGGTTGAACCTGGCCTCAACATGGAAATCCAAGAGTGCCACTGGAAAAGTGAGGTGATTTCGGTTGAAATCGATATAAAGATCACCGGAATCGGATGCACGGTTTGGTAATGGCAAGCAAAACAAATATCGCACCGGTCTGCGATAATTAGCAAGTGACCATCTAAATGCATCAAAATAAATATGCTACATCACTCAAACATGACAAAACATACATGGCAGGGATCCACTCAGGATGCTTGACAAAAGATGAACACTGAGCTATGGCTAATTCACTCATTAACAGGTTCAAACAAGCATGGCAAAAGTGCAAATGATAACAGGTTTCAGACTTAGTGAAATTAACACAAGTCTGGGATTTATTATCAGGAAGCATACTTTAGAGCATGAAAACTACATGCTATAGGAACTTAACATGGCAAATCAAGGCATGGCATGAAGCTACTCAAAGCACTTAACAAAAGTCCCTTAGTGACCTTGAGCCAAAAGGGATCATAAAATACAAATGCAAGCATGTGAACATGGCAAAAACATAAACAGATACAGACTTAGTGAAAAAAACTGGGGCATGCAAAACAGTTAACAAGTAGGCATGTTTATGAGCTCGATGCACTCACTACAAAGCAAGGAAAGACAAACTAAGCATACACCCATCCAGAAGACATGGCATAGAAGCTAGACATGGCAATAACAACAACATAGCATGCACGGATCAATAGCAACATCCTCGGCAAAATTGCTAATCATGTCAACGATCTGCCAGGAACATTTTATAGCAAAAGTAGAGCTCGATTGACTCAAGCTAGGGTGCTCCATAAATGCAAAAAAAGACATGGATGGATAGAGCACCACAATGTTAACAAAACATCCTTACTGATCATCCTCAAAAGAGGCACGGATCACTAGGAAACAACATGAACATATGGCATAACAACAAAATCAGGACAACGACTTAGTGAAATTCTAAGTTCCTGAAATCAGCATTACCGATTATGCTACTTTGCAAGCTTGTTCTAGTCACCACAAATATCACAAAAATGCATGGCAAGCACCAATGTAAATATGGCATGGCATATAACAAAACACATGTAGAGCTCAGGGTCATAGCATGCACACATTAATCATGGAAAAAATGACAAAATGCCATTTGCTGAAACAGATCAGACAAATTACTCACATGGCTCTCTTCCAACAGCATTTAGGGCTTCAAGATGAGCTCAAATGAAAATGATGCAATGAGATGAAATGATGTACTCGTCGAGACGACCATTTTGATATGCTACATGCATGAATCGGAGCTACGGATGCAGAGTTACGATGCGTTGAAAAAGCCAAAAAAATACTGGGGGGAAAAGGACTTTGACGAATTTTACCCTGCAGATCTAGATCTAGGGCAACGGGGCACGCATCCCGAGGTCAACTCCGGCCAGGGAGGGGTCTTCTCTGGCGAGGACGGCCGCGGAGGAGGTCGGCGAGGAGCGGATCCGGGCGCTCCTGCCCGGATCTGGCCGGAGGCGGGGCTTGAGGTGAGCTGCGGGGCCGGCAGCGGCCATGGCGCGGCGGCGGGATGAGGTGCCGAGCGGCGAGGTGAGGCAGCGCCGGCGCGGGTCGTTGTGGCCGGCGGCCGGCGACCTCGGGCGCGGGGCGGAGGGAGGTGATGCCGCGCGGGCGCGGCAGGCGGAGCGCGTGCGGCGGCGAGGAGGATGGTGCCGGCGGCGAGCTTGCCGCGGCGGAGCGGCGAGGTCCGGCGATGGCGCGCGGTGGTCGGCGAAGGCGGCGGCGAGAAACGCGGCGGCGCGAGCGGGCGCGGGGCGCGGCCCGATTGGCGGCGGAGAGGGCCCGCCCTGGGCCGAGACAGGCCGGCGGCGGGGGAAGGCGGCCGGGCGAACCACGTAGTGCCACGTGGCGGCGGCGGGGCAGGTCGGACGTGTCCGGCGGCGCGAGGAGGGGGAAGGTTAGGGTTTCGTCCGCAAATTTCGGGGGAGGAGGTGTTTATATAGGTAGAGGGAGCTAGGAGTGTCCAAATGAGGTGCGGTTTGCGGCCACACGATCGTGATCGAACGACCGAGATGATGGAGGAGGTTTAGGTGGGTTTTGGGCCAAATTGGAAGGGTGTTGGGCTGCAACACTCACGAGGCCTTTTCGGTTCCTCGGTAAACCGTTGGGGTATCAAACAAAGTCCAAATGGCACGAAACTTGACAGACGGTCTACCGGTGGTAAACCAAGGCCGCAAGACAAGTCTCCGTGCAATCCGAAAACATTTAACACCCGCACATGAAAAAAGGTAGAAAGGGACACCGAGTGACATAGGAGCGCCGGATTGCAAAACGGACAACGGGGAAAATGCTCGGATGCATGAGACGAACATGTATGCAAATGAAATGCACATGATGACATGATATGAGATGCATGACTCGCAAGCAATGACAAGGAAACAACAGCGAATAACTGGAGGACACCTGGCACATCGGTCTTGGGGCGTCACAGTAGCTTTCAATCTGCTCCAGATGGCCAAGCGAATTAGCCCGCAGTGCAAAGCCACCGAATACGAAGATCTGTCTGGGGAGAAAAGTCTCACCCTGGGCCGCATCGCTATCGATGATAGTAGGAGCCATCAAGCCTAACGGCGACGACACAGAGGAACTCTCAATGAAAGCACCAATGTCAGCGTCAAAACCGGCGGATCTCGGGTAGGGTGTCCCGAACTGTGCATCTAGGCCAGATGGTAACAGGAGGCAGGGGACACGATGTTTTACCCAGGTTCGGGCCCTCTTGATGGAGGTAAAACCCTACGTCCTGCTTGATTAATATTGATGATATGGGTAGTACAAGAGTAGATCTACCACGAGATCAGAGAGGCTAAACCCTAGAAGCTAGCCAATGGTATGATTGTTTGTTATGGTTGTTGTCCTACGGACTAAAACCCATCGGTTTATATAGACACCGAAGAGGGTTAGGGTTACACAAGGTCAGTTACAAAGGAGGAGATATCCATATCCGTACTGCCTAGCTTGCCTTCCACGCCAAGTAGAGTCCCATCCGGACACGAGACGAAGTCTTCAATCTTGTATCTTCATAGTCTAACAGTCCGGCCAATGGAGATAGTCCAGCTGTCCGGAGACCCCCTAATCCAGGACTCCCTCACCCTCACTTAGCCATTGGAGTTTTATAATAAAACATAGGCGCAACCCCTGGTATATGAACCAGAGTGCTGTCAGCGTCTGATCGGGAATTACCGATCCTTCGCCAAAATGCGGAAAAATCTCCAACGATTTGAGACTTCCGAATAGCTGACCAGCTCTTGCCGCATCATGACAGTCAGTTTTTGGCTTTCTCTACTGAGGTGCTCATCCGGTTTAGACCAGGACACAATCGCAGTAGTTCTCCCTTTACTACCATAGCCGATGTAGCGGAATGTAGGGTAGCAAGCACAGGAGCCGGGCAACCCAACTATTGACCAAAGACATGATTCGGAGCCAATGCATATAATGCTAAATTCGGGGTGCCGAACTATACTTATAGAAAGTGTTCAGACTTTTGTTGTCGTGAGGTGCTATAAAGCCCCTGGCAAATGTCAAACGTACCAAAGTGTACGGGTGCTACCTGATGGGGTTATCCACACGGAATCTGAAAAAGAAAAGAGAGAAAGAAAACAGACAAGACGTAAAGGTCAAAAGCTGGGGTCCTAAAGCTCCAGCTACAAACTGTTTTTATTATAATGTAATTAGTACATCAAGGCACATTGATGCAAATAGTGCAATAAGAAATAGGCTATTTAACATGCCGAAACCAGGGAAGAGCTGCATATGGGTCCTGGAAAATAGGTAGAGTTATCGTTAACGGAATCACCTAAAAAGTTCCCCATATGTCCGCGCTTCTCGCCGTCTTGGTGTATTTATCCTACAAGAGGACCGATGACCAGACCCCCCGATGGGGCCTGTGGGATTGAGACCTGAAAGGAAAACAAGTAAAAGTGAAAGTATGTGTGTATCCGATGTCGGTTGAGCCGTGCTGAGGGAGTCCTGGATTAGGGGGTGTTCGGGTAGCCGGACTATACCTTCAGCCGGACTCCAGGACTATGAAGATACAAGATTGAAGACTTCGTCTCGTGTCCGGATGGGACTTTCCTTGGCGTGGAAGGCAAGCTTGGCGATGCGGATATTCAAGATCTCCTACCATTGTAACCGACTTTGTGTAACCCTAACCCTCTCCGATGTCTATATAAACCGGAGGGTTTTAGTCTGTAGGACAACTTCATCATACAACAATCATACCATAGGCTAGCTTTTAGGGTTTAGCGTCCTTGATCTCGTGGTAGATCTACTCTTGTACTACCCATATCATCAATATTAATCAAGCAGGATGTAGGGTTTTACCTCCATCAAGAGGGCCCGAACCTGGGTAAAACATCATGTTCCTTGCCTCCTGTTACCATCCGGCCTAGACGCATAGTTCGGGACCCCCTACCCGAGATCCGCCGGTTTTGACACCGACATTGGTGCTTTCATTGAGAGTTCCTCTGTGTTGTCGCCTTTAGGCCCGATGGCTCCTTCGATCATCAACAACGATGCAGTCCAGGGTGAGACTTTTCTCCCCGGACAGATCTTCGTCTTCGGCGGCTTTGCACTGTGGGCCAAGTCGCTTGGCCACCTTGAGCAGATCGAAAGCTACGCCCCTGGCCATCAGGTCAGGTTTGGAAGCCTAAACTACACGGCTGACATCCGCGGGGACTTGATCTTCGACGGATTCGAGCATCGGTTCCGACCATTGATTCGGAGCTTACTGCCGCCGAACTGTCTCAAAGGGCATGATATAGCTCTGCCGCCGAACTGCGCCTTGGAGGCCGCACATGCATCGGTTCCGACCATTGATTCGGAGCCTACTGCGCCGATCGAGGATCAGCGGTTGGACGCTGCCTCAGGGGCTGCGATCTCAGAGGCGATCGAGCCGAACTCCAGCCCCGCACTCCGCATGACCCGTGACTCCGAGGAGACGGATTCCTTTCCGAACTCCGAGCCCCCCGCGCCCCTGACGATCGAATCCGATTGGGCGCCGATAATGGAGTTCACCGCCGCAGACATCTTTCAGCACTCGCCCTTCGGCGACATCCTGAAATCACTAAAGTCTCTCTCTTTATCAGGAGAGCCCTGGCTGGACTACGGTCAGCAAGGATGGGATTCGGATGATGAAGAAATTCAAAACCCACCCACCACCCACTTCGTAGCCACTGTCGACAACTTAACCGACATGCTCGACTTTGACTCCGAAGACATCGATGGTATGGACGACGATGCAGGAGACAACCAAGAACCAACACCTATAGGGCATTGGACAGCCACCTCATCTCACGATGTGTACATGGTGGATACCCCTAAAGGAAGCAACAACGAGGAAAACGGGGATGGAAAGAGGGACCGATCTCTCGAAAAACAATCAAAGCGTCGGCGTAAACACCGACCCAAGCCCCGCCTCGATAAAGACCCAGCCATAGAGCAGGATGAGCCGGTAGACGACGAGCATGCCTTAGAGCAACCGTCCCAATAGGACAACCCGGATAGAGAAACCGAACATCCCTCCCCCGGCGAAAATGGCATTCCGGATGACCCTACGCCGGACAAGCCCACGAAGCAGAAGAACCTCCACAAACGGCTCGTTGCAACCGCACGCAGCCTGAAAAAGCAGAAGCGGAAGCTAAAAACTGCAGAAGATGCACTCAGGATCAGATGGAGTAAAGTAATCAATACCGCAGACAAATACGGCGACAGTCGCCGCACTAAAAGCTATCCGAAGAGAAAGCTACTGCTTTAATTCGACGAGGAGGCCTTAGAGCCCTCGCATTCCAAAAGTGAGAAAGCCACACGGTCGGATAGACGACCCCATGGCCAGCATAAAGCGGCAAGCAGTGCCGCACTTAAGCCGGCATGCGACCCACTTAAGGATTCGCATCATGGCCCAGCCAGGTCCATTTACGGGCCAAGAAAGCAAGCTCTCGTAAGCAATGCAATAAAGCCATTATCAGAATCCGGCACACCCAAATACAGGGGTGCCGTACACCCCCTATGTTTCACCGATGAGGTCCTGGATTATGAATTTCCAGCGGGATTCAAACCCATAAACATAGAGGCATATGATGGAACAACAGACCCTGGAGTCTGGATCGAGGATTATATCCTCCACATACATATGGCTAGAGGAGATGACCTCCATGCCATAAAATACTTACCCCTCAAGCTTAAAGGGCCAGCCCAGCATTGGCTCAAAAGCCTTCCTGAAAACACAATCGGGAGTTGGGAAGAGCTCGAGGACGATTTCCAAGCAAATTTTCAAGGGACCTATGTCCGCCCTCCGGATGCAGACGATCTTAGTCACATAACTCAACAGCCCGGAGAGTCAGCTCGGCAATTCTAGAATAGATTTCTTACTAAAAAGAATCAGATAGTCGACTGTCCGGACGCTGAAGCCTTAGCGGCTTTCAGGCATAATGTCCGAGACGAATGGCTCGCCAGACACCTCGGCCAAGAAAAGCCAAGAACAATGGCCGCACTAACAAGCCTCATGACCCGCTTTTGTGCAGGAGAGGACAGCTGGTTGGCAAGATGCAACACCAGTGACCCAAGTACATCCGAAACTAGGGATGGAAACGGAAAACCGCGACGCAATAAGGACCGTCGCCGGACTAAGTAAAAAAGTCCGAAGAGCACGGCAGTCAACGCCGGATTCAAAAGCTCACGGCAGAATCAGAAAAAGCCGCCCCTCAAAGATAACAGGGACGACCTATCCAACCTAAACAAAATCTTGGATAGGATATGTCAAATACACAGCACTCCCGGAAAGCCTGCTAACCATACCCACAGAGATTGTTGGGTTTTCAAACAATCCGGCAGACTCAACGCCGAACACAAGGGGCTCGACACACCAAGCGAAGACGAGGACGAACCCCAAAAGCAAAGTACCAGGAAACAAAAGAATTTCCCACAAGAAGTAAAAATAGTAAACTTACTCCACATAACAAAACGTGCGGCGCCCATAAAGGTACGCGCCCCACGGCCTATCCCAAAGGAATCCCACCACTGGTTGTCAAAACCAATCATCTTCGATCATCTGGATTATTCTAGAAGTGTCAGGAACCTAGGCTAGACTGCCCTGGTACTCGATCCAATAATTGGCGGACTCCAGTTTTCAAATGTCCTTATGGACGGTGGCAGCGGACTCAACCTGATATATCAGGACTCAATCCGCCACATGGGGGTCGACCCAAAAAGAATTCGCCACAGCAAAACCTCCTTTCAAGGAGTAACGCCGGGTCCGGACACCCATTGCATGGGTTTTCTCCAGCTCGAGGTTATTTTCGGCTCTGCCGATAACTTCCGTCGCGAAAAGCTGACTTTCCACATCGTCCCATTCTCAAGTCGCTATCAAGCACTACTAGGACGCAAAGCTTTCACCCGCTTTAACGCAATACCGCATTATGCATCTCTTACGCTTAAGATGCCTGGTCCACGCGGCATCATCTCCTTAAAGGGGAAGCAGTGAGAACACCTCCCCCAAGCGGAGGATTGTGCGGCCGCTTTAACAGCCCCACAATACAATGGCTTCACCAGCCAGAACATCGGAATAGGTCATTAAGACCACGGACACGGATAGACGAGTCCGGCACAAAAGTATCGTTGATAAAGGCTTAATGGCCATATACCCCCGCACTAGGGGCTTCACACGTATAAAATAAGAGACAATAAAGCTCAATTTTTCATATTTTACTTTACACTTTGTTTATTTCATATAACTTTTGTTCGGCACGCCCCTTTTTCAACTTAGTTGCTCTCTTTTTTTACAGATGAACATCGTGCTGCGCCCGTCCAGGATACGGCACAACGGAGACACAGGCGCAGACGTGCAGTAGGGACCTGTTCCAAGGTTTCTTTTCAGATTAAGACCCTGCGTAAACCTTTTT
The DNA here is from genome assembly GCF_056163025.1 of Triticum urartu. Lineage (NCBI taxonomy): Eukaryota > Viridiplantae > Streptophyta > Magnoliopsida > Poales > Poaceae > Triticum > Triticum urartu. Next base: position 109,904,732 of record NC_141879.1, read on the forward strand.
TACTGTCTCTTGTTGATACACATCCCCTGGTTCTATGACCAAGGAGGAGGCTGGCGTCTTGGCATGTGGCCACGTTAGAATTCTTCCGCGTACCTGGACACTAGGGGCTTATACCTCAGAGCATTACCTTGCCCGCTCTCATAAAGACCGAATACCTTAGGGAGTGTTCGGCGTCGCGAGTTTGGCCTTATATGCATCAGCTCTGAGTCATGATTTTGGTCAAATGTTGGGTTGCCCGGCTCCTGTGTTCGGCCGCCTTACGTTCCGCTCTATCGGCTAAGGCGGCACCAGGAGAACTACTGCGATTGTGCCCTGGTTCGGCCAGGCGAGCACCTCAGTAGAGAAAGCCGAAAACCGACTGTCATGATATGGCGTGAGACTGGTCAACCACTCGATGACTCTCCAGAATCTGTAGGATTCCTCCGTATTAACGAAGGGCCATTTCCCGGCCAGGCACATACGCGCCCCGAATTCAGGCGAGCGCAGTCGCCACCAGGGGCTACCTAAAATAGTCCCATTGTCAAGCTCCTATGGCTAAGTGAAAGTGTTAAAGCATTATAGTCCGGTTGCCTAGCTCGCTATGCTATCACCTCCTTTGTAGGACCAAGACATTGGATTAAGTGTGAAAATGCGCCTTCTGCGAGCACCCCCGCACCATGTGCGTGGGGGCTGAAGCTAACGACTGCAATCTTTCAGATTTTGTATATATATCTTAAAACGGCCGCACAGGAGGTGTTCCAAATACTTGAAGGCACAAGTATAAAAGGCTACTACAATTCATCAAAATATTGCTTTATAATTACATATGCTATCAGAACATAGCATCCTTCGAGCACTGCGTCTCTATTACACGAGCGGCTTCAAGGACTTCCTGAAAATAGTGCTCGGAGGGTACTCGGCTTTTGTCCGAATCTCGGGATGCAACAACGGTGGTCTCCATCTCTGACCAGTATGTCTTGACACGGGCAAGAGCCATATATGCGCCCTCTATGCATGCTGACCTCTTCATCGCATTGATACGTGGCACCGCGTCAAGGAATTGCTGCACCAAGCTGAAATAACTCTTCGGCTCCGATCTCCCCGGCCACAGATGACCCATGACGTACTTCATGGCGATTCCGGACAATCTATTTAGTTCGGCCCATTGAGCCAGACGATCGTCCACTGCCAGTGGAGGCTCTGGATTCTGGAACTGCGACCAGAAAAGCCTTTCCACTTCGCGATCTTCTTGATCTCGAAAGTATTCGGTCGCATCAGCAGCACTCGCTGCCAAATCCAGATAGGTGTCCTCCGCACTCCACATCCGGTCCAACGGAGCAAACTTCGGATCGCAAAACTTCCTCCGCAGCATAAAGGGCTTTCCAGCTGCAATCTGTCCGGCCTGATGCAGCTCCTCCTTCGTAGCTCTCATCGCAGAGTGAGTGTCCTTGGCATCAGCAACGGCCTTCTCTAAGTCCGTCTGTCTCGCCCGGTCTTCTTTCTCAAGAAACTTGCAACGGTCAGCAGCACTTTTTAACTTCATGGCCATCACGGCCATCTCCTTCTTGCTTCGGCGGTGAGCAGCCTGTTCGGCTCTCAGCTCTTCAAGGGCCTTCTCGGCAGCCGCATCACTTTTCCTGGCTTGTTCCTTAGCTCGGGCAAGTTCCGCCCGAAGACTCTCCACGGCGGCCGCACCATCTGCGTCAAGCACACACATTGTAAAATGCTGGCATAAAGCTCCTCTTACCAGATGCCGCCCGAGGAATTGCATACCTTGAGCCTCATCAAGCCGCTCGTTGACGAGCGCGATGTCGGCATCTGCCACGTCAAGTTGCCGCTTTAGTTTGGCAAAATCATCAGTTCGGCTCAATTCCGGACACTTCGCCACCTGTATACAAGGCGACATTTTAGACCTGGGATTATGATCCTATGCGCGCCGTCAATTTTGACAACGCACAGAGTCTCAGGGGCTACTATCTACACAGGGCGCATCTTGTTTATGCGCAACTGGCAAAGAAGTACATTATCAAACGTACCTCAAAACCCGTCAGCAAACTTCTGATGGCCTCATGCAATCCGCTTTCCGCGGACGAAATCCTTCATATCACCGTACCCATCAATGCACGGTGCTCCTCTGAGATAGAAGCTTGCCCCAGCAGAATCATCAGCTCCTCCGACCGCGCATCGGACGGTGCCGGACTCATCCTATGACCTCCATCGAAGGCCGGACGCGGAGAACCTTGGGCGGACATATGGCTACCTTCCACCCCTGCCGGATTCGGAGAAACCCTACGCGACGACACCTCAGGGTCGCCCGCCTCGCCAGGCGGTACGGCAGGGGGAGGCGTTCCACTCTCCATCATCTCCGGAAGAAGATCCCCCGAAGACGAGCTCTGCTGAGAAGGGCTGAGGTCCGAGCTACAAAGTAAAATTTCGGTTAATCTTCTCAGATAAAAAGCAAGGATTTCTCTCATCCCTCTAAAGGAAAATCTTTCTCTACTTACGGCTCGCTGGAGGGCTGATCCCTTTGAGGGCGTAGTTCGGCCGAGGATCTCCCCAGCGTCGGACCCTCTGACGAGGATTTTTTCCCCCCGCTTTGAGGCCATGGTCTCCGGGTCATCAGAGGCGGCCCTCTTCTTCCCCTTAGGAGAGGAATTGTCGGTTCTTCCCTTCGGAGCAGCCTCCTTCGAGGAGGCCATAGTTTCCTTGTCCTCCCCCTCACTTCCCTCCAAAGGCACGATCTTCAACATCCTGACTAGCACGGGATCCGGCCTGGTCTCAGGAAGGGGAGCCGGACACCTGATCAGCTTTGCCTTCTCTATCCACTCCTGTTTAAAAGGACAGCTCTTTTAGGGGCAAATTTATGACAATTTTACGGATAGCGTGTCCGGGCATAAGGTTACTTACCTGAGTATCCGGGCGATTGCAGCTTAAACCTGCATCCTCGGTCAAATCCGGACACATTGCTTGTGATCCGAAGAACATTTTATACATCTCTACGGGCGTTGCGCCCATAAAATGCTGGAGAGCTCGTGGTCCCTCCGGATTAAACTCCCACAGACGAAGGGAGCGACGTTTGCCGGGCAGTGTTCGGCGAATCAGCATGACCTGCGTCACCTTAACCAGGTTGAGGTCTCTTTCTAAGAGATCCCTAATGCGGCCCTGCAACAAGGGCACGTCTTTGGATAACCCCCAATCTAATCCTTTGTTGACCCATGATGCTAGCCGTGGTGGGGGACCCGAGCGAAACGCAGGAGGCGCCACCCACTTGGTGCTCCTGGGAGCGGTGATATAGAACCACTCTCGTTGCCACAAGCCGAGCTCCTCTTGAAAGGAGCCCTCGGGCCATGGAGCATCAGCATTCTTACTTATGACAGCGCCTCCGCACTCTGCGTGCCGTCCCTCGATCATCTTCGGCTCCACTCCAAAAGTCTTGAGCCATAATCCGAAGTGAGGAGTAACACGGAGGAACGCTTCGCACACAACGATGAATGAGGAAATGTGGAGGATGGACTCCGGAGCTAAGTCATGAAATTACAGCCCATAATAGACCATCAGCCCCCTCACGAAGGGATCCATCGGGAAGCCTAACCCCCGAAGGAAGTGAGACATGAACACTACACTCTCACCGGGCTGGGGACTGGGAATAGCATGCCTTTGAGCAGGCAACCTATGCAAAATAAAGGGGACACGATCTCTGCTTTGACAAGACGTGCCAAGGAAACCGCCTCGCAAAACACGCTGAGGTGGAAAAGTGAAAATGATTCGAATAAAGGCTTGGCCGTAGTGTGATGTCACGCTGCGGAATACGTCAGCGGATTAGATTTGTGTTAATATTATTCTCTCTGTGGCAATATGTGGAAACTTATTTTGCAGAGCCGGACACTACTCTTGGTGTTTACAAACTTTTGTGAAGAATTTGGAGGAGGAACCCGCCTTGCAATGCCGAAGACAATCTACGCGCCGGACTCGTCGTCATTGAAGCCTGGTTCAGGGGCTACTGAGGGAGTCCTGGATTAGGGGGTGTTCGGGTAGCCGGACTATATCTTCAGCCGGACTCCAGGACTATGAAGATACAAGATTGAAGACTTCGTCCCGTGTCCGAATGGGACTTTCCTTGGCGTGGAAGGCAAGCTTGACGATGCGGATATTCAAGATCTCCTACCATTGTAACCGACTTTGTGTAACCCTAACCCTCTCCGGTGTCTATATAAACCGGAGGGTTTTAGTCCGTAGGACAACTTCATCATACAACAATCATACCATAGGCTAGCTTTTAGGGTTTAGCCTCCTTGATCTCGTGGTAGATCTACTCTTGTACTACCCATATCATCAATATTAATCAAGCAGGACGTAGGGTTTTACCTCCATCAAGAGGGCCCGAACCTGGGTAAAACATCGTGTTCCTTGCCTCCTGTTACCATCCGGCCTAGACGCATAGTTCGGGACCCCCTACCCAAGATCCGCCGGTTTTGACACCGACACGTGCCATGGATCACAAGTTGTTTATGCCTCCGTCAATGCCCATGGAATTTTAAGTGTGTAGTTATGTACGCGCGGCACGAATGCCACCACTTGATCGGGACTGAGACGGAGGCCGGATTGCTAGCCGAGCTCCTGACGAGACAAGCTCTCCTGCTGCAGAGTAGTTTGGACCCTCTTAAGGGTGTCCGCGGGCTCATCAGCAGAATGAAGGGTCTGCTTGAGAAGGCCGCTTTGTACTTCTGCTGCTAGGGCAGCTATGTGCTCTTCTGTATGGAGAGAGCGTTCCGTATTGCCATTGATTGTTATAACGCCGCGTGGACCGGGCATCTTGAGCTTGAGATAAGCATAGTGTGGCACTGCGTTGAATCGAGCAAACGCAGTTCGTCCGAGCAGTGCATGATAGCCATTACGGAATGGGACGATATCGAAGATTAACTCCTCACTTCGGAATTTGTCCAGAGATCCGAAGACAACCTCTAATGTGATTGAGCCCGTACAGTGGGCCTCTACACCTGGTATGACTCCTTTAAAGGTAGTCCTTGTAGGCTTGATCCTTGATTGGTTAATGCCCATTTTCCGCGTTGTATCCTGATAGAGCAGATTGAGGCTGCTACCCCCCATCCATAAGGACACGAGTCATGTGAAAACCATCAATTATTGGGTCTAAGACTAGAGCGGCTGAGCCCCCGTGATGGATACTGGTTGGGTGGTCCCGGTGATCGAATGTGATCGGGCACGATGACCATGGGATGAATTTTGGGGACACTGGCTCTATCACGTAGACGTCCCTAAGCGCACGCTTGCGCTCCCTCTTGGGGATGTGGGTGGAATATATCATGTTCACCATTTTGACCTGAGGGGGAAACTTCTTCTGTCCCCCTTTGTTCGTCTATCATGCCTCTTCGTCGGCGTCCTCGCTTTGCGATCCTTTTCCCCTGTTCTCGGCATTTAATTTGCCGGCCTGTTTGAAAACCCAGCACTCTCTATTTGTGTGATTTTGAGGCTTGTCAAGGGTGCCATGAATCTGGCATGGACGATCAAGTATGCGGTCTAAGTTGGATGGGCCCGAATTGTTCTTTTGGAATGGCTTCTTCCGCTGACCGGACTTAGAGCCACTGAATCCGGCGTTGACCGCCGTATCCTCGGTGTTGTCACTGCTATTTCGGCACTTGTATCTATTGCGTCGAGACTTGTCTTTGTTATTTTTAACTTCAGGGGTGCCGGCGTCGCTTGCATTGTTTTTGCTACAGGCCAACCAACTGTCCTCGCCCGCACAAAAGCGGGCATTAGTGTCGTGAGGGCCGCCATGGATTTTGGCTTTTCTTGGCCGAGGTGGTCAGCGAGCCATTCCTCGCGGATGCTATGTTCGAAAGCTGCTAGAGCTTCAGCGTCCGGACAGTCAATGATTTGGTCCTTTTTAGTTAGGAACCTTGTCCAGAATTTCCTGGCGGACTCTCCGGGCTGCTGGACTATATGGCTTAAGTCATCAGCGTTCGGAGGTCGAACATATGTACCTTGGAAGTTATCGAGGAAAGCCTCTTCCAAGTCCTCCCAACTGCCAATGGAATTGTCAGGCAGATTGTTTAGCCAATGCCGAGCAGGCCCCTTGAGTTTGAGAGGGAGGTATTTGATGGCGTGGAGGTCATCTCCGCGTTCCATATGGATGTGTCGATCCACACCACGGGGTCCGTGGTCACATCGTATGATTCTATGTTCACAGGCTTGAAGCCTTCGGGGAATTCGTGATCCAGGACCTCATCAGTGAAGCAATGAGGTTGTGCGGGGCCTCTATATCGGGCCGTATCGTGACGCAGCTCTGATGAAGTCCGTCTGCGGTGTTCGGCCTGCGCATGACTGGGTTTGTCACGTCCGGATAGGCGGCCGTTCTCACGTGTCGAGGTGCGTCCTCGCGATCCGTAGATTGATCTGGTAGGTCCTGCTTTATTGTTCAGGTTCTGCTGGAGGTCATATGTATGGTCATGGGCGAATTTCCCTTTGCCTAAGTGATGAGGCAGGACGGGCTGGTGTTCGGCATGGGTTGCCATTTTGTCCCGGCCACGCGGTGGCCGGTCAGCCGCATTGTACGATGGTGGTATATACTCTGGCGCCTCCTTGTCGAACTAAGGTAGCAGTTTACGCTTTGGGTAGCTTTTGGTTGGGCGCTTGAGGCCGTATTCTTCAACTGCTAGGACATCAGTCCATTTATCATTGAGCAGATCCTGGTCAGCTTGAAGCTGCTGCTGCTTCTTTTTCAGACTCCTTGTAGTGGCTATTAGCTGGCGCTTGAAGCGCTCCTGCTCAAGAGGTTCGCCGGGCACGATGAAATCCTTGGTGCCAAGGCTCACCTCATCCTCGGAGAACGGAAGGTAACTGTCGTCCTCCGAATCTTTGTGTGTGGCCTATTTAACAGGGCTAACCTGCGCATCTTCCTGTTCGTCTGGTTTGTTTGTTGTGTCGACGGGGTCTTCGTTGTCTTCGGCACCTTCCGGAGTGTCATCTTCTCCTGTGCCGGTGTTGCTATCTTTACTGCGGTGTAACTTAGAGCGGCGCCGCTGACGCCGGCGCTTGGACTGTATTTTGGAAGGTTTATCCTCAACTGGGTCTTCCTTGTCATTGCCGCTGTTTTCCTTTGGTGCATCCACCATGTATACGTCATACGAGGAAGTGACCGTCCAGCGTCCGGTGAACGGCGGGTTCTGGTCTTCTTCTTTTCCGGCATCATCATCCATACCGTCGATGTCCTCGGAGTCGTAATCAAGTTCGTTGGTCAAATCCTCGACCGTGGCTATAAAGTGGGTGGCGGGTGGGAAGCGAAATTCTCCATCGTCAACCCCTAGTTCGAGCCGGATATAGTTTGGCTGAGAGTCCTCCGCTAAGGACAGACTCTTTAACGAGTTTAGCATATCGCCCAGAGGCGAGTGCTGGAAGATGTCTGCGACAATGAATTCTAAGATTGATAAACGATCATGCTCGGCGTCCGCGGGCTCGCATGGTTCGGAACCTACAGCCGGAGAGGAGTCCGGTGTTCCGGTGGCATAGGCATCGAGTGAGACCAGGTCCATGTGCGGCTCCAACACCGTGGAATCTGCGGCCTCCGTGGTGTGGTTAATCCTCCCATCTTTGGATGGCGCGACTTGCTCCGGCTCTAGGGCCAGGGCGTTTACAGGAGCGATCTCCTGGATGCAGCCCGATGATAGATTTAAGTCATGATCATCGGGGTGGTCGGGAGTGGCTACCGCGGTATCGAATCCGGCGAAGATCAAGTCTCCATGGATCTCTGCGACGTAGTTCAAGCTCCCGAATCTGACCTAATGGCCAGGGGCATAGCTTTCGATCTGCTCCAGATGGCCAAACGAGTTGGCCCGCAGTGCGAAGCCGCCGAACACAAAGATCTGTCCGGGGAGGAAGGTTTCTCCGCAGACAGCGCCAATATTGACGATTGAAGGGGCCATCAAACCTTTCAGCGACAGCACAGAGGAACTCTCAATGAAAGCACCAATGTCGGTGTTAAAACCGGCGGATCTTGGGTAGGGGGTCCCGAACTGTACGTCTAAGGTTGATGGTAATAGGAGACAGGGGACATGAAGTTTTACCCAGGTTCGGGCCCTCTTGATGGAGGTAATACCCTACGTCCTGCTTGATTGATATTGATGAATACGAGTATTACAAGAGTTGATCTACCACGAGATCGTAATGGCTAAACCCTAGAAGTCTAGCATGTATGACTAAGGTATTGAGTATCCCCTATCCGGACTAAGTCCTCCGGTTTATATAGACACCGGGGGGATCTAGGGTTACATAGAGTCGGTTACATAATATGGAATCTTCATAGTTGTTCGCCAAGCTTGCATTCCACGCCAAGGAGAGTCCTATCCAGACATGGGTACAGTCTTCGGTCTTCATATCTTCAGAGCCCATCAATCTGGCCCATAGATAACAGGCCGGACACCCGAGACCCCTTAGTCCAGGATTCCCTCAGTGGCCCAGAGGTGGCCCAGATATTTCCCTTCTTGAGCATATCGACAACTCTTCCATGTCCAATGCATGCAATCCAGAGATTGATACGTCTCCAATGTATCTATAATTTTTGATTATTCCATGTTATTATATATTCTGTTTTGGATGTTTAATGGGCTTATTTATACACTTTTATATTATTTTTGGGACTAACCTATTAACCGGAGGCCCAGCCCAAATTACTGTTTTTTTGCCTATTTCGGTGTTTCGCAGAAAAAGAATATCAAACGGAGTCCAAACGGAATGAAACCTTCGGGAGCGTGATTTTTGGAACAAACGTGATCCAGAGGACTTGGAGTGGACGTCAAGAAATCAACGAGGAGGCCACCAGGCAGGGGGCGCACCTACCCCCCCTGGGCGCGCCCTCCACCCTCGTGGGCCCCTCGTGGCTCCACCGACCTACTTCTTCCTCCTATATATACCTACGTACCCCCAAACCATCGGGGAGCACCATGAAAACCTAATTCCACCGCCACAACCTTCTGTACCTGTGAGATCCCATCTTGGGGCCTTTTTTGGCGCTCCGCCGGAGGGGGCATTGATCACGGAGGGCTTCTACATCAACACCATAGCCCCTTCGATGATGTGTGAGTAGTTTACCTTAGACCTTCGGGTCCACAGTTATTAGCTAAATGGCTTCTTCTCTCTCTTTGGATCTCAATATAAAGTTCTCCTTGATTCTCTTGGAGATCTATTCGATGTAATCTTCTTTTGCGGTGTGTTTGTCGAGATCCGATGAATTGTGGGTTTATGATCAAGATTATCTATGAACAATATTTGAATCTTCTCTGAATTCTTTTATGTATGATTGGTTATCTTTGCAAGTCTCTTTGAATTATCAGTTTGGTTTGGCCTACTAGATTGATCTTTCTTGCAATGGGAGAAGTGCTTAGCTTTGGGTTCAATCTTGCGGTGCTCGATCCTAGTGACAGTAGGGGAAACAACACGTATTGTATTATTTCCATCGAGGATAAAAAGATGGGGTTTATATCATATTGCGTGAGTTTATCCCTCTACATCATGTCATCTTGCTTAAAGCATTACTCCGTTCTTATGAACCTAATACTCTAGATGCATGCTGGATAGCGATCGATGTGTGGAGTAATGGTAGTAGATGCAGGCAGGAGTCGGTCTACTTGTCACGGACGTGATGCCTATATACATGATCGTACCTATATATTCTCATAACTATGCTCAATTCTATCAATTGCTCGACAGTAATTTGTTTACCCATCGTAATACTTATGCAATCTTGAGAGAAGCCACTAGTGAAACCTATGGCCCCGGGGTCTATTTTCCATCATATTAATCTCCCGTCAACAAGCTATTTCTTGCGCCATTGATACGTCCATTTTGCATCATGCTTTTATATCGATATTTATTGCATTATGGGCTGTTATTACACATTATGTCACAATACTTATGCCTATTCTCTCTTATTTTACAAGGTTTACATAAAGAGGGAGAATGCCGGCAGCTGGGATTCTGGGCTGGAAAAGGAGCAAATATTAGAGACCTATTCTGCATAGCTCCAAAAGTCCTGAAACTTCACGGAAGTTATTTTTAGGATATATAAAAAATACTGAGCGCAAGAAGTACCAAAGGGGGGCCGCTCACCAGCCACGAGGGTGGGGGCGCGCCCTACCCCCCTGGGCGCGCCCCCTGCCTCGTGGGCCCCCTGGTGGCCCTCCGATGCCCATCTTATGCTATATGGAGTCTTTCATTGAGAAAAAAATCATAAGCAAGCTTTCGGGACGAGACTCCGCCGCCACGAGGCGGAACCTTGGCAGAACCAATCTAGGGCTCTTGCGGAGCTGTTCTGCCGGGGAAACTTCCCTCCAGGAGGGGGAAATCATCGCCATCGTCATCACCAATGCTCCTCTCATCGGGAGGGCTAATCGCCATCAACATCTTCACCAGCACCATCTCCTCTCAAACCCTAGTTCATCTCTTGTATCCAATTCTTGTCTCTAAGTCTGGGATTGGTACCTGTAGGTTGCTAGTAGTGTTGATTACTCCTTGTAGTTGATGCTAGTTGGTTTATTTGGTGGAAGATCATATGTTTAGATCCTATATTTATATTTATACCCCTCTGATTATGAACATGAATATGCTTTGTGAGTAGTTACGTTTGTTCCTGGGGGGGAAATTTTGTTTTTGCCACTCTAGATTTTGCCAATTTTCCTTATGCCACTCTAGATTTTGACATTTCAGTTTTGCCACTCTTAGCTTTTGACAAATATCACAATTGCCATTATGTGGCAAAAGCAAATTAATTTTGTTTCACTTTTGCCACTCTAGTCTTTGACAATGTATCACAATTGCCACTCTAATTTATTTTGGTTTTGCCACGGAATGGCAATTGTGATAATTGTCAAAAGCTAAGAGTGGCAAAACTGAAATGTCAAAATCTATAGTGGCATAAGGAAAATTGGCAAAATCTAGAGTAGCAAAAACAAAATTTTCCCTTGTTCCTGAGGACATGGGAGAAGTCTTGCTATTAGTAGTCATGTGAATATGGTATTCATTCGATATTTTGATGAGATGTATGTTGTCTCTCCTCTAGTGGTGTTATGTGAACGTAGACTACATGACACTTCACCATTATTTGGCCCTAGAGGAAGGCATTGGGAAGTAATAAGTAGATGATGGGTTGCTAGAGTGACAGAAGCTTAAACCCTAGTTTATGCGTTGCTTCGTAAGGGGCTGATTTGGATCCATATGTTTCATGCTATAGTTAGGTTTACCTTAATACTTCTGTTGTAGTTGCGGATGCTTGCAATAGAGGTTAATCATAAGTGGGATGCTTGTCCAAGTAAGGACAGTACCCAAGCACCGGTCCACCCACATACCAAATTATCAAAGTACCGAACACGAATCATATGAACGTGATGAAAACTAGCTTGACGATAATTTCCATGTGTCCTCGGAGCGCTTTTCTCTATATAAGAATTTGTCCAGGCTTGTCCTTTGCTACAAAAAGGATTGGGCCACCTTGCTGCACTTTATTTACTTTTGTTACTTGTTGCTCGTTACAAATTATCTTATCACTAAACTATCTATTACCTATAATTTCAGTGCTTGCAGAGAATACCTTGCTGAAAACCGCTTATCATTTCCTTCTGCTCCTCATTGGGTTCGACACTCTTACTTATTGAAAGGACTACGATAGATCCCCTATACTTGTGGGTCATCAAGACTCTTTTCTGGCGCCGTTGCCGAGGTGTGAAGCACCTTTGGTAGGTGGAATTTGGTAAGGAAAAATTTATATAGTGTGTTGAAATTTACTGTCACTTGTTACTCTGGAAAGTAATTCTCTGAGGGGCTTGTTCGGGGTATCTTCACCCCGACCAGTAGAGCAAAGAGTTGCTCCTCAACCTACTGAACCTACTGAAAATGAAAATGTCTACTTTGAAATTCCTTCAGGTATGATAGAAAAACTGCTAGCTAATCCTTTTGCAGGAGATGGAACATTACATCCTGATGAGCACCTAATGTATGTGGATGAAGTTTTGGGATTATTTAAGCTTGCAGGTATGCCCGATGATGTTATCAAGAAGAAGGTCTTCCCTTTATCTTTGGAGGGAGATGCATTGACATGGTATAGGCTATGTGATGATATGGGATCATGGAACTACAAACGATTGAAATTGGAATTTCATCAGAAGTTTTATCCTATGCATCTTGTTCATCGCGATCGTAATTATATATATAATTTTTGGCCTCGCGAAGGAGAAAGCATCGCTCAAGCTTGGGGAGGCTTAAATCAATGTTATATTCATGCTCCAATCATGAGCTCTCAAGAGAAATGATTATCCAAAAAAATTATGCTCGGCTTTCTGATAACAATCGCACCATGCTCGATACTTCTTGTGTTGGCTCTTCTATGATGAAGACTATTGAATTCAAATGGGATTTATTGGAAAGAATTAAACACAACTCTGAATATTGGGATCTCGATGAAGGTAAGGAGTCAGGTATGTCAACTAAGTTTGATTGTGTTAAATCTTTTATGGATACCGATGTTTTTCATAAATTTAGCACTAAATATGGACTTGACTCTGAGATAGTAGCTTCTTTTTGTGAATCTTTTGCTACTCATGTTGATCTCCCTAAGGATAAGTGGTTTAAATATAATCCTTCCATTGAAGTAAAAGTAGTTGCACCTATTAAAGTTGAAGAAAAGACTATCACTTATAATGATCCTATTGTTCCTACTGCTTATGTTGAGAAACCACCTTTTCCTATTAGGATAAAAGATCATGCTAAAGCTTTAACTCTGGTTCGTAAAAGCAATATTAGAACCTATACACCTCCTGAGCAAGTTAAAGTTGAACCTAATATTGCTATTGTTAAGGATCTCTTGGCTGATAATAATGAGCATGTTATTTATTTCTGTGATGAAACTGCTAAAATTGCTAAACCTTGTGCTAAAGATAAACATAGACCTGTGGTAGGTATGCCTGTTATTTCTGTTAAAATAGGAGATCATTGTTATCATGGCTTGTGTGATATGGGTGCTAGTGCTAGTGCTAGTGCAATACCTATTGACTTATACAGAGAAATTATGCATGATACTTGCCAATAGAGATACTTTTTCACTAATGGGGATTGTTAGAGATGTTGAAGTCTTGTGTGGGAAAACTAAATATCCTGCTGATTTTCTTGTTCTTGGTTCCTCACAAGATAGTTTTTGTCCCATTATGTTTGGTAGACCTTAAACACTGTTAATGCTAGGATAGACTGCAAAAAGGGTGTTGTTACTATTGGTTTAGGTGATATGTCTCATGAGTTCAACTTTTCTAAATTTCGTAGACAACACCGTGAAGAGGAATTGCCTAGTAAAGATGAAATTATTGGTCTTGCTTCTATTGTCGTACCTCCTAGTGATCCTTTAGAACAATATTTGCTAGACCATGAAAATGATATGTTTATGAATGAAAGAAGGGAAATAGATGAGGTGTTCTTTAAATAGGGACCTATTCTGAAACACAACTTGCCTGTTGAAATCTTAGGGGATCCTCCTCCACCCAAGGGTGATCCCGTGTTTGAGCTTAAACCATTGCCTGATACTCTTAAATATGCTTATCTTGATGAAAAGAAGATATATCATGTTATTATTAGTGCTAACCTTTCAGAGAAGGAGGAAGAAAAATTATTGAAAACTCTGAAGAAGAACCGTGCTGCTATTGGATATACTCTTGATGATCTTAAGGGCATTAGTCCCACTCTATGTCAACAAAAAATAAATTTGGAAAAAGATGCCAAAGCAGTTATTGATCACCAACGACGACTGAATCCTAAGATGAAAGAAGTGGTAAGAAAAGAAATATTAAAGCTCCTTGAGGCAGGTATAATTTATCCCGTTGCTGATAGTCAGTGGGTAAGTCATGTCCATTGTGTTCCTAAGAAGGGAGGTATCACTGTCGTTCCTAATGATAAAGATGAGTTGATTCCGCAAAGAATTTTTACAGGTTATAGGATGGTGATTGATTTCCGCAAATCAAATAAGGCTACTAAAAAAGATCATTACCCCTTACCTTTTATTGATCAAATGCTAGAAAGATTATCCAAACATACACATTTTTGCTTTCTAGATGGTTATTCTGATTTCTCTCAAATACTTGTATCAGCTCATGATCAATCTAAGACCACTTTTACATGCCCTTTCGATACTTTTGCTTATAGACGTATGCCTTTTGATTTATGTAATGCACCTGCTACCTTTCAAAGATGCATGATGGTTATATTTTCTGATTTTTGTGAAAAGATATGTGAGGTATTCATGGATGATTTCTCCGTTTATGGATCCTCTTTTAATGATTGCTTGAGCAACCTTGATCGAGTTTTGCAAAGATATGAAGAAACTAACCTTGTCTTGAATTGGGAGAAGTGCCACTTTATGGTTAATGAAGGTATTGTCTTGGGGCATAAAATTTATGAAAGAGGCATTGAAGTTGATAAAGCTAAAGTTGATGCTATTAAAAAGATGTCATGTCCCAAGGACATCAAAGGTATAATAAGTTTCCTTGGTCATGACGGCTTTTATAGGAGGTTCATTAAGGACTTCTCAAAAATTTCTCGGCCTCTGAATAATTTATTATAAAAATATATACCATTCGTCTTTGATGATGATTGTGTAGAAACGTTTGAAATACTTAAGAAAGCATTGATATCTGCACCTATTGTTCAGCCACCTGATTGGAATTTACCTTTTGAAATTATGTGTGATGCTAGTGATTATGTTGTAGGTGCAGTTCTAGGGCAAAGAGTTGATAAGAAATTAAATGTTATTCAATATGCTAGTAAAACTCTAGACAATGCCCAGAGAAATTATGCTACCACTGAAAAAGAATTTTTAGCAGTTGTTTTTGCTTGTGATAAGTTCAGACCTTATATTGTTGATTCTAAAGTAACTATTCACACTGATCATGCTGCTATTAAATACCTTATGGAAAATAAATATGCTAAACCTAGACTTATTAGATGGGTTCTCTTGCTACAAGAATTTGATTTGCATATTATTGATAGAAAGGGAGCTGAGAACCTCGTTGCAGACAACTTGTCTAGGTTAGAAAATGTTCTTGATGACCCACTACCTATTGATGATAGCTTTCCTGATGAACAGTTAAATGTCATAAATGCTTCTCATACTGCTCCATGGTATGCTGATTATGCTAATTACATTGTTGCTAAATTTATACCACCTAGTTTCACATACCGGCAAAAGAAAAGGTTTTTCTATGATTTAAGACATACTTTTGGGATGATCCACATCTTTATAAAGAAGGAGTAGATGGTGTTATTAGACGTTCTGTACCTAAGCATGAACAGGAACAGATCCTACGCAAGTGTCACTCCGAAGCTTATGGAGTACACCATGCTGGAGATAGAACTGCACATAAGGTATTGCAATCCGGTTTTTATTGGCCTACTCTCTTCAAGGATGCCCGTAAGTTTGTCTTGTCTTGTGATGAATGTCAAAGAATTGGTAATATTAGTAGACGTCAAGAAATGCCAATGAAATATTCGCTTGTTATTGAACCATTTGATGTTTGGGGCTTTGATTATATGGGACATTTTCCTGCCTCTAATGGATATACACATATTTTAGTTGTTGTTGATTACGTTACTAAGTGGGTAGAAGCTATTCCAACTAGTAGTGCTAATCATAACACCTCCACTACTAGGAAAAGGGCTATAGCTAATATGGACATTAAAGGCGCACCACATATGTGGTGCACCACTGCTATATAGCAGTGGCGCACCATGTGCAGGTAGGCCATTAATGTCCATATCACTAATGGCGCACCACACCCACGGTGCGCCACTACTAACAATTTTTTTTCCAAAACTAGTAATGGCGCACCAGGGCATAGTGCGCCATTACTAGTTTTAACTAGTAATGGCGCACCACACACTCTGTGCGCCACTACTAACAATTTTTTTTTACTTTTTTTTCAAAACAAGTAATGGCGCACGAGTGTATAGTGCGCCATTACTAGTTCAAACTAGTAATGGCGCACCACAACCACGGTGCGCCACTACTAACAATTATTCTTTTATTTTTTGCAAAAACTAGTAATGGCGCACCACGTAACATGTGCGCCATTAGTAACCAGGGTTACTAATGGCGCATTGTTAGGTGGTGCGTCATTACTAACTTTCCCCCCCCCCCGGACCGCCTTTTTAGTTTTAGAAAAATAAAAGAAAATGATGGAAATGTCAAAAAAATAAAAGAAAATAAGTTTCCCATGTGATATGTGGTCTAATTGTTGGGAAAATTTACAAATATGAATTTCGACTTTATTTGCAAAATCTCTCTGGAATTTAGTAAAATGGGCATAACTTTTGCATACGAACTCGGATTAAAAAGTTTTTTATATGAAAAATCATCTACTCGAAAAGTTACATCTGTATTGAATTGAGGGGTCCCGTTCAAGATTTTCAGAATCTCCAATAACCTAACAGAATGAAAGATACGGGGCTTTTGAGATTTAGAGGGGGGAAATGGAAAAACAATCAAACTTGGTAGTGGCGCACCATTTGCCAGGTGCGCCACTAGTAACAGAAAAAAATTGGTTTCAAATTTTTTTTATTTTTTTTTCAAAATATGATACGTAATATGACCGGAAAGTTTGAAATATTTTTTCAAAATTTCATCATACTCATGAACATGAACAAAGTCCTAGACATCAACAAGGTTTAATAGGATTAATATGATAGATATATTAACAAGTGCCTGTTAAGTGAGTTGGTTAAGCGTGCTCGGGCTGGAGTAGTGTGAGGATGGGTGACCTTCCGGGAAGTTTGACCACGGAGTGCGATTTGACTTGAGATTAAGCATATTGACCCGAGATTAAGCCATAGTGACCCGAGATTAAGAAAAAACGAAAAAAAAAGTTTGAAATTTTTTTTGATTTTTTTTTGAAAAACAATTGTTAGTAATGGCGCACTTCTATGTGGTGCGTCATTACTATCATAAGTCAGATAGTAATGGCGCACTTCTAGCCATAGTAATGGACAGGTAGTAATGGCACACCTATAGTGCGCCATTACTATTTGTTACTAGTGGCGTGGTAATAGTGGCGCACCTATAGTGCGCCATTAATGGCAAAAATAAGTGCGCCACTAATTAGCCTTTTCGTAGTAGTGCTCTATTAAGATGCTTAAAGAAGTTATTTTTCTGAGGTTTGGAGTCCCTAGTTATTTAATGACTGATGGTGGTTCACATTTTATTCATGGTGCTTTTCGTAAAATGCTTGTTAAGTATGATGTTAATCATAGAATTGCATCTCCTTATCACCCACAGTCTAGTGGTCAAGTAGAATTGAGTAATAGTGAACTTGAATTAATTTTGCAAAAGAATTTTAATAGATCTAGAAAGAATTGGTCCAAGAAACTTGATGATGCATTATGGGCCTATAGAACAGCATATAAAAATCCTATGGGTATGTCTCCGTATAAAATGGTTTATGGAAAAGCATGTCAGTTACCTCTCGAACTAGAACATAAGGCTTATTGGGCTATCAAAGAGCTCAATTATGATTTCAAACTTGCCGGTGAGAAGAGGTTATTTGACATTAGTTCACTTGATGAATGGAGAACCCAAGCCTATGAGAATGTCAAATTGTTTAAAGAAAAAGTTAAAAGATGGCATGACAACAGGATACAAAAGCGTGGGTTTAATATAGGTGATTATGTATTGCTATACAACTCTCGTTTAAGATTTTTTGCAGGAAAACTTCTCTCTAAATGGGAAGGTCCTTACGTTATCGAGGAGGTCTATCGTTCCAGTGCCATAAAAATCAACAACTTCGAAGGCACAAATCCGAAGGTGGTGAACGGTCAAAGAATCAAACATTATATCTTAGATAATCCTACAAATGTTGAAACCAATGTTATTGAAACTATAACCCCGTAGGAATACATACGGGACACTTTCCGGAATGTTTCAGACTCCGAAAAGGAATAGGTATGTGGTATGGTAAGTAAACCGACTCCAAAACAGTTCTAATGGAAATTTTTCTCCGTTTTGGAATATTTAGAAAAATAGAAAAATAAGAAGCAGTCCAGGAAGGACATGAGGGCTCCATGAGGGTGGAGGGCGCCCCCCTACCTCGTGGGCACCTCATGCGCTCTCCGAACTCCGTTTTCTTGCACGTTACGTATTTTGGTCGGTAAAAATTCATTATATAATCTCCTGAAGGTTTTGACTTCCGTATCATGCAATTATCCTCTGTTTGTGTTTTGAGTTGTTGCTGCTGCAGATTAGAACAAGCTGTCTTCGCAAGAGTCAGTCGGGGAGAGCCGGGTGTCTCATCCGGCATCGAGATCAATGACAAATAGCAATGCTGACCATTTTGGGCCAGCAACGGAGGAAGAGATGGAGGCTGATTTGAAGAGGATAGATGACATGGAGGAGGATCAAGAAGTCACTTCTCGCTTCCGAGCTGGATTCACAATGGGGGAACTACAGAGCTCGGCTATCCCAAACTCGGTTATCCCTTACAATGTTAGATTTCTTTCTTATGAAAATATGAAAAAGAGTGTCACTTGTTCTCCCGCAGCTATGCAACACCCTTGGGTGCAAGGAGCTTTGGCTGTTATAGGAAAGCTTCGAAAGGAAATAATGGACCTCAAGCAGCAAGTCAATAAGCTCGAGGAGGAGAATCGTATCCTGAGGGGCATCATCGCCAAAAATATCACATCACCATCCCCGAAAAAGGAGACATAATCACATGGGTATGGGCACTCCCCTTGGCAACTGCCAAGCTTGGGGGAGGTGCCCTGGTATCGTATCACCATCACTTTTATCTTTACCGTTTTTCTTAGTTCGATTCTTTTGATAATATTTTGATCTAGTAGAATAAAGTGTCAGTATGATCTAGTTGTGAGTTTTGCTTTATGATCTTCCTATGTAATCGAGTCCGTGAGCTACATAATAAAGATTAGTGTTGAGTCAAGGGTTTGATTATTTTGCCATGATCTTGAGTGAATAAAAGAAAAGAGAAAATAATAAAAAGAAACAAAAGAGATCATATGGATCTTATGGAGAGTAATGAGCTCACATATAAAGAGTATGATGATTAAAAGTTGTTGAGAGTTGACAGACATAGTTTTGGTCATCGTTGCAATTAGTAAGAAGTAATAAAGAAAGAGAGGTCTTCACATATAAATACACTATCTTGGACATCTTTTATGATTGTAAGCACTCATTAAAATATGACATGCTAAAGAGTTGACGTTGGACAAGGAAGACAACGTAATGGGTTATGTTTTCTTACATCTGAGATAAATTATATTGTCATGGATCATCCAACATGATTGAGCTTGCCTTTCCCTCTCATGATAGCCAATTCTTTGCACCAAGTAGAGATACTACTTGTGCTTCCAAATATCCCTAAACCCAGTTTTGCCATGAGAGTCCACCATATCTACCTATGGATTGAGTAAGATCCTTCAAGTAAGTTGTCATCGGTGCAAGCAATAAAAATTGCTCTCTAAATATGTATGACTTATTAGTGTGGGAGAAAATAAGCTTTATACAATCTTGTGATATGGAAGAAATAAAAGTGACAGACTACATAATAAAGGTCCATATCACAAGTGGCAATATAAAGTGACGTTCTTTCACATTAAGATTTTGTGCATCCAACCATAAAAGCGCATGACAACCTCTGCTTCCCTCTGCGAAGGGCCTATCTTTTACTTTTATCTCCTACCTTACATAAGAGTCATGGTGATCTTCACCTTTCCTTTTTACATTTTATCTTTTGGCAAGCACAATATGTTGGAAGGATCCTGGTATATATGGCTAATTGGATGTGAGTTTTCATGAACTATTATTGTTGACATTACCCTTGAGGTAAAACGTTGGCAGGCAAAACTATAAGCCCCTATCTTTCTCTGTGTCTGATTAAGACTTCATACCCATAAATATTGCGTGAGTGTTAGCAATTATGAAAGACTAAAAGATGGTTGAGTATGTGGACTTGCTGAAAAGCTCTTATATTGACTCTTTCCTATGTTATGATAAATTGCAATTGCTTCAATGACTGAGATTATAGTTTGTTAGTTTTCAATGAAGTTTATGATTCATACTTGAAATTGTGATTTAATTGTTACTTTAGCATAAGAGATCATATGACAATAATTATATAAGCTGCTATTCTAAGAATGATCATGATGCCCTCATGTCCGTATTTTATTTTTATCGACACCTCTATCTCTAAACATGTGGACATATTTTTCGATTTCGGCTTCCGCTTGAGGACAAGCGAGGTCTAAGCTTGGGGGAGTTGATATGTCCATTTTGCATCATGCTTTTATATCGATATTTATTGCATTATGGGCTGTTATTACACATTATGTCACAATACTTATGCCTATTCTCTCTTATTTTACAAGGTTTACATAAAGAGGGAGAATGCCGGCAGCTGGGATTCTGGGCTGGAAAAGGAGCAAATATTAGAGACCTATTCTGCACCGCTCCAAAAGTTCTTAAACTTCACGGAAGTTATTTTCAGAATATATAAAAATTACTGAGCGCAAGGAGTACTAGAGGGGGGCCACTCACCAGCCACGAGGGTGGGGGGAGCGCCCTACCCCCTGAGCGTGCCCCCTGCCTCGTGGGCCCCCTGGTGGCCCTCCGATGCCCATCTTCTGCTATATGGAGTCTTTCGTTGAGAAAAAAATCATAAGCAAGCTTTCGGGACGAGACTCCGCCGCTACGAGGCGGAACCTTGGCGGAACCAATCTAGGGCTCTTGCGGAGCTGTTCTGCCGGGGAAACTTCCCTCCGGGAGGGGGAAATCATCGCCATCGTGATCACCAACGCTCCTATCATCGGGAGGGGGCTAATCTCCATCAACATCTTCACCAGCACCAGCTCCTCTCAAACCCAAGTTCATCTCTTGTATCCAATTCTTGTCTCTAAGTCTGGGATTGGTACCTGTAGGTTGCTAGTAGTGTTGATTACTCCTTGTAGTTGATGCTAGTTGGTTTATTTGGTGGAAGATCATATGTTCAGATCCTATATGCATATTAATACCCCTCTGATTATGAACATGAATATGCTTTGTGAGTAGTTACATTTGTTCCTGAGGACATGGGAGAAGTCTTGCTATTAGTAGTCATGTGAATTTGGTATTCGTTTGATATTTTGATGAGATGTATGTTGTCTCTCCTCTAGTGGTGTTATGTGAAAGTCGACTACATGACACTTCACCATTATTTGGGCCTAGAGGAAGGCATTGGGAAGTAATAAGTAGATGATGGGTTGCTAGAGTGACAGAAGCTTAAACCCTAGTTTATGTGTTGCTTCGTAAGGGGCTGATTTGGATCCATATGTTTCATGCTATGGTTAGGTTTACCTTAATACTTCTGTTGTAGTTGCGGATGCTTGCAATAGAGGTTAATCATAAGTGGGATGCTTGTCCAAGTAAGGACAGTACCCAAGCACCGGTCCACCCACATACCAAAGTACCGAACGTGAATCATATGAATGTGATGAAAACTAGCTTGACGATAATTTCCATGTGTCCTCGGGAGCGCTTTTCTCTATATAAGAATTTGTCCAGGATTGTCCTGTGCTACAAAAAGGATTGGGCCACCTTGCTGCACTTTATTTACTTTTGTTACTTGTTGCTCGTTACAAATTATCTTATCACAAAACTATCTATTACCTATTATTTCAGTGCTTGTAGAGAATACCTTGCTGAAACCCGCTTATCATTTCCTTCTGCTCCTTGTTGGGTTCGACACTCTTACTTATCGAAAGGACTACGATAGATCCCCGATACTTGTGGGTCATCAGCCGTTTATTTAGCTTTCTTTACTTTTAGTCTTTATCATAAAAATACCAAAAGTATTATCTTATCTTCTCTATCAGATCTCACTTTTGCAAGTGGCCGTGAAGGGATTGACAACCCCTTTATCGCGTTGGTTGCAAGGTTCTTATTTGTTTGTGTAGGTGCAAGGGACTTGAGCATGGCCTCCTACTGGATTGATACCTTGGTTCTCAAAAACTGAAGGAAATACTTATGCTACTTTGCTGCATCACCCTTTCCTCTTCAAGGGAAAACCAACGCAGTGCTCAAGAGGTAGCAGAGATCCGAGCATACCAGACCACTCTCTTGCTTCTGACAATGCCATGAGCCTTGCGGTGTCTTTGGCAGTTGGTTCTCTCAAGTAGTCCAGTCCAAACACCTTGACCACCACAGTAGAAAACCTCACCATGGCTTTGAGACATGTGCTTTCATACAGTCGGAGATACTCGTCCCACGAATATGCGGTCGTGTCATAGGCAAGCATCCATGCAACCCTGCACTTCTCGTAACCAAAGAATCCAATGGTTCCAATGGCATCCTTCTTCAAGATGAAGTAGTGATCATAGACTAGGAGACCATTATAGAGACGACCGAACACAGTTCAGTGCATCCTTAATTGATGGTAGAAGAAGGTATTGAATAGCGCATCGGGGACAAAGTAGTCGTCCATCAACATCATATGCTCTCATGTCCTGTGTCGATCCAAAACTCGGTGTCCCTTCATTGATCCCTTGAAATTGAGAGCATGTTACTTCGAGAACAAAGTAGTCGTCCATCAACATCAATGGACTCGGCGTACAAGTACACATCATCCGGATCCATCGTACTTACTTCTAAGTAAACAACAAAAACATCGATAAATTGGCTACGCCATTTGGCCGAACAATTGTCCCGCATGGTACCCGCCATGGACGACAATGTGTAGAGGCAAAGGGTACCTAGGTGGCTGCCGGACTACCGGTGGAAGGCATGTAGGCAAACTGGGCCTATCGCCCAGGTGGATCCACGGAGGTCCAGCAAGGCTTGGACGCCAGTGTGGGTGGTACAGCGGTGGCGTTGGTCTCAGACTAGGTGGATATAGAGCAGGGGGCAGATTGACGGAACCGGTGCTCTGGGTGGGGTTTTTGGGTGGCCCGGGTGTTGGAGGCTTACGTGGCGAAGTTTCGGACGCTCGCAAAACCTCCCCCGGTTTCACTTGCGGTTTGTGGGATTTCGGACTTTCAAACCGTGTCGCGCTTTGTCCTTTGGTACATCACGACATCACGTGCGGGCTACATAATGTGTAGACTAACATTGAGTGAATGGTTCAATCAACAAGTTGAGCAAGAAGAAACAAAACTTACAATCTCCTCCTCTACCGCTTGAAATGGCCACATTGCCTCCAGCCAACCAACTACGTCACAAAACTTGGTGATGGAGGTCTGGATGGCGTACCATTGATAAGATAACGACCTCACATTGCATTGTTGGATGATGTGCATGTCGTACGATGCAATGTGCTTTTGCGCATGAAATGAATCATGCACGCGCTGTCGGAAGGTCCCTCCTCTAATCATGCCTACGAAATCCTTGGATACGTCCAACCACGCATCACACAACAACTCATCATCTATGTTTGAGTACCCTGCCATCCTTCGTACTCTAAAAAACGACACGGCGTTCAAAAATTAGCTCAATGGCATTTGACTGAATACCCCGAGTGTGGTGTCCGCCATGGATGATGTCGACAAGGGGGCGGAGTGTACCTGACTATGGAAGGGTCCTGGGTGGACGATGCTGTCATGAAAGGCGAGTGGGCGCATCGATGCTGGTTGCGGAGGTCCAGTAATGCTGGTGTGCCGATCGGAGAGGTACAATGGCGGCCTCAGAGGAGGAGGGTGTGGATGCAAAGCAAGGGGGGAGGGGCAAAATGGAAGAAAATGGGTCCGTGAGGGGGGATTTAGTGGGCCGGGGGTGTCGGAGTCCCAAGTGGCTGCTTGTGGACTCCCGCACCCCCCCTACTCTACTTCCGGTTTATGGAAAAAAAGTGCGTCTGGATCGTCCGGCGGACCGATACAGGTCTGCGTTGGATGGCACAACACGTCTGGATAGCATGGTCCGGACGTATGCTGGTGGTTAGAGTGTCAGCGGTGGAGATGCCCTAAGGTTACTTTTGGCTTAAGATTAATGTTCATTTCTTAAGATGTTTCGCCACAACGCTTGTTATTATTGTATAAATCTGATAAAAACATGTAGGACCTGGATTGAAAACACTAACATGGGGACACACTTGGGGTAGCATGGGTTGATCAAATGGTTAGTATGGATGAAATAATATCGCCCACACTTTTTTGATAAAAGGGTGAATTTTATTAAAGCATTAAGGATATATATGAACACAATGAGTACATACTCGGTCTTTCCATGACTAAGATGCATACAACCAACAATTGCGCACACACAAAGAATTACATCGGTAAAGGCCAAAGTCATACATGACCATCTATGTTTAGGCGAACGAAAAAGAAAGAACTCCACAGCGATCAGAACAATGATCAACGAATTACAACAGCAATAATCCGCATCAACTATCACATGACATCACAAAAGACAACATGAAAAATTATCCAATAGAAACGCCTATCTCTAGGAAGGGAATGACGCTTAACCATGTACAGAAAAATAATGCTCACTAACTGTAATTATAATCCTCATGTTTGATAAAGAGAATATTTTAATACACAATTTCTTAAGTATTCTCTCATTTAGTTCATTTAATGCTCCCTAATTTTAGAGCACTTTCATTCCATTGAGGTATTTAATTTTGGATTTAGTTCATGGTTTTAACTCGGATAATGATTTTTAGAATTAATTAGTAGCAATCGCCTATAAAAATTATATCAATCATATACACCCTCTCATCACCTAAAAAAGAAGCACCACCATGTCATATTGTAGCACCAATATAGTCCATACAGCCACCGACACAGAAATTTCCCCACATAAATATTAGTTACTTAGCAGATAACATAGAATCATAGCACGATAGACCCACCAAAAACACCACATTATATAAATAAAAATAAAATACACTCCATAATCTTCCCTACTCGCAAATAAAATATAAGATATATTATATTTTGCAAAGTCAAATAAAGAGCCAAAAATATCAACATCCACAATACTAAATAAATAAAATATGAAAACTCATTTCATGATGAATCTAATGTTGTCGATTTGATATTATGGATTTTGGTATACTTATCTACAAATTTGATCAAATTTAAAGAAGTTTGACTTTTCAAAAAAAACTAATACGACTTATGTTTTGAAACAAAGTGAGTAAAAAAGCTATAAAAACCCAACAACCCCAACGGCGTAGCAAAGCGCGCCCAACTGTTCTAGTAATGACTATTCTGACAAATTTGATAATTCATACAACTATGATTATGTTTTACATAATTTCAAAAGTAAACTCAACAATATTCATTCTATTTCGTAAAAGTAAACATGCAACTTTTACATTGTGATAAAGTTTCTCGGTGCCCACACTTCTCCCATATATTTAAAATCTAGGTTTATTTAGCTCTTTTGGTGTTCAATAGTGCATCTAATATTAGTTGCTACACCTCAAATATGTTCAAAAAAATTATTGTAATAACGACATTTGTTTTCTAGGTTTTGTTACGTTCATTGTGCTTGAAAATTGTAGCGACCCGACCTCAAACGGTCAAGGCTCTGTGCTTCAGTGTCATCCCTGGATCGGTAATGCTGACACACACAGTACTCGAGGATTTATAACAGAGTAGCAATCACACACTTATTACATCGAATGTCTCCAAAGAGAACTTATTACAATAAATATGGCTTAAGGCCATCTAATACGATAACAGCGGAAGGCTTGGAAGATAAAGTGAGTCCATCAACTCCAACGGCATAGCTGAGCTACACGGCAACGACCTAACGAACCTTACTCCTCGTCTGAAAACTCCGCAACATAATACGTTGCAGCCCGAAAATGGGTCAGCACATGGAATATGCTGGCAAAGTAACACAGTAGAGCAAGAACAGAATAATGCTATCACTACATGCATATTTAGCTGGTGGAAAGCTCTATGGTTATAGTTTTTGCGAAAAGCCAATTTTTCCCTACAACAAAGGAATAGATTTTAATTTAACTATCATGGTAGTTGAAACATCATTGAGAAGGTTCCTCCAACTCAATCCCAATTAAAGTAATTATCAACCCAACAATATTAAGTTAAAAAGTGATGAGATACTTAAGATACTCCAAGTACTAGATACTCAAGATGTCCATAACCGGGGACACGGCTAACCATGATTACTTGATTAGTTTGTACACTCTGCAGAGGTTTGCGCACTTTTCCCCACAAGACTCGATCGCCCTCGTTGGATTTCTCGCACTACATGGTGTTTGAGAAACGGATGACCGAGACACAGTCTTTCAGGAACATTAACTGAAAGTGCAACTATCCCTGGGTGGTTTTGGTAATTCCTAACAACATATAGCTCATTGAGCTAACATTATTCCAAGATTAATATTTCAGGAAAAGCTCAATGAATGGCATGGCATGGATGAGGAAAGTGGATCAATCAAAATTCTAAGGACAAAAAGTTTGGCTCAAGCTTCAAGATCAAGACTTTACATTTTATATTTTAGTGATCCAAGATCACATTGAGTCTATAGGAAAAGCCAATACTATCAAGGAGGGATGAGGTGTTGCTTAATGGCTTGCTTGCTCAAAGTGCTTAGTGATATGCTCCAAAACCCTCAACTACTCTCCCACGTCCACATATGACCTAAACCAAAAGTCAAACTCGACCCCACCGATTCTTTCTATCCAGCGCCACCAAGTTTCAAATGTCATAGCCACTGCCACAAACCCTAGGAAAATCGGTCTCACCGATAGGGAACTCGGTCTCACCGAGATGGGATTGTAATCTCTCTATTTCCCTTCGTAACGTTTGGGTTTTACCGAGATGAGCGATCGGTCCCATTGAGATTGCAATGTAAACTCTCTGTTTCCCTTTCGTAACATTTCGGTCTCACCGAGATGAGCGAATCGGTCCCACCGAGTTTACCTGACCAACTCTCTGGTTAGCTTATTACCAAAATCGGTCCCACCGAGTTTGTGTAATCGGTCACACCGAGATTACGTTATGCCCTAACCCTAACCATATCGGTCCTACCGAGTTGCATCTCAGTCCCACCGAAAATCCTAACGGTCACTAGGTTTGCTGAATCGGTCCGACCGAGTTTAACCATTCGGTCCCACCGAGTTTGGCAAATTGTGTGTAACGGTTAGATTCTGTGTGGAGGCTATATATACCCCTCCACCCACTCTTCATTCATGGAGAGAGCCATCAGAACATACCTACACTTCCAATACACATTTTCTGAGAGAGAACCACCTACACTTGTGTTGAGGTCAAGATATTCCATTCCAACCATATGAATCTTGATCTCTAGCCTTCCCCAAGTTGCTTTCCACTCAAATCTTCTTTCCACCAAATCCAAATCCTATGAGAGAGAGTTGAGTGTTGGGGAGACTATCATTTGAAGCACAAGAGCAAGGAGTTCATCATCAACACACCATTTGTTACTTCTTGGAGAGTGGTGTCTCCTAGATTGGCTAGGTGTCACTTGGGAGCCTCCGACAAGATTGTGGAGTTGAACCAAGGAGTTTGTAAGGGCAAGGAGATCGCCTACTTCGTGAAGATCTACCACTAGTGAGGCAAGTCCTTCGTGGGCGACGGCCGTGATGGAATATACAAGGTTGCTTCTTCGTGGACCCTTCGTGGGTGGAGCCCTCCGTGGACTCGCGCAACTGTTACCCTCCGTGGGTTGAAGTCTCCATCAACGTGGATGTACGATAGCACCACCTATCGGAACCACAACAAAAACATCTGTGTCTCCAATTGCGTTTGAATCCTCCAAACCCTTCCCTTTACATTCTTGCAAGTTGCATGCTTTACTTTCCGCTGCTCATATACTCTTTTGCATGCCTGCTTGAATTGTGTGGAGATTGCTTGACTTGTGCTAAGATAGCTAAAATCTGCCAAGAACTAAAATCGGGAAAAGGCCAGATTTTTATTTGGTCAAGTAGTCTAATCACCCCCCCCCCTCAATACATACTTTCGATCCTACAAGTGGTATCAGAGCTTTGGTCTCCATTTGCTTTGATTTCCATAGCTTTTGGTGGTCATAGCCTTGGTTTCACAACCTAGGAGAGTATGGTGTCTAGCGAGGGAAATTATCACCGTAGAGGTCCTTACTTTGATGGTACTAATTTTGCTAGTTGGAAGCATAAGATGAAAATGCATATTCTTGGACATAACCCCGCCGTTTGGGCTATTGTGTGTGTTGGCATGCAAGGTGAATTCTTTGATGGGAGAGAACCGAATCGTGAAGCTACCGCGGATGAGTTGAAGATGCTACAATACAATGCTCAAGATTGTGATATCCTCTTCAACGGATTGTGCCCCGAAGAATTCAACAAAATCAACCGTCTTGAGAATGCAAAGGAAATTTGGGATACTTTGATTGATATACACGAAGGTACCGACTCCGTCAAGGAATCCAAATTGGATGTGCTTCAAAGTCAACTTGACAAGTTCAAAATGAAGGATGGTGAAGGTGTCGCTGAAATGTACTCTAGGCTTGCTCTTATCACAAATGAGATTGCCGGCTTAGGGAGTGAAGAGATGACAGATAGATTCATCATCAAGAAGATCCTAAGAGCATTGGATGGAAAATATGATACCGTGTGCACATTGATCCAAATGATGCCAAATTACAAAGATCTCAAGCCAACGGAAGTCATCGGAAGAATTGTTGCTCATGAGATGTCACTCAAGGATAAAGAGGAACTTCACAACAAATCAAGTGGTGCTTACAAAGCCTCATGTGAAGCCCCCACATCATCGAGTGAGAAACAAACCTTTAATGAAGAATTGAGCTTAATGGTGAAGAACTTCAACAAGTTCTACAAGAGTAGAAGCAAAGAGAGAAGCTCCAAGTCAAGGTCCTACAATGACAAAAGATCTTCTAGTCGAGAGCGAAACTGCTACAATTGTGGAAGGCCCGGACACTATTCCAATGAGTTTACGGCCCCCTACAAGAGAAGAGAAGATTCTCCCAAGAGAAGAAGTAGAAGAGAAGAATCACCATCTAGAGAAAGAAGGAGTAGAGATGATCGTTATGAACGAAGACCCTCACGGAGAAGCAAGGATTCGGAAAGAAAGGACAAGTCATCAAGGAGCTACACAAAATGAAGACATCAAGCTCATGTTGGTGAATGGGTATCCAGCTCCGAGTCCGACAACCACTCTGAGAGAAGCTATCACTCCGACTCCGAATATACTCAAGATGAAGGTGTTGCCGGTCTAGCACTTGTGACAACCAACTCCTACAACATATTTGACTCACCAAATGAAGGAGTTGGAACATGCTTCATGGCTAAAGGCCCAAAGGTATCACACCCCGAGTATGTTGATTTCAATAGTGATGAAGATGACTTGTTAGGTGATGATGATTTACTTGTTGACAACTCTAGTGATGAATACTATGATGAAACGTCAATTAATCATGCTAATCAAGATGAAACGAATGACAATGATAAGGAGAAGATTGAGTCTCTAACTAAAGAACTAAATACTCTTAAGTTAGCTCATGAAACTATCTTAGGAGATCATCGAGAACTTTTAAGGACTCATGAGAAATTACGCTTTGAAAAGCTCAACCTTGAGCAAGAGCATGAGTTCTTAAAGGCAATCAATGATGATCTTCGTAAGAAAAGTTCTTCTTACATTGCCAAGCATTTACTCTTATCCACTTACATGCCTCAAGTCAAGTCTAGTAACAAGAACAAGAAAGATTCTTCCTCTAGTAGTAACAATAATCATGCTAAATCCAATATTGATGCTTCTAGTAGTTTTCTTGATTCCACTAATGATTCTCTTAGCCAAGTTACACTTGAGCAAGAAAATAGCTTATTGAAGGGAATTATAGAGAAAGGTGTTTACAAGAGCCTTGCCGGAAGTAGGCAATTTGAGGAAATTGTACGCAAGCAAGGAAGGCACCGGAAGAATCAAGGTGTTGGTTTTGAACGAAAGTTCAATGCCAATGGAGTTGAGTGGGAAGAAGATCAATACCCCAAGACGAAGTTTTTTCCTCAACAAGAGAAGTATGATCCTACTTCTCTCAAAGGGACACAAGCTCAAGATGATCTTCCACCACAAGACCACAAGCAAAAAGGCAAGGACAAGCTTCGAGAGGAAATTGATGCATTTGAAGAAGCTCCTAAGACCTTGGTCAAGTGGGTTCCCAAGACTACTTCAAGTTCCACTTCATCAAGTACAACTACAACACCGAGGATTCCCATCAAGATGGTGTGGATCCCGAAGAAGAAGAACTAGAGAGTTCTCGAGGGTGACTCCGCCAACATACTTCACTCTTATCATCTTGGCAAGAACAAGTGAAATCAACTTCCACATCTTGCACTAGTTCAAGGAGTCACAAACCCTCTTGTTGGTAAGACAAGGGACAAGGTAACCTAAAAGCTTTCATAGACATCATCTTGTGTGTGCATCACTTTATGTCTATGGATATCCTTGTTTGTTCCTTGTGGGACTAACCCGTGTAGGTATTGAAAGTGCAACTCACTCCAATGGATAGCTCCAATTGATCTACATCAACATTGAGCATCCACATCTTCAACATCTACATGAAGTCATCATCGACAAAACCCAAGATTAGTTCATCCCTCTTAGGGGGGATCTCACATCTAGGGGGAGCTTTACTCTAAGAATTGAGCTAAAGCAACTCTAATGGTGTGAACACAACAATGCTTTATGTAAAAGTGGTAACCCCACTTGTGCTTAAACGATGAGTATGACCTATGATCAAATGTTCTCATTTGACTCCTAAGTCAATATACTCATATATAGATGACCTAGTCATCGCAAATTGTTTGATAGATGCTAGAATTGGTTGTGCATGCTTTGCCACATATTTCAATTGCCATTTTATTGTGTGAGCATGTTGATTGCATATTTCACTCATTCGAGGACATCCACTTGTTATTTTGATTGATTGGTTTTCTTTTCTTTTGCCAAGTGGATGGACAAGAATGCCTAAGAACCCTCTCTAGCTATCTATGATTTTCTCGTCTCAAACTCTATTCATGCTACATCACAAAATTTGATCAAGTCAGATTCGAACCACTCTGTGTGAGGAGCACTCGGAGTCCCCTATTCGTCATAGACTTAAACTTCCAAATCTTCTTTGTGCTTTCTGGTCTGACCGATTCCTCCATTTCGGTCATACCAAGATCACTAAGTCGATCTAGGTTTTCAATCTTGGTGCAACCGATTTGAACCTTTCGGTCACACCGAGTTTCAGTAACTGCTTGCAGTTATGAATCTCGGTGCCACCGAGTTATTCCACTCGGTCACACCGACAGGGTTGGGCTATATATACTCAGGAGCAAAATTTTGGAAATTTCTCTGAAACCCCTTCGCCCGCGCATAGCTCGCTCTGCCTCCTGGGTCTCCGGATCGTCCTCCTCGTCGCCAGCCGCCTCCTGCCGCCGGTCTCCGCCGCCGTCAACGGAATTATTCCCCGCCGTTGCCGCCGTAGCGAGTTCATCACCGAACTAGGGTATGGACTCGATCACAGTGCTATCCCCGTCCGATTCCTAGCACATTGTGTTCATTATGATTCTTACCACGATTGAAACGCTTCTATCCAGTCAAAACACTCCGTAGATTAGAGTTGAATTGAAAATTTAGGGTTAGGTTTCCGCCGAAACCATCTCGGACCATCCGAGTTGTGGAACTCGGTACCACCGATTCGGCTCAGGCCATTGCACATGTAATTTTCGGTCTGACCGAGAATTGCAAATCGGTGTGACCGAGTTCAGGACTTTGTGAAACCCTAGCAGTCTCGGTGCCACCGAACTGTGACTTGGTCTGACCGAGTTCACTAGTTTAGGTTCCAACAGCTGCTTCGGTATCACCGAGTTTACAAATCGGTTGATCCGAAATGCTTTCTGTGGAAAACTAAAACTAAGTTTTTGACTCATTATTTTGCAAAAACCTCTGCATTTTGTGATGCTCATCCACTCTATCTCATCTATATCTATTCACAGGGTTTGCTGTCAGTGTTTGCAATATGTCTGATCAGAGTGACAGCCAGAACAGGTCAGAGGAGCAGGTTCACCTGAGTGAGGGCACTAGTCCCTCTAGCAGTTCAGATGATGGAAGCAAGGAGCACTCCCAGCAACTTGCCCAAAGCTGCCACCAGAACAAGGAAGAAGAAAACTTTAGAGTCTGAGGATAAAGACTATGTGGCAGTTGAGGATGAGGCCACTTCCAAGAAGAAAGTGGTTAAGAAGGAATATAGCACTGCTGCTGCCACCAAGCCAGGCATGAAGCAAAAGGTTCCTGCAAAGAGAATTCCAATGTCTAAAGCCAGAGCCTCCTCTCAAGCATCTTTGGAATCTCAACCCAAAGAGGCTGCTGCAGAAGGGAAGAAGAGGAAGGAGAGGATCAAAAAGACCACTGCTAGAGTGCTTGGAAGATCCTCAATCATGAGAGATTCTGAAGAGGAAGAGGAAGAAGAGGTTGCTGCACCAGCACCTAAGGCCCAGAAGCTTATGGGTGATGCTATCAGGACAGGGGCTGCTTCATCAAAGCCCAAAGAAGCACCCAAAGCAGCCTCCAAGCCCAAGAGTGCACCTAAGAGGAATACCAGGAGTATACCAGCTGCTGAGAAGAACAAGGCCCCAGTGCCTGAAGTTGCTGCTGATGAAGATGATGAAGGACAAGTCCTGAGGAAGCTCAAACCCAAGATTCCAGACCACAATGATGCTCATCATGTGGCTGAGAACATGAAGATCAGGAGAGACTCGGGACTGAGGAAATGGAGAGAGACAAACCCATATGCTACAAGAAGAAGAACTGTTGTTGATTACAGGTTCCACACAAAGGAACAGCAAGATTTCTATGAGACAGTGTTGTTGGACAAGAAGCCTATAGTGTGTGAAATGAGGTGGGTCGACTGGAAGTATATCAAAGAAAATGAGGAACACTATCCTGGTGTGTTTGACAGCTTCAGTGCTTGTGGAGTTGCAGACTTTGTTGGGCAGAAGCTCACAAAGTGGAATAAGGAGCTCATAATGCAATTCTACTCCATAGCACACTTCTATCCAAATGGCAGGATAGTATGGATGTCTGAAGGTACAAGGTACCACTCAACTATTTAGGAATGGGCAAATCTGATCAATGCTCCTAAGGAAGAAGAAGATGACTTGGATGTCTATGCCAAGAAGAAGATGGATCACAACTCTATGGCAAACATGTACAAGGAGATTCCTGACGATGGTCTTGAGACTCACCAGTTTGGGTCAGTAAAACACTTGCTGTCAGGGCTACCTACAATCAATTGGATCCTTAGGCACACTCTCTTGCCCAAGTCTGGTGATCACAGAATGATCAGAGTCCATGCAATTAACTTGCTACATATATTTGATGTGCCACAGAAGTTCAAGGTCATGAGCCTTATAGTTGAGACTATCAAGAGGACTGCAGCTGACCAGAAAAGAAGTTGTGGATATGCCCCCACAGATCCAGGAGTTGATAAACTCAAAGATGGGCACAGGCACATACTTGTTGGATAAGGAACACTTGCCTATCTATCCTGACTTTGAGGACAATCAAGTTGTGATGAATGAGAATGAACCATCATCAGTACAAGCTCAAGAGAAGAAGGAAAAAGCAAAGAAAGAGAAGGCTGCCAAGATGCCAACTCAAGAGGAGGCATCTGAGTACTTTTTGAAAAGCAAGCAGGACCAGCTTGGTTATTTGATAGCATCAACTCTGAGGATTGAGAAGGGGTTGGCCACCCTAACTCAAAACCAGGAGAGCCTGGAAAGAATCGTGGAACAAAAATTCTATGATTTAGATGTCAAAGTAACTGAGATTCAGTCTGTTGTGGAGCAGCTACAGGATGACATGCAGGAGAGGAAGGGCAAGACAACCACTGATCCATTTGCTAGAGTGCCTTGAGCTCAGAGATCTGCTGCAGTGCCTGTTCCAGACACTAGAGCCACTTCATCTGCACCAGCTACAGCTTCAGCGCCACCAGCTCTAGCACCAACTCCATCAGCTCCATCTACTTCGACTGAAGCCTTCGTCCTTGGCGTTCTCTGGACACCACCACCTGAAGACCAAGCTTGAGAGACGTTTTAGTGCTATGCATTTTCTATGAACTTTTTGGTAACTTGTTGCCAAAGGGGGAGAAAAATGTATAGATCATAGGCTTCGAGAGAGAGCGTTGCTTTTTATTCTCTCTTGCTTTGGTGGTTGAACTTTGTTTGTCTTTTGGATTTAGTTCATGGTTTTAACTGGGATAATGATTTTTAAAATTAATTAGTAGCAATCGCCTATAAAAATTATATCAATCATATACACCCTCTCATCACCTAAAAAAGAAGCACCACCATGTCATATTGTAGCACCAATATAGTCCATACAGCCACCGACACAGAAATTTCCCCACATAAATATTAGTTACTCCCTCTGTAAACCAATATAAGAGCGTTTAGATTACTAAAATAGTGATCTAAACGCTCTTATATTAGTTTACGGAGGGAGTACTTAGCAGATAACATAGAATCATAGCGCGATAGACCCACCAAAAACACCACATTATATAAATAAAAATAAAATACACTCCATAATCTTCCCTACTCGCAAATAAAATATAAGATATATTATATTTTTCAAAGTCAATTTTCTTTAACTTTGACCAAATAAAGAGCCAAAAATATCAACATCCACAATACTAAATAAATAAAATATGAAAACTCATTTCATGATGAATCTAATGTTGTCGATTTGATATTATGGATTTTGGTATACTTATCTAAAATTTGATCAAATTTAAAGAAGTTTGACTTTTCAAAAAAAACTAATACGACTTATGTTTTGAAACAAAGTGAGTAAAAAAGCTATAAAAACCCAACAACCCCAACGGTGTAGCAAAGCGCGCCCAACTGTTCTAGTAATGACTACTCTGACAAATTTGATAATTCATACAACTATGATTATGTTTTACATAATTTCAAAAGTAAACTCAACAATATTCATTCTATTTCGTAAAAGTAAACATGCAACTTTTACATTGTGATAAAGTTTCTCGGTGCCCACACTTCTCCAATATATTTAAAATCTAGGTTTATTTAGCTCTTTTGGTGTTCAATAGTGCATCTAATATTAGTTGCTACACCTCAAATATGTTCAAAAAATTGTTATAATAACGACATTTGGTTTCTAGGTTTTGTTATGTTCATTGTGCTTGAAAATTGTAGCGACCCGACCTCAAACGGTCAAGTCTCTGTGCTTCAGTGTCATCCCTGGATCGGTAATGCTGACACACACAGTACTCGAGGATTTATAACAGAGTAGCAATCACACACTTATTACATCGAATGTCTCCAAAGAGAACTTATTACAATAAATATGGCTTAAGGCCATCTAATACGATAACAACGGAAGGCTTGGAAGATAAAGTGAGTCCATCAACTCCAACGGCATAGCTGAGCTACACGGCAACGACCTAACGAACCTTACTCCTCATCTGAAAACTCTGCAACATAATACGTTGCAGCCCGAAAACGGGTCAGCACATGGAATATGCTGGCAAAGTAACACAGTAGAGCAAGAACAGAATAATGCTATCACTACATGCATATTTGGCTGGTGGAAAGCTCTATGGTTATAGTTTTTGCGAAAAGCCAATTTTTCCCTACAACAAAGGAATAGATTTTAATTTAACTATCATGATAGTTGAAACATCATTGAGAAGGTTCCTCCAACTCAATCCCAATTAAAGTAATTATCAAACCAACAATATTAAGTTAAAAAGTGATGAGATACTTAAGATACTCCAAGTACTAGATACTCAAGATGTCCATAACCGGGGACACGGCTAACCATGATTACTTGATTAGTTTGTACACTCTGCAGAGGTTTGCGCACTTTTCCCCACAAGACTCGATCGCCCTCGTTGGATTTCTCGCACTACATGGTGTTTGAGAAACAGATGACCGAGACACAGTCTTTCAGGAACATTAACTGAAAGTGCAACTATCCCTGGGTGGTTTTGGTAATTCCTAACAACATATAGCTCATTGAGCTAACATTATTCCAAGATTAATATTTCAGGAAAAGCTCAATGAATGGCATGGCATGGATGAGGAAAGTGGATCAATCAAAATTCTAAGGACAAAAAGTTTGGCTCAAGCTTCAAGATCAAGACTTTACATTTTATATTTTAGTGATCCAAGATCACATTGAGTCTATAGGAAAAGCCAATACTATCAAGGAGGGATGAGGTGTTGCTTAATGGCTTGCTTGCTCAAAGTGCTTAGTGATATGCTCCAAAACCCTCAACTACTCTCCCACGTCCACATATGACCTAAACCAAAAGTCAAACTCGACCCCACCGATTCTTTCTATCCAGCGCCACCAAGTTTCAAATGTCATAGCCACTGCCACAAACCCTAGGAAAATCGGTCTCACCGATAGGGAACTCGGTCTCACCGAGATGGGATTGTAATCTCTCTATTTCCCTTCGTAACGTTTCGGTCTTACCGAGATGAGCGATCGGTCCCATTGAGATTGCAATGTAAACTCTCTGTTTCCCTTTCGTAACATTTCGGTCTCACCGAGATGAGCGAATCGGTCCCACCGAGTTTACCTGACCAACTCTCTGGTTAGCTTATTACCAAAATCGGTCCCACCGAGTTTGTGTAATTGGTCACACCGAGATTACGTTATGCCCTAACCCTAACCATATCGGTCCTACCAAGTTGCATCTCAGTCCCACCGAAAATCCTAACGGTCACTAGGTTTGCTGAATCGGTCCGACCGAGTTTAACCATTCGGTCCCACCGAGTTTGGCAAATTGTGTGTAATGGTTAGATTCTGTGTGGAGGCTATATATACCTCTCCACCCACTCTTCATTCATGGAGAGAGCCATCAGAACATACCTACACTTCCAATACACATTTTCTGAGAGAGAACCACCTACACTTGTGTTGAGGTCAAGATATTCCATTCCAACCATATGAATCTTGATCTCTAGCCTTCCCCAAGTTGCTTTCCACTCAAATCTTCTTTCCACCAAATCCAAATCCTGTGAGAGAGAGTTGAGTGTTGGGGAGACTATCATTTGAAGCACAAGAGCAAGGAGTTCATCATCAACACACCATTTGTTACTTCTTGGAGAGTGGTGTCTCCTAGATTGGCTAGGTGTCACTTGGGAGCCTCCGACAAGATTGTGGAGTTGAACCAAGGAGTTCGTAAGGGCAAGGAGATCGCCTACTTCGTGAAGATCTACCGCTAGTGAGGCAAGTCCTTCGTGGGCGACGGCCGTGTTGGAATAGACAAGGTTGCTTCTTCGTGGACCCTTTGTGGGTGGAGCCTTCCGTGGACTCACGCAACCGTTACCCTCCATGGGTTGAAGTCTCCATCAACGTGGATCTACGATAGCACCACCTATCGGAACCACGACAAAAACATCCATGTCTCCAATTGCGTTTGAATCCTCCAAACCCTTCCCTTTACATTCTTGAAAGTTGCATGCTTTACTTTTCGCTGCTCATATACTCTTTTGCATGCCTGCTTGAATTGTGTGGAGATTGCTTGACTTGTGCTAAGATAGCTAAAATCTGCCAAGAACTAAAATTGGGAAAAGGCTAGATTTTTATTTGGTCAAGTAGTCTAATCACCCCCCCTCTAGACATACTTTCGATCCTACATTAACTCTCTACTTCGGGCAGACCGTACCAAACCTACAACCCACTACCTGCTGATCCACCTCTTCAAGAGCTTCACGTAACTTACTCAACTATGCTAGAGCCCATAATAGCTTGTGGCTGCACACGAACGTTTCTAGCATGAATCATCTCAGTTCCCTTTGAGCCTGGGTGGCAGTCCATAGGAAAATCACACGGAACCCCAGGATTTCCAAAAATACAGGCAACACTGGGTTCTCTAGGTGCCTCAATCCACCCAGATGTGTATTCAAGTTGCCACCTTAAGTTAAACCATTAATTAACAATCTCACATTTGTCATGGATTTCACTCACCCAAACCACGTCTACGAGCATAGCATAGCAATATAAGCAATTTGTATAGGTAACTCCCAAGGTTTGAATATAGCAGGGCAATAGGTTCTACCTCATCAACTAATTCCCAACCCACATGTTAATGGCATCCTAATCATGCAATGTTTGAGGATTGGAACTAATGCATAAAAACTGGGTGATAAAGGGATATGATCAAAGTGTTACTTGCCTTGCTAATGATCCGCGAAACCTAGGGACTCCAAATAACATGCTTCGCACTTCGAGAATTCTATCGCAAACAAACAATAGCATGCATAAGCAATCAAGCAAAGAAGCACGGGTAAATCTCAAATAATAAGATCTACCAGAAAGTTCAACTTAAGAACTCCGGTTTGCAAAAAGAATCAAATCAAACGGAGCAATGAAACTCGAACGGCGAAAGAAACAAGATCCATTTACTACTCTGGACTAAGGTCGAATTTTACAGTAGCAAAATCTTGTTTAAGTTGATTAAACAAAAAGAGGGTCTCGAGATGAAGATCTAGGCACTTGAATCACCTGATTCCGATAGACGAGCGAAAAGATAAACTGAAACGGAAATCGGATCAGAAATCGCGATCAGAAATAATCACGGAAAAATCTGATAAAAGAAAGCTGACGAATAGGGTAATGAACGAGCGTTCATTGTCTGTAACTAACGAGCGAAAACCGTTCGTTAGAATGAACGTAAGGACGAACGTCCACTAAAGAGAAGAACCGGGAAAAACCGGCGAACCAATCTAAAAAACGAACTAGGTTTTTCAAAAAAACGAAATGGTTTCTTTTTGAAAAAAACGGCGGTGAACGGCTACCTCGTCGGGTCCGGCAAGACACGGGAGCGGCGGCGGGGCGAGGCGGCGGAGCAAGGCGGCGCGGCGCGGCTGCGGTGGCAGGGCTGCGGGCGGCGGGGTGGGTGGTGGTGGCGGGGGGGCTTGGGTATTTAAAGAGGGGAGGGGGAGGTGGCTTGGGGAGGGGGCAAGGCAGCGGGGAGGCGGAGTCTGGCTCGGACTCCGTCCGAGTCGGCGGCGGCAACGCTGTCCTGGCGCGGGATGAGGCGGCAGGGAAGATGGGCCGGCCCGGCTGGGTTTCGGCCCAATCGGCGTCCGAAGACTTTTTTTTAAAACAATTCCGCCGAACAGAAAAAAATCCTAGAAAAATAAAATAAAAATCTAAAAATGCCAAAACAAATTTTCACCGTCTAAATAAAATATTTAGAACGAGATGAACATTTTCTTGGCCCTAAAATGCAATTTTGAAAACGTGCAATTTTTCTAATGCAAACAAAATTGCAATAAAATCCAAATAAAAACAAATATTTGATTTTAATATTTTTCCTCCGATATTTCAATTATTTTGGAGAAGTCATATTATCTCCTCTCGTATACTTTAATATGAAATATTTTTGGAGGGAAAAATAATTAAAACAAAAAATCCTTGTTTCAATATTTGATAAAAATCAAATTTGAAAATCGGGGAAATCCCCAACTCTCTCCGAGGGTCCTTGAGTTGCTTAGGATTTCAAGGATCGCGAGACGAAATGCAATAAAATATGATATGCAAGAATGATCTATGTATAACATTCCAAATTGAAAATTTGGGATGTTACAAACCTACCCCCTTAAGATGAATCTCGCCCTCGAGATTCGGGTTGGCTAGAAAATAGGTGTGGGTGGTCTTTGCGAAGATCATCCTCTCATTCCCAGGTGTCTTCATCTTCGGTATGGTGGCTCCACTGAACTTTGCAAAACTTGATAACCTGGCTGTGGGTGACTCGACTGGCAAACTCCAAAATCTTGACTGGCTTCTCCTCATAAGTCAAATCATTGTCCAACTGAATCGCCTCCAAGGGTACGGTATCTCTTAGCGGTATATCGGCCATCTCAGCATGGCACTTTTTCAACTGGGAAACGTGAAACACATCGTGAACTCCTGACAGTCCTTCAGGTAACTCCAACTTGTGGGCAACTTCTCCCATCCGTTCCAAAACACGATACGGTCCTACAAATCTCGGGGCTAACTTTTCCTTAACTCCAAAACGTTTCACTCCTCGCAAAGGTGATACTCGCAGATATGCTCTGTCTCCAATTTCATAGGTTACCTCCTTGCATTTCAAATCTGCATAACTCTTCTGTCTGGATTGAGCTATCTTCAGTCTATCTCGAATCAGTTTAACCTTCTCCTCAGACTCTTTGATCAAGTCTGGTCCAAACAACTGTCGGTCTCCAACTTCATCCCACATCAACGGTGTTCTGCACCTTCGTCCATACAGGGCTTCGAACGGTGCCATCTTCAGACTAGCTTGGTAACTATTGTTGTATGAGAACTCTGCGTAAGGCAGATTGTCATCCCAACTGGATCCATAATCTAGTGCACAGGCCCTCAACATGTCCTCCAGAATCTGGTTGACTCTCTCGGTCTGTCCATCTGTCTGCAGGTGAAATGTTGTACTGAACTCCAATCTCGTTCCCAAAGTCTGGTGCAGCTGATGCCAAAACTTTGAGGTAAACAGTGTTCCTCTATCTGATACGATGGTCCTCGGAACTCCATGCATACATACGATCCTGGTCATATATATCTTGGCCAACTTTGCACTGGTATAAGTTGTTTTCACTGGGATAAAGTGTGCCACTTTGGTCAAGCGGTCAACTACTACCCATATAGAATCATAACCTGATGGTCCTTGGTAATCCGGTGATAAAATACTTGCCAAGTTTATCCCACTTCCATTCGGGTATCGACATAGGCTGTACCAATCCTGTTGGCTTTTGATGCTCTGCCTTCACTCTCTGACATACATCACATATGGCTACATACTCGGCGATATCCTTCTTCATCCCTGTCCACCAGAAACGTTCCTTCAAATCCAAATACATCTTGGTGTTTCTGGGGTGTATCGAGTATGGTGAGTCATGAGCCTCCTGAAGTATTAATTTCCTGATCTCTGTGTTATTGGGCACATAAACACGGTCCTCAAACCATAAGGTGTCGTGCTCATCCTCACGAAAACCTTTGGCCTTTCCTTCACTCATTCTCTCTTTTATCTTCGCAATCTCTTTGTCATCCTTCTGAGCTTCTCAAATGTTTCCCAACAATGTAGACTGAACCTCCATTGTTGCAACAAAACCTCTAGGAACAATCTCCAATTGAAGTTTTCGGAGATCCTTTGCTAACTCCTTCGGCAATCCCGTGCTCTCTAGGGTATTAGCATAACTCTTCCGGCTCAAAGCTTCTGCTACGACATTGGACTTTCCTGGATGATAGTGAAGCTTCATTTCATAATCCTTTATGAGCTCCAACCATCTCCTCTGCCTAAGGTTCAGTTCCTTCTGTGTGAAAATGTACTTCAAACTCTTATGATCCGTGTACACATCACAATGGTTTCCAATAAGGTAATGTCTCCAAGTCTTCAACGCATGCACTACGGCTGCTAGCTCCAAATCATGCGTGGCATAATTCAACTCGTGTGGTTTTAGTTGTCGTGAGGCATACGAAATAACTCTTCCGTCCTGCATAAGCACACTTCCAAGTCCTAGGCGAGAGGCGTCGCAATACACTTGGAAATCCTTACGTATATCTGGTAGTGTCAGCACTGGGGCTGTAGACAAACGTTTTTCAGCTCCTGGAAACTTGCCTCGCAATCTTCCGTCCATTTAAACTTGGTATCCTTCTTCAATAATTCTGTCATTGGCTTCGCGATCTTGGAAAAATTCTCAATGAATCTCCGATAGTATGATGCGAGTCCAAGAAAACTGCGGATCTCGCTAACTGAAGTGGGTGCCAACCATTCAGTGACTGACTGAACCTTGGTGGGGTCTACTGCTATACCCTCTCCTGATATAACATGTCCAAGGAATCCGACTTCCTTCAACCAAAACTCGCATGTGCTGAACTTGGCATACAACTAATGTTCCCTGAGTTTCTCGAGAACTAAACGCAAATGCTCCTTGTGCTCCTCTTCATTCTTCAAATATACCATTATGTCATTAATGAACACCACAACAAACTTATCCAAATATTCCATGAACACCTTGTTCATCATACTCATGAAATAGGCAGGGGCATTAGTCAGTCCAAACGACATGACTGTATATTCGTATAACCCGTACCGTGTGGTGAATGTTGTCTTTGGTATATCCTTCTCTCGTATCTTCAACTGATGGTATCCTGATCGCAGATCGATCTTCGAAAACACCTTAGCTCCTTGCAGTTGATCAAACAGATCATTGATCATCGGCAATGGGTACTTGTTCTTAATCGTCACTTCGTTCAAGGCCCGATAATCAACAACCATTCTTAGGGACTTATCCTTCTTCTCAACCAAAAGCACTGGGGCTCCCCATGGTGATGAACTCCGTCGAATGTAACCTTTCTCCAATAACTCCTTGATCTGTTTCTTAATCTCCTCCAGATCATTCGCGGGCATCCGATAGGGTCTCTTGGATATTGGCCCTGTGCCTGGCAATAGCTCTATCAAAAACTCGATATCTCGATCCGGTGGCATGCCTGGTAACTCCTCTGGGAAAACATCCGGGTAATCCTTTACTACAGGAACTT
This sequence comes from Triticum urartu, assembly GCF_056163025.1. Classification (NCBI taxonomy): domain Eukaryota; kingdom Viridiplantae; phylum Streptophyta; class Magnoliopsida; order Poales; family Poaceae; genus Triticum; species Triticum urartu. The sequence goes on from NC_141879.1 coordinate 109,947,273, forward strand.
CCTCCTGAACAACTCTCGTGAGGGTATTTACTTGGCTACTTCTTGGCGCATGCCTAGATACATACTTGATACTTTTTCGCTCAGGGGTGGTGAGGCAAATTGATCTACTAACACAGTCAATGCTTCCTCCATACTTTGACATCCAGTCCATTCCTAATATCACATCCAATCCTTGTGACTCCAAGATAATTAGGTCGGACGGAAAAACATGGTTGCCAATGGTTAAGGGTATCTGGTCGCACCATCGACTAGCCATATACTCTGCTCCAGGTGAACTTACTAACAGAGGGGTCCTAAGGGTTTGGGTCGGTAGTTTAAACTTATCCACGAATTCCCTTGGTAAAGCGGCGTTGTAAGTCCCGGTGAAGCTTGGTATTCCTATGTTCAGGTACCTAGTGACTTCCTTCAAGTGTCGTCCAAAAGGCGTGTCTTCATCTGGTTGTGTAAACTTGTTCCTTGCATCCGCCATCCTAAAGAATGGAAAATGGAGAGGAGTCAGAAATGAGAAGAAAATAGTGATCTATGGCTTTAGCTTAATGGTCGTGTCCTACACTCAGCGTGTGCTCTGATACCATCTTGTAGCGACCCGACCTCAAACGGTCAAGTCTCTGTGCTTCAGTGTCATCCCTGGATCGGTAATGCTGACACACACAGTACTCGAGGATTTATAACAGAGTAGCAATCACACACTTATTACATCAAATGTCTCCAAAGAGAACTTATTACAATAAATATGGCTTAAGGCCATCTAATACGATAATAGCAGTAGGCTTGGAAGATAAAGTGAGTCCATCAACTCCAACGACATAGCTGAGCTGCACGGAAACGACCTAACGAACCTTACTCCTCGTCTGAAAAGTCTGCAACATAATACGTTGCAGCCCGAAAACGGGTCAGCACATGGAATATGCTGGCAAAGTAACACAATAGAGCAAGAACAGAATAATGCTATCACTACATGCATATTTGGCTGGTGGAAAGCTCTATGGTTATAGTTTTTGCGAAAAGCCAATTTTTTCCTACAACAAGGGAATAGATTTTAATTTAACTATCATGGTAGTTGAAACATCATTGAGAAGGTTCCTCCAACTCAATCCCAATTAAAGTAATTATCAACCCAACAATATTAAGTCAAAAAGTGATGAGATACTTAAGATACTCCAAGTACTAGATACTCAAGATGTCCATAACTGGGGACACGGCTAACCATGATTAGTTTGTACACTCTGCAGAGGTTTGCGCACTTTTCCCCACAAGACTCGATCGCCCCCGTTGGATTTCTCGCACTACATGGTGTTTGAGAAACGGATGACCGAGACACAGTCTTTCAGGAACATTAACTCTACTCCGGGCAGACCATACCAAACCTACAACCCACTACCTACTGATCCACCTCTTCAAGAGCTTCACGTAACTTACTCAACTATGCTAGAGCCCATAATAGCTTGTGGCTGCACACGAAAGTTTCTAGCATGAATATTCTCGGTTCCCTTTGAGCCTGGGTGGCGGTCCATAGGAAAATCACACAGAACCCCGGGATTTCCAAAAATACAAGCAACACTGGGTTCTCCAGGTGCCTCAATCCACCCAGATGTGTATTCAAGTTGCCACCTTAAGTTAAACCATTAATTAACAATCTCACATCTGTCATGGATTTCACTCACCCAAACCACGTCTACGAGCATAGCATAGCAATATAAGCAATTTGTATAAGTAACTCCCAAGGTTTGAATATAGCAGGGCAATAGGTTCTACCTCATCAACTACTTCCCAACCCACATGTTAATGGCATCCTAATCATGCAATGTTTGAGGATTGGAACTAATGCATAAAAACTGGGTGATAAAGGGATATGATCAAGGTGTTACTTGTGTAACGCCCGGATAATTAGGCTACAGTAAAACTCTCCTAATGATGCCATGTCATCTTTGATTACTGTTGCTAAACTTTCGTTAGTTCAAACCGATTCAAAAAAATCGCAAACAACAAAAGTTTTTAAAAGTTGAAACAAAAATGTTCGGACAATGCCAAAAGTGCCATACGTAATTATGGTGTAGAAGACACAATTTTACAAAATACCTAAATGCCCTAAACTAAATAAAACAGAAAAGAAAAAGAAGTAAAAGAAAAGAAAATACAAAAGCAGAAGACAAAAAAAGAAGAAAACCCCTCGGCCCCTTGGGCTTCGTCCCACCAGGCCACCGGCCCAAATGGGCAAAGGCCCAGCCGGCCACTCCCCATCTCTCTCTTATCCACTCCCTCCCCGAAGCCCTAACCACCCGTCGCCCCGCACCCCACTTCCCCCCCCCCATCGCTCTCTCCTTCCCCCCGATCCGGATCTGGATCGGGAAGGGGAACGACCCACCCCGCCTCCCTGACGATGCCCACCGCCGCCGGACCTCCACCCCGTCGAACGCCGCCCCCTGCCTCCTCCCAGGCACCCCCACTCGACTGGATCGGGGAGGGGCCAGATCCCGTGCCGCCCCAACGCGCCTCGATGCTGGCGCCCATCCCCTGCGTCTTCGCCCGTCGTCGCCGGACTGCCGCCGCCTCGTCCTCTCCCTCGTCGGACCTCCCCGACCTCCGTCTAGCCCGCTGCCCTTGACCCCTGCATCGTACGGTGAGGGTCACACCCTCTCCTCTCTTCCCTGTCTCGTGCATGCCACGGCACCGTTCCCGACCGTGCTCCCCGCGCCCATCACTGCGCCATTCCCATCGTCTGCTCGCGCACGTCGCTGGCCGCGACCACGCGCCGTCGTGGACCTGCTGCTGCTCCCTCGCGCTTGCCCGCAGCCGCCATCACTGCTCCTGCCGCTGCTCAAGCCCGCCTGGCCACGGACACCCCACGCCGCCCACGCCTACTGTCGCCCGAGGGCGCGCCCGGCTCCCCTCGTCCCTGCCCGTGGCCGCCTTGGCCGAAGCCACGCTCGGCCCGCCGTTTCCCCTCGCCCCCTGCACCCTGCTCCCCTCACCCGCCTCGTCTTCGTCCGGCCGCGCCATCACCGCCCTAGCGCACGCGCGCCGCTGCCCTAAGTCGCCTCCACCTGCCGCGCCCAGCCGGCGAGCCGCGCCGCGACCACACGCCCGACGCCGGCGCTCCAGCGCGCACACGCGCCCGCCCCATCGCCTCGGGTCCGCCCCGATGGGTGCCTGCGCCCATAACCCGCGGCGCCCCTGCGCCCGCAAACCCGTCGCCCGCAAGCCCCCCTGGGGCCTATGACAGTGGGGCCCCATGCCCAGAACGTTTTTTTAAAAAGGTTTTAAAAATAATTAATTAATTAATTAACTTAATTAATGTTGATTAATTAAACTAAACAGTTAATTAAACTAATTAACCCTGATTAGATTAACCTAATCAATTAACTAAACCATAATTAACCTAATAGAGTATGACAGGTGGGTCCCACTGGACCCACGCGTCAGTTTGACCCAGTTAACCCCTGTTAGCTGCTGACATCAGCATGACATCATGCTGATGTCATAAATCTAATTTCGAATTAAATTAATAATTAATTAAATTCCAGAAATTAATAAAATCTTTAGAAAATCATATCTTTTAATCCGTAACTCGGATTAAATTATTTTCAACATGAAAGTTGCTCAGAACGACGAGATGAATCCGGATACGCAGCCCGTTCGTCCGCCACGCATCCCTAGCATAGCAAACACACAACTTTCCCCCTCCAGTTCATCTGTCCGAAAACGCAAAACACCGGGAATACTTTCCCAGATGTTTCCCCCCTTCACCGGTACCACCTCGTACCGCATTAGGGCAAACCTAGCATCACGCTTTGTCATGTCATGCATCGTCATGCATTTGTTTGCATTATATTTATTGTTTCTTCCCCCTCTTCTCTTGCTAGACACCGAGACCGATGCCGCTGCTACCCAGTACGACTACGGTGTTGCCCTCTCTCTTGCCAGAGCAACCAGGCAAGCCCCCCCCCTTGATCACCAGATATCACCTACTCTTCTCTATACTGCTTGCATTAGAGTAGTGTAGCATGTTACTACTTTCCGTTAATCCTATTATGATGCATAGCCTGTCCTTGCTACTACTGTTGTTACCTTTACCTGCTATCCTAATGCTTGGTATAGGATGCTAGTGTTCCATCAGTGGCCCTACACTCTTGTCCGTCTGCCATGCTATACTACTGAGCCGTGATCACTTCGGGAGGTGATCACGGGCATATGCTATATACTTTATACTGAACATTACTTATGATAATGTTCGGAGTTGGGGGCTGAAGGGGCAGGTGGCTCCATCCCGGTAGAGGTGGGCCTGGGTTCCTGACGGCCCCCGACTGTTACTTTGAGGTGAAGCGACAGGGCAGGTTGAGACCACCTAGGAGAGAGGTGGGCCTGGCCCTGGTCGGCGTTCGCGGATACTTAACATGTTTAACGAGATCTTGGTATTTGATCTGAGTCTGGCCACTGGCCTATCCGCACTAACCATCTACGCGGAGACAGTTATGGGCACTCGACGTCGTGGTATTAGCCGAAGCCTTCGTGACGTCAGCGACTGAGCGGCGCGCGCCGGGTTGGACTGGAACGCCTGCTCTTGTATAAGGGAGGCTAGGTCTGCTCACCGGCCGCGTACGCAACGTGTAGGTGTGCAATGGGCGATGGGCCCAGACCCCTGCGCCATAGGATTTAGACCGGAGTGCTGACCTCTTTGTTGTGCCTAGGTAGGGCTGCGACGTGTTGATCTTCCGAGGCCGAGCATGACACAAAAAAGTGTGTATGGACAAAGGGGATCGAGCGTGTTGGGAAATGTGGTGCACCCCTGCAGGGAAGTTAATCTATTCGAATAGCCGTGATCTTCGGTAACAGGACGACTTGGAGTTGTACCCTGACCTTATGACAACTAGAACCGGATACTTAATAAAATACACCCTTCCAAGTGCCAGATACAACCGGTGATCGCTCTCTCACAGGGCGACGAAGGGAGGATCATCGGTTAGGATTATGCTATGCGATGCTACTTGGTGAACTTACCATCTACTATCTTCTCCTGCTGCAAGATGGAGGTTACCAGAAGCGTAGTCTTCGATAGGACTAGCTATCCCCCTCTTATTCCGGCATTCTGTAGTTCAGTCCACATATGATACCCTTATTCCATTTGATACCAATGCATACATATGTAGTGTAGCTCCTTGCTTGCGAGTACTTTGGATGAGTACTCACGGTTGCTTTGTTCCTTCTTTTCCCCCTTTCTATACCCGATTGCTGCGACCAAACATTGGAGCCCAGGAGCCAGACGCCACTGTCGATGACGACTACTACTACTCGGGAGGCGCCTACTACTACGTACAACCCACTAACGACGACCAGGAGTAGTTTAGGAGGATCCCAGGCAGGAGGCATGCGCCTCTTTCGATCTGTATCCCAGTTTGTGCTAGCCTTCTTAAGGCAAACTTATTTAACTTATGTCTGTACTCAGATATTGTTGCTTCCGCTGACTCGTCTATGATCGAGCTCTTGTATTCGAGCCCTCGGGGCCCCTGGCTTGTAATATGATGCTTGTATGACTTATTTTATTTGTAGAGTTGTGTTGTGATATCTTCCCGTGAGTCCTTGATCTTGATCGTACATGTTTGCGTGTATGATTAGTGTACGGTCAAATCGGGGGCATCACAAGTTGGTATCAGAGCCGAATGCCTGTAGGAATCCCCCTTCCACACTCCTTGGCTGAAGTCGAGTCTAGACATTACAAAACTTTTCACTAACATGGTTGTGTGCCTTACGGGCCCACGTCGCCATCTGGGTGGTATTAGGATCTTTTACTCCTCGATCCTTACTCTAGGACTCTGAACTCTCTCCTACTCGGGTTAGACGATTTTACTAACTCTAACATTAGGATCCCGTGACCACGTTCACCCCAAAGTTGGATAAGCCCTAGTTATTGTTTAGAGTAGTATTTGAACATTATCCACATTGTCATTTGACTCCTGTGAAAACATCTTTGTTTTCAGATGGAACCCATGAGACAGGTCGTGCGCCACACGACGGCCATTGGTGCCTCGGGATCACCTGCTATGTTGGTTGAGATGATGACCTATCTGGGTTATCGCTGGCACCCTGAGTACACTGTCTACGAGGAGTACTAGGACTTCAACCAGGAGCAGTACTGTGCCATCGTCCACCTCTACTCTGGGGAGTATGACTCCACTACTGTGCTGCACACTGCTCATGGTGTTGGAGTGACTATCGATATGGCGGTCCACGATGCTGCTTACGCTGCTCTGACACGTCTTCGTGGAGAGTATCAGGAGTTGGACACCTCCCCCTTCAGGCACATTGCTATCGCATCCGATGTTGGTGCAGAGGGATACTACACTGCTGCCTACTCCACTGTCACCCGAGAGCCCTTCTACCATCAGAACCTGGTTCTGCATGCTGATGGGCTGGATAGAGCTAACCGAGCTCTTCGCCACGAGTTGTACACCACCCGTCAGCACCTGTACCGTGCTCTAACGCTGTTGCACCCCTTTGTCCGATCTGGTGATCTGTCGCGTTATGCGATCTACCCTGCCAGGACCGTGATGCCCCAGGGCATCGGCTGGCCAGATGTGGGAGGCTACTCTCCCACACTTGGTCCTGTCCTGCCACCTGCGCATCGGGTTCCGCACCAGAGTATCCGCGGACCCCAGGCTACTCACGTGGAGGTCTTCCCTTCGCGTCACTACCAGCTGTCAGGCTACACCTACCTCCACAGTTCCTCCTGGGACTGATGTAGGCTTGCTTGTTAGTGTTAGATGCATTCGCCGCGAGCCTGCGTGCCGCCTATGATGTTCTTAGCCTGTGTACTAAACTCTGTGTACCGAAATTTATGCATGATCACTTTTGTAAGATATGCCCACTACTATGCAGTGTCTATCGTGTTCCTTTCATTATGCATGTTTCATCATGAATGATTCTTGTCCTTGCAAATTCTCAATGCTGAACTACCCCTGTTATATATTAGCAGGATGGTTAGACCAGGTGGTCGTGGTCGTGGTAACCCTCCCCCACCCCCGCCTGAGTACATGGCTGGGATGATGCAACCGTTTGAGCTGAATCGCCAGTTCGTGGAGAATATTATGGCTCAATTTCCTCGCCCCAATATGAACCAGCAGCCAACCCAAGTGACTCTGCAGGATTTCATGCGCCTCAACCCAACCGTGTACCGCAGCTCAACTCAGCCTCTGGATGCTGATGACTGGCTCCGTGACATCACCTATGAGATGGAGTCTGCTGATGTAGCCCCTGCCAGCTATGTCACCTTTGGTTCCTTCTTCCTGAAAGGACGCGCTGCTCAATGGTGGGACAGCCATAGGCGTACTCTGCCGGTTGGAACAATCATCACCTGGCCAGACTTCCAAGCTGCTTTTCGTGCTCGCTTCATTCCTCAGGGAGTCATGGACCGTAAGAAGCGTGAGTTCCACAACCTCACCCAAGGCAACAAAATTGTTGAAACTTATCAGCGGGAGTTTCTGGACTTGTCCCGCTATGCTGAAGAGGACATTGCAACTGATGCACGCAGGCAGGAGAAGTTCCGTGATGGCCTTCAAGGTGACATCAAGCTCGCACTTCTAGTGCATGACTTTGCTGATTTCACCACCCTCGTGAACAAGGCCATCAATGTCGAAACTAGTCTGCAGGAATACCAGAGCTCTCACAGGCGCAACCGTGACACGGGCTCATCTTCGGGCCCGTCTTCGCAGAAGCGTAGGATATGGATTCCCAACAGCATGTATCATCCAACTGCACCTGCTCCAAGGCAGTCATATGCTGCACCGCGTCTGCCTCCCCCACCAACTAGGCAGCCAAGACTTCCAGCTCCACCACCACAAGCTCCTGTTCCCACTCCCAATAATGGTCTGTGCTTCAGGTGTGGTCAACCAGGACAACGTGCTAGGGAATGCAACCAGAACCAGAATCAACTGGCCCTCCCTGCAGCTGGCCGTGGAAACAACCAGCCTCGCAACAACAATGCCAAGTCTTATGGTCGTATTCATGCCAACCATGTTGGTCTCAATGAAGTTCTAGACCAGCCTGCTGCCGTGATGGGTACACTCCTTGTAAATTCAGTACCTGCATCTGTTTTATTCGATTCAGGAGCATCGCATTCATTCATGTCAGAAGATTTTGCATACAAGCATGACGTTAAATGTGAGGAGATGAACACTTCGGTATTGGTAACAACCCCCGTGGGACAATGTCAAACCTCACTAGTTGGCATCGACGTCCCCGTGGAAATTGAAGGGCTGGAATTCTATGCCTCTCCCATTATCCTGAAGTCGTCTAACATTGACCTCATTCTAGGGATGGATTGGTTGAAAGCGCATACTGCTTCTATAGTTTGCGCCACTAAGGTCGTCCATCTGCTATACCCTTCTTATGAAATAATTGCTTACCAATCTCATCTAGTTCAGAACGCTGAGGCACGGCTTTATGCCTTGAATGCGTTGAACGCTGCACCACTCGAGGGCATTGAAAATATTCCCGTCGTTCGTGAATTCCAAGACGTCTTCCCAGAAGAACTTCCAGGGATTCCCCTGCTAGAGCTGTCGAATTCATCATCGACTTGACACCCGGCACCACCCCTATAACCAAACGACCCTACAAGATGCCGCCACATGAACTCATTGAGCTTAAGGAGGAAATCGACAAATCTCTTGTCAAAGGTTTCATTCACCCAAGTTGCTCTCCTTGGGGAGCACCTTCTCTCTTTGTTAAGAAGAAGGATGGGACAAACCGATTAGTCCAAGACTACCATCCTATAAACCAAGCTACCATTCAGAATAAATACCCTCTTCCTCGGATCAATAATCTTTATGATCAAGTGGCTGGCTCATCAGTGTTCTCCAAACTCGACTTGAGGTTGGATTACCACTAGATCCGTGTTCGTGAAGAGGATATCCCAAAAACCGCCTTCGTGACTCGGTATGGGTCATACGAGTACACCGTCATGTCATTCGGCTTAACGAATGCTCCCGCCACCTTCTCTCGTCTGATGAACTATATATTCATGGATTACCTCGACAAGTTCGTCGTGGTTTATCTAGATGATATCCTTGTATTTTCCAAGAACAAAGAAGAACATGTTGAACATCTTCGTCTTGTGCTGGAAAAGCTTCGAGAGCATCAACTGTATGCTAAGTATTCCAGGTGTGAATTCTGGCTCCACGAAGTAACCTATCTTGGGCATGTCATCTCCAAGGATGGTATTGCCGTCAACCCTGAACGAGTTCAGGCTATTCTCGATTGGACTCCTCCGAAGAATGTCAAGCAAGTTCGAAGTTTTCTCGGTCTCGCCAGCTATTGTCGTCGATTCGTCGAGAACTTCTCCAAGATTGCCAGGCCTCTGACTAATCTGTTGCATAAGGGTGTCAAGTTCGAATGGACAGACAAGTGTCAGGAAAGTTTCCAGGCGCTCAAAGACAAGTTGACTTCTGCCCCAGTGCTTGCTCCACCTAATACTAAGAAGGACTTCGTCATTTACTGCGACGCTTCCCGTCAAGGATTAGGTTGTGTCCTAATGCAAGAGCGCAGAGTGATAGCTTATGCCTCTCGTCAACCGTGCCCTCACGAAGAAAACTACCCAGTTCACGACCTCGAGCTTGCTGCTGTCATTCATGCACTGAAGCAGTGGCAACATTACCTTCTCGGTAATCGTTGCGAGATCTTCACCGACCACCAAAGTCTGAAGTATCTGTTTACTCAGCCAGATCTGAACCTCCGTCAGCGGAGATGGATGGAGACTGTTGCAGACTTTGACGTGGGTATATCCTATACCCCTGGCAAGGCTAATGTAATGGCTGATGCCTTGAGCCGCAAGTCTTACTGCAACCACCTCCGGGTTCACAAAGTTCAGCCCTCGCTTGTCGAAGAATTTAGAAAGCTGAACCTTCATATTGTTCCTCCTGGAGCACTCGCTCCCCCTCCCCCAGAGTTTCAAAAGATGAATCTTCATGTTGTTACTAAGGTTCTCTAAATACCCTGGCTGTCGTACCAGATCTCGTAGCTGGTATAAAGACTATAAAAGGTTAGGACTATGAAGTCCATAAGATTAAACGCCATCTAGCAGAAGGAAAGCCCTCATTCTTCACTATCACTGATGATGACGCCTTGTACTTCAAAGGCCTCCTAGTGGTACCATGTTTGAAGAAAAACCTGGATAAGACTAAAAGGGTTATGAAAGAAGCTCATGATACGCCTCTGTCCATCCATCCTGGTAGTACAAAGATGTACCAGGATACTCTTCAAAGATTCTAGTGGTCTAATATGAAGCAGGACATTGCTCGTTATGTTGCTGAGTGTGACGTTTGCCGTCGTATCAAAGCAGAGCATCAAAGGCCTGCTGGAACTCTGCAACCTATCTCTATTCCTGAATGGAAATGGGACCATGTTGAAATGGACTTCGTCACTGGATTTCCCAAATCGTAGAAAGGTAACGATGCTATTCGTGTCGTCATTGACCGGCTTTCTAAAGTTGCACACTTTCTGGCGGTCAAAGAGACAATCACTACTAGTCAGCTTGCTACTCTCTACATGTCCAGAATTGTTTCACTTCACGGTATTCCACTGGTTATCAGTTTAGACCGTGGCAGCTTATTCACTTCAAGATTTTGGGCAAGTTTCCAAGAAGCTATGGGAACTCATCTGTTGTTCAGTACGGCGTTTCATCCTCAGTCGCAAGGACAGATTGAACGTGTCAACCAAGGTCTCGAACATATGCTTCGAGCTTCTGTAATTTCATTCGGCAAGAAATGGGAGGAATCTCTTCCATATGCCGAGTTCTCTTATAATAATAGCTATCAAGCTAGTCTGAAGATGTCCTCCTTCGAAGTGCTATATGGACGAAAGTGTCGAACACCTCTGAACTGGTCAGAAACTGGGGAACGTCCACTCTTCGGTCCGGATATTATCCAATAGGCCGAAGAACAAGTTCGCATTATTCGCGAGAATCTCAAGACTGCTGTCACGTCAGAAAAGTCAGTATGACCGTCATCACAAAGACATGGTCTATCAACCTGGCGAAAAGGCTTATCTTTGAGTTACACCAATGAAGGGTGCTCACCGCTTCGGGATCAAGGGCAAGCTAGCTCCTCGCTATATTGGCCCATTCACTATTCTCGAAAGGCGTGGAAAAGTGGCATATCAACTAGAGCTTCTGCCGAACCTTTCTCAGGTTCACGATGTGTTCCACGTATCACAGCTCCGCCGTTGCTTCAAGGATCCAATCCGAGCAGTTGATCATGAAGTGCTCGAATTGCAACAGGACCTCTCCTATAAAGAGCATCTGGTCTGCATTCTCGACCAAGCTGAACGCCGCACACGTCAGAAGGAGATCAAGTTCCTCAAAGTCCAGTGGTCGAATCACTCTGAAGACGAAGCCACTTGGGAACGCGAGGACCGCCTGCGTGATGAATACCCCGCACTGTTTTCTTCTACCTCCTAAATCTCGGGACGAGATTTCTTGTAGTGGAGGATATTTGTAACGCCCGGATAATTAGGCTACAGTAAAACTCTCCTAATGATGCCATGTCATCTTTGATTACTGTTGCTAAACTTTCGTTAGTTCAAACCAATTCAAAAAAATCGCAAACAACAAAAGTTTTTAAAAGTTGAAACAAAAATGTTCGGACAGTGCCAAAAGTGGCATAGGTAATTATGGTGTAGAAGACACAATTTTACAAAATACCTAAATGCCCTAAACTAAATAAAACGGAAAAGGAAAAGAAATAAAAGAAAAGAAAATACAAAAGCAGAAGACAAAAAAACCCGGCCCCTTGGGCTTCGGCCCACCAAGCCATAACCGACTAGGCCACCGGCCCAAATGGGCAAAGGCCCAGCCGGCCACTTCCCCACTCTTTCTTATCCACTCCCTCCCCGAAACCCTAACCACCCACCGCCCCGCATCCCACCTCCCCCCCCATCGCTCTCTCCTTCCCCCCAATCCAGATCTGGATCGGGAAGGGGAACGACCCACCCCGCCTCCCTGACGACGCCCGCCGCCGCCGGACCTCCACCCCGTCGAACGCCGTCCCCTGCCTCCTCCCAGGCGCCCCCCACTCAACTGGATCGGGGAGGGGCCAGATCCCGCGCCGCCCCAACGCGCCTCGACGCCGACGCCCATCCCCTGCGTCTTCGCCAGTCGTCGCCGGACTGCCTCCGCCTCGTCCTCTCCCTCGTCGGACCTCCCCGACCTCCGTCGAGCCCGCTGCCCTTGACCCCTGCATCGTACGGTGAGGGCCACGCCCTCTCCTCTCTTCCCTGTCTCGTGCATGCCACGGCACCGTTCCCGACCGTGCTCCCCGCGCCCATCACCGCGCCCTTCCCATCGTCTGCTCGCGCGCGTCGCTGGCCACGACGACGCGCCGCCGTGGACCTGCTGCTGCTCCCTCGCGCTTGCCCGCAGCCGCCATCGCTGCTCCTGCCGCTGCTCAAGCCTGCCTGGCCACGGACGCCCCACGCCGCCCACGCCTACTGTCGGCCAAGGGCGCGCCCGGCTCCCCTCGTCCCTGCCCATGGCCGCCTTGGCCGAAGCCACGCTCGGCCCGCCGTTTCCCCTCGCCCCCTGCACCCTGCTCCCCGCACCCGCCTCGTCTTCGTCCGAACGCGCCATCACCGCCCTAGCGCACGCGCGCCGCTGCCCTGAGTCGCCTCCACCTGTCGTGCCCGGCCGGCGAGCCACGCCGCGACCACACGCCCGGCGTCGGCGCTCCGGCGCACACACGCGCCCGCCCCGTCGCCTCGGGTCCGCCCCGATGGGTGCCTGCGCCCGTAACCAGCGGCGCCCCTGCACCCGCAAACCCGTCGCCCGCAAGCCCTCCCTGGGCCTATGACAGTGGGCCCCCATGCCCAGAACGTTTTAAAAAAAGGTTTAAAATGAATAATAAATTAATTAATTAATATTGATTAATTAAACTAATTAATCCTGATTAGATTAACCTAATCAATTAACTAAACCCTAATTAACCTAATAGAGTATGACAGGTGGGTCCCACTGGACCCACACGTCAGTTTGACCCAGTCAACCCCTGTTGACTGCTGACGTTAGCATGACATCATGCTGATGTCATAAATCTAATTTCGAATTAAATTAAATAATTAATTAAATTCCAGAAATTAATAAAATCTTTAGAAAATCATATATTTTAATCCGTAACTCGGATTAAATTATTTTCAACATGAAAGTTGCTCAGAACGACGAGACGAATCCGGATACGCAGCTCGTTCGTCCGCCATGCATCCCTAGCATAGCAAACACGCAACTTTCCCCCTCCGGTTCATCTGTCCGAAAACGCAAAACACCGGGAATACTTTCCCGGATGTTTTCCCCCTTCACTGGTACCACCTCGTACCGCGTTAGGACACACCTAGCATCACGCTTTGTCATGTCATGCATCGTCATGCATTTGTTTGCATTATATTTATTTTTTCTTCCCCCTCTTCTCTTGCTAGACACCGAGACCGACGCCGCTGCTACCCAGTACAACTACGGTGTTGACGACCCCTCTCTCTTGCCAGAGCAACCAGGCAAGCCCCCCCCTTGATCACCAGATATCGCCTACTCTTCTCTATACTGCTTGCATTAGAGTAGTGTAGCATGTTACTGCTTTCCGTTAATCCTATTATGATGCATAGCCTGTCCTTGCTACTACTGTTGTTACCTTTACCTGCTATCCTAATGCTTAGTATAGGATGCTAGTGTTCCATCAGTGGCCCTACACTCTTGTCCGTCTGCCATGCTATACTACTGGGCCGTGATCACTTCGGGAGGTGATCACGGGCATATGCTATATACTTTATACTGAACATTACTTATGATATTGTTCGGGGTTGGGGGCTGAAGGGGCAGGTGGCTCCATCCCGGTAGAGGTGGGCCTGGGTTCCCGACGGCCCCGACTGTTACTTTGAGGCGAAGCGACAGGGCAGGTTGAGACCACCTAGGAGAGAGGTGGGCCTGGCCCTGGTCGGCGTTCGCGGATACTTAACATGTTTAACGAGATCTTGGTATTTGATCTGAGTCTTGCCACTGGCCTATACGCACTAACCATCTACGCGGGGACAGTTATGGACACTCGACGTCGTGGTATCAGCTGAAGCCTTCGTGACATCAGTGACTGAGCAGCGCGCGCCGGGTTGGACTGGAACGCCTGCTCTTGTATAAGGGAGGCTAGGTCTGCTCACCGGCCGTGTATGCAACATGCAGCTGTGCAATGGGCGATGGGCCCAGACCCCTGCGCCATAGGATTTAGACCGGCGTGCTGACCTCTTTGTTGTGCCTAGGTAGGGCTGCGACGTGTTGATCTTCCGAGGCCGGGCATGACCCAGAAAAGTGTGTCCGGACAAAGGGGATCGAGCGTGTTGGGAAATGTGGTGCACCCCTGCAGGGAAGTTAAACTATTCGAATAGCCGTGATCTTCGGTAACAGGATGACTTGGAGTTGTACCTTGACCTTATGACAACTAGAACCGGATACTTAATAAAATACACCCTTCCAAGTGCCAGATACAATCGGTGATCGCTCTCTCATAGGGCGGCGAAGGGAGGATCATCGGTTAGGATTATGCTATGTGATGCTACTTGGTGAACTTACCATCTACTCTCTTCTCCTGCTGCAAGATGGAGGTTACCAGAAGCGTAGTCTTTGATAGGACTAGCTATCCCCCTCTTATTCCGGCATTCTGTAGTTCAGTCCACATATGATACCCTTATTCCATTTGATACCAATGCATACATATGTAGTGTAGCTCCTTGCTTGCGAGTACTTTGGATGAGTACTCACGGTTGCTTTGTTCCTTCTTTTCCCCCTTTCTATACCCGATTGCTATGACCAGACGTTGGAGCCCAGGACCAGACGCCACTGTCGATGACGATTACTACTACTCGGGAGGCGCCTACTACTACGTGCAGCCCGCTGACGATGACCAGGAGTGGTTTAGGAGGATCCTAGGCAGGAGGCCTGCGCCTCTTTCGATCTGTATCCCAGTTTGTGCTAGTCTTCTTAAGGCAAACCTGTTTAACTTATGTCTGTACTCAGATATTGTTGCTTCCGCTGACTTTTCTATGATCGAGCTCTTGTATTCGAGCCCTCGAGGCCCCTGGCTTGTAATATGATGCTTGTATGACTTATTTTAATTGTAGAGTTGTGTTGTGATATCTTCCCGTGAGTCCCTGATCTTGATCGTACACATTTGCGTGTATGATTAGTGTACGGTTAAACCAGGGGCGTCACAACTTGCCTTGCTGATGATCCGCGAAACCTAGGGACTCTAAATAACACGCTTCGCACTCCGGGAATTCTATCGCAAACAAACAATAGCATGCATAAGCAATCAAGCAAATAAGCACGGATAAATCTCAAATAAGAAGATCTACCAGAAAGTTCAACTTAGGAACTCAGGTTTGCAAAAAGAATCAAATCAAACGGAGCAACGAAACTCGAACGGCGAAAGAAACAAGATCTGTTTACTAATATGGACTAAGGTCAAATTTTACAGTAGCAAAATCTTGTTTAAGTTGATTAAACAGAAAGAGAGTCTCGAGACGAAGATCTAGGCGCTTGAATCGCATGATTCCGATAAACGAGCGAAAAGATAAACTGAAACGGAAATCGGATCAGAAATCGCGATGAGAAATAATCGCGGAAAAATCCGATAAAAGAAAGCTGACGAATAGGCTAACGAACGAGTGTTCGTTGTCTGTAACTAATGAGCGAAAACCGTTCGTTAGAAAGGACGTACGGACGAACGTCCACTAAAGAGAAGAACCGGGAAAAACCGGTGAACCGATCTAAAAAAGAATTAGGTTTTTCAAAAAAACCGAAACGGTTTCTTTTTATAAAAAACTGGCGGCGAACGGCTACCTCGTCGGGTCCGGCAAGACGCGGGAGCGGCGGCGGGGCGAGGCGGCGTGGTGGCGGCGACGCGAGGCGGCGGAGCGAGGCGGCGTGGCGCGGCTGCGGTGACGGGGCTGCGAGCGGCGGGGGTGGGTGGTGGTGGCGGGGGGCTTGGGTATTTAAAGAGGGGAGGGGATGTGGCTTGGGGAGGGGGCAAGGCAGCGGGGAGGCGGAGTCCGGCTCGAACTCCGTCCGAGTCGGCGGCGGCGGCGGCGCTGTACTGGCGCGGGACGAGGCGGCGGGGAAGATGTGCCGGCCCGGTTGGGTTTCGGCCCAGTCGACTCCCGAAGACTTTTTTTTTTAACAATTTCGCCGAACAGAAAAAAAATCCTAGAAAAATAAAATTAAAATCTAAAAATGTCAAAACAAATTTTCACCGTCTAAATAAAATATTTAGAACGAGATGAACATTTTCTTGGCCCTAAAATGCAATTTTGAAAATGTGCAATTTTTCTAATGCGAACAAAATTGCAATAAAATCCAAATAAAAACAAATATTTGATTTTAGTATTTTTCCTCCAATATTTCAATTATTTTGGAGAAGTCATATTATCTCCTCTCATATACTTTAATATGAAATATTTTCGGAGAGAAAAATAATTAAAACCAAAAATCCTCATTTCAATATTTGATAAAAATCAAATTTTAAAACCGGGGAAATCCCCAACTCTCTCCAAGGGTCCTTGAGTTGCTTAGGATTTCGAGGATCGCGAGACGAAATGCAATAAAATATGATATGCAAGAATGATCTATGTATAACATTCCAAATTAAAAAAATTGGATGTTACAAAAATACATCATGACATGTTGTTGAGTGCCTTTCAAATTGAAACCATGTTAGTCTTAGCAGAAGCAAACACAAATATATTTTGTGATTCATTGTGATTTGTCATGCTCAAGAGTGTACCGCATGTTTCATGCGGTATTACCTTCCACGCGACTAGTAGCTGAGCTAGCCCATTGGGCCAGGATAGGCCAATAGTGCATACTGATCATATAATTATAATCTTTTCATTTTTTAAGCCTTGCATCACTGTATGTGACTAGCAGCCAATATCTATACTCCTATATAATATACTAGTAGCAAGTCATATGGACCGTTCGATCTTCCTAATCGGACGGCTCAAATTAAATGGCTTGTGTTACCGGTATACATGGCTGCATATGAATCGTTGGATATGTCAATCTAATGGCCTACATTGCAGGGATTCACTGGGCCATTTCTCCGTGCTGCCAGTCTGCCACTCTCAGATGTAGTCGTACTTTCTAGGATGTGCATGTGACTCTTCTTGCGTTCTTTGTAGCCAAGCCACTATCCAGAATTTTCCAGCAGACTCCGGTGATGCATGCAGGAGTAGAGTAGAGTAGCACGAGGAGTACTAGGAGTAGCAACTAGCAAGTACGCATCATGACGAGAGAGAGAAAGCATGTGATGGTGTAGCCTGGGTAAAGGCGCACAAGCTAAAACAGAATTAAAAAGTGGCAAACAGTGAAAATGTAATATATGTACATTTAAATAGCTTTTACTTTCTCTTATAAATTTATTTAAAAAATATTTATTACCCTTGTTTTCTTGGACCATGTTCCGGATGCAGGAAAAATGGAGGAAAACCGAAGGGAACTCCTTCCGAAGGAATCGCTAGCTTTTAGCTTTTAGGTCGTTCGGTACAAAGCAATGTGCATCTACCGATCCTGTGGAAAGGTTTACGTGCCCGTGTTTTCACGGGAAAAATGAACATCCAGTCCTAGCTCTTTTTCTCACAGTGGCCGACGCAATGCAAGGAAAAGCTGCTGAACCATGCACCTTGGGGCCCATGTGCGGTTTTTTTTATGGAAGGGCCCATGTCAGTGTCGATACGTACATGTCAGGACCCACATCCAGAAGGATGGATGTGAGGAGTTGATCTGTTTAAAAATCGCTACAGGGGGCCATGTGAGTTGATTTCCCTCGGTTTCCTTTCCTTCGTTCCGAACGCCTGGTCTGCATGTCTATACAGGTTTTTCCTTTCCAATGTTATGCATTGCTATTCCATTACATTTCCTTTGTTTCACTCCAACCCTGTGTTTTGCTTCCCTTTGTTCCGAACACAGCCTTAGTTTTTATCAACAATTCTGTGAAAAAACTCTGATCTGCAAAACAGACAGAATTAATGTTTAAATTATTATTTTATTTCTAACGGTAAATAACTTGCAAACAGTACTCTCTCTGTTGCTCAATCTAATATTTCCTCTGAATCCATAGTAAGTATCGCAGTTTTGAACTGAAGTTAAACTTAAACTTTATTAAGACAAATTTGAGGACGAACCTGGTATCCTTTTTCTTATGGTATTCTATATTGTGTAAATTCGGTATTACATGGATATATTTATTAAATCGTGCAAAGTTTTATAATTAATAATTAATTAGTTCAAATCATGATACTACTTAATTTCTTTTGTGAAATATGATACTACTTAAAATTACCCACATGTATGTGTGTTAATAACTATCTCTACACGTGCATGGCACGTGCTATTTACTAGTACTATTTAGCTCGTGGATCGATAGTTTGTGACCACGAACGCACCACCCAGCTCCCCGCATGCACATTTTTGGCCCAACCCATTCGCTTTTCCCCCAGTTTTGGGTAGGTTACATAATATTTTGTCGCAGGTTTTTTATGCTTTTATTTTTCATTTTCAATATTTCCTTTTCCATTTTCGTCTTTCTTTATCTTTTTTTATGTTAGTCGTTTCTTTTCTTTTTTCCTTTTATTTCTTTCATTTGTCCATTTTGTGGTCATCTTTCAAATTTGTGTTTTTTAAAAAGCATGAACACTTTCTGATATTTACGATATTGTAAAAAAAATTCATGAATATCTTTCGAATTATGAACATTTTTTAATATGCAAACATTTTCTAAATTCATGGATTTTTTTTGAATTGTGAACATTATTTGGAATGCGTGAATATTTTTTGGAATGGGCGAACATTTTATGAATTGACGAACATTGTTTTTGGAATTTGTTTTTCTGAAATAACGTACAATTTTCTAATTTCTGAACGTTTTTTTTACAAATTTGTGAACATTTTCTTTGAATCCCGTGAACCTTTTGTGAATCGATGAACAATTTTGGAAATTATGGAATATTTTTTGAAATTCACAAACACTTTTTGATTTTGATGAACATTTTTTGATTTGAATCAATGAATATTTTTCTTATTGCATGGCTTTTTTTAAAATTTTGTGAACCTTAAACTTTGATCAATTACTCGAATACGTTTTTCAAAATCGTGAATAATTTTTTATTTTTCAAACTTTATTTCGGCTCGACGCCACAAGCACACGCTGGACGCAGCGCTCGCCTCAGGTCCTTCCCTGCGTGCAGCAGCTTCGCCCAACGCCCCAAGCGCACGCAGGACGCACCGCAACCCCGGCTCAGGCGAGCTGCCCCTGGCCACTGCCGCATACCATGTGCCATGACATGAGCCTATGCCCAGTCTTCCCATAGGTCAGGCGTGCACCCACGGGCGTCGGATCGTGAGATCACAGTTGCTGACCTGCCTTTGCACTGCACCACACTAGGGATAGTGATCATCACTCCATTTTCGGCTCTCACTTCTCACCGGTGTCATGCCTCCTCGACACGTTTCATGGCGCAGGCCATTATTGCATTACTTGACTCTTGGAGCAGCTCCAGCTTTTCTTTTCTGGAACGAAGCACCTCCAGCTTTTATCTATTTCAACGAAGCAGCTCCAGCATTATCTCCAGACACTCGTCCCATCCGTCCTGGCCAAAAATGGAAAGATGAAAGAGAAGTTCCCGGTGACCTCTGGCCCCTGCCCTCTATCATGGAGGCCCCATCTGGGATTGAATTCAAGTGTGCTAAACCATAGGCTTCGATTTTAATCTTTATTTGCTAAATCATACGCATCTGGAATGTTTTTCAACTTCTAGGTATTTATAAAGGTGGCCTACTCACTTTGTGCTTGCTTCCCGTCACTTTGTGAAGTACATTTGTTATCTTTTTTTTTTGAAAAATCAAAGTCAATTTGTGAAGTTTGACCCATTTAAAAAGAACGCTCACTTTCGTGAAATTATAGTAACCGCATTTTGTTTTTGTGTTTATTTCTTTTCTATTTTTGCTATTATGGTTTTTTTTGTGCAGTTGCGCTTCTTCAATTGTGTAGTGTAGATGCACCATCCTCCTCTAAAAAAAAGCCTAGGGTTCAGCGTCGCCGACGGTTCGGCTCATCTCCGATGGCCTTAGGGCCATGATGGCGCTGTGGATCCCAGCCTTTGTCGATGGGAGGTCTCTGCTTTTAGATATTTCTTCGAGTTTTGTTAGGGTTTGTGTTATGCTCAGGAAGACGAGACGTTGCTAGCTCCTTGAAGATGGAACAAGGGTTTTCCGCGCCTAGCCCCGCGCCGGTGGTATGTCTAGCATCGTCTGTGGGCGTGTGAAGGTGTGTAGCGCATTTGTCTTTGGTGGATTTGTTTGGACCTGGTCGTCGTTTGTTGACGTTCATATGTCTTCATGTTGGATTCTTTCGATCTATGGCCATTGTTGTTCTTGTGTATTGGTTCTATGAGGCCTTCGCACGGCGACTTCCTGATTGTCTTCTACAACAAGTTTTGGCCGGCTCCGCGAGGGAGGGGTGACGATGGCGGCGCGCCTTCGGCTCGCTTCTGTGCTTGTACTCACCTCCAGGTGGTCTACGAATCTAGATGTATTTTTTTATTATTTTTGCTGTTGGTTGTACTACCATGAAGATGAATAGATCGGAATTTTTCCCACAAAAAAAATGTGTAGTCGCATTTTCATTATTTTTACTTGTTTTTGTTTTTTTGGCATATTTGTTGCGATTCTATGTTTATTTTGCAATTGCACTTTAGCTTTGTGGTAAAGAGTTACTTAAACTTCAAAAAAATTCACTTACATTTGTCCTAGACATTCCCTAGTTACATCACCTGTGAATTATGATGTCGATTGATGTTTTAGATGGAGTACACATAAATGCACATATGAAATCCTTTTAAACCGATTGTAGAAGGAGGATTCGTAAGAAATGGGACAATCCAGAAGTTCTCATGCACAATCACATGCCTCTGTTTTGATTTTCCTGTTAGCTCCTTGCGGCAGTGTTATGTGGATTTTTTGTTCAGCTTTCATTTCTTCGTTCTGTTATCCTTTGATAGTGGAATCTAGTCCCTTTTTGAGAAAAAAGATGCACATGCCCCGCCTTAGTCTTTTTCTTGTCCAGTGACAAAAAAACTCGAGAACTAGCTACATGTACTGCTGCTCCTTGGATATTTTGTGTGTGATCGGTTCGAGTACTTCCTTTCTTTATGAAATCACAACGATGGATTATTTATTAGCAAAGAGAGTTACTCAAAAAAAAAAATTTAACAAAGAAACAGTTGGAGACTTTTGGGAGGGGAAATGTCGGCCCATTTATAAGAGAAACTAACATGAAAACTACACGGACTTAGCTAATTAAGGAAAATCATATGAAAAATGCATGTAAAACCAGATAACTAAGCTTAAAGCACCACTAAACAAAATGAATACTATGACAAACCAATCCAACAGAATAGACGTTCACAGACAAAGCACATCTTCAAGCACCGTGAGCCTCATCAACCCCCCACCATCCATCACACCCTTGACCCAATGACTCGTCATTGTGGGCGCACCACCGTGAGTGCCTTCTGATCCACCAAAGCAATCCTAACCATTAAAGCCTTGTACAATGGGAGATGCTTAGGGGAGGTGCTTAAAAAAATAAATCAGACTTTCTTCAGCACCGGTGCTTATTTATACAGGATAGACGTTTAACTAAGCGCATCTCTTGTAGAAATAGGCATCGGTGCTTCCGAAAAAATCGTTTTATTTTTCTAAGCATCTCTCTAAACACCTTCCATTGTACAAGGTCTAATAGAGCTTTGACACTATCTGAGTGCTCACCTATACATATGTGAGACATAATCCCTACAGGGCATTTGTGCAAGGAACGACCCCTAGTTAAGCTCATCGGAGCACACATTGGAATCCAGCAATGTGATATGTCAGGCTGTCAATTCATCTATTGTCCCGAAGAGAACAAGCGGGTTTTCAACTAATACATTTGTTTTCTATACGCAATCCATTTTGTAACCATACATCTCGAAATTATAATTATTGTTGACACACACACACACACCGACTCAAAGCGATAGACAAAAAGATGAGAAAATAAAACCTAAGTACTATGGCACCTACACACAAATTTGTCATAGGTTCATGATTCACATATATAGTATTTTCACATGATCCTTTTTGTTAACACTAAACACTCACACCATTTCTTTCCACATTTCAGATGATTGCTTCCGCAATGAGTCGTAAATTTTAGTTTCTCATTCTCTTCCTTTTTTTCTTGAATTTTTCCGTTTCTCATTCCCTACCTTATAATCTCTGTTGTTACTTGTGAGGAACTATAAGCTTTAGGGACTGGCTAGTCCTCACTCGACTGAAAATAATTTTTGGGTCAATCACTTGGTTTTAAGCCGTTAGATACCAAATGAATGGCTAGATCGCTTTCTTTATTCTCCCGCCCAACCTTCTTCCTCGAAACCGCCCCACATACCACCGGTCTCCGTCGCCCGTCTTCCCCTCAGCCGCCGCCCCGACCATCCCTCTAACCTCGACAGTGAGTAGATTTTTTCGGCAAACCTGACCCCTCCCCTCTCCCCCTAATATAGACACCGGGCGAGCCTGACATCTAAGATAGACGCCGGGCAAGCCTGGCACCCTAAGGCAGAAACTGGGTGAGTCTGCCGCCCTAAGATAGACACCCGGTGAGCCTACCAGGACCCAGGGGGCTTCTCCGGCGAGCCGATGGCCGCTCCTTCCTCCGGCTGCTGCTTTCTTCATGTGAAAAATCGACTGACCCAAATATTATTCCTAGGTAATTGGAAATTTTATATAGAAACGCCTCATAAAACACCTAGAAACATCCCGGGAAAAATAAAGACCAACCACCAAAGTCCAAAAGAGTCATTGCACTTTGTACGCACATTTCCATCTTTCCGCTGCGCACCGCCCCTGCCACACGACGACAGGACTGAGTGCAGGTGACGCGCGCGATGCCTTCCTCCTCCGTCGACCCGGACAACGGCGTCGCCACCGCCGCCGAGATCGACGACGCCGAAGCTGTGCTGCCGTCGAGGCCCACCGGCGACGAGCGCCTCGTGTCCTCCCTGCGCACGCAGGCAGACGTCGACAACCTCCGCAAGAAGCACGGCATCCCGAGCGTGTACGCCGCGCGCCCCGCCGGCGACGACCGCCGCGCCTGCACGCGGCCGCCGCCGGGGTCCATCTGCGTCTACGCGCACGCCCTGGAGGCCGGGATGCGCGTCCCGCTGCCCAGCTTCTTCTGCGAGGTGCTCGTCCACTTCGGCATCGCGCCGGCCCAGCTCATGCCCAACGCGTGGCGAGCCATGGCGGGATTCCTCGCGCTCTGCAACTCCGCCGGCGTGCCGCCGTCGCTGGCCGTGTTCCGGCGCTTCTTCCTGCTCTCCATCGTCAACAAGAAGCACAAAGGCTGGTACTGTTTCCGAGCCAGGGACAGCTCCGGCGCCGGCTTGCGCTTCACGGGGATGCCAGGGACACCCATGGACTGGAAGAAATTGTTTTTCTTCCTCTCCTCGCCGGAGCCGTGGCCTTGCCCCGTGGAGTGGGGCGAGCCGTCCATGAGCTCCTTCGTAAATCCGGCCCTCACCAGCGAGGAAAATAAATCCGCGGCGAAGCTATTGCGCGCTTACGGCGGCGCCTCCGTTGATATCAAGACATGTCTGTGCGATGGCAACCGTGCGGCCATCGCCATGATCCCCGCCGCATCTCCGACGCCGCCTTCTTCTACTACTACTAGTGTCAATTTCAGTTCCAAAGGTAACTGAACATCGAATTCCCTCTGATTCCCCTGTTTATTTCGAGCGCTCATCTTGCTGTTGAGTGCTATCTAGGTATGGATCCCTCCGTCTACGACATGATGAGGACTATGCTCGCGGAGAAGGCGGCCGCGCAAGCGTCGGCGTCGGCGAGGAAGGCGAAAGCCGAGCCGGGCAGCAACGCGCCAGCGCCGCCTCCTTTGTGCGGGAAGAAGAGGGGCCTGGAAGAAGCCAACGGCGAGGACAGTTCAGCTCATTCTTTGCTGAACACGCCGTTGTCCGGCATGTGTTCGTCGCCGCCGGGCTTCCCCAGCAGGCACGACGGAGACGCCACGGGCTGGGGGGCTGCACGGGAGCTGCTGCAGGGCGCCGTGGCGCCGCTGCAGGAGCGCGCGTTCGCGGCGAAGGAGCCCTCCGACGTCGTGAGGTCAAGCTACGCTGCGATTCTGCGGGTATGTCTTGCCGGCAAATGCAACGGCGAATTATTCATCGGGCTGCCCGGAGTCCAATCGACCGCACTGACTGTTTGCAGGCGGCGAACTACGCGTCGTACTCCCTGGGCTACGCGCTGGAGCTGGAGAAGAAGCTGGCGGCGCGGGACGCGGAGGTCGCGGCGCTGCGGGAGCAGCTGGAGGCGGCGAAGGCGGAGCTCGCCGCAGTGCAGCGCGCGGCAGAAGCCGACGCAGAACGGGGGAAGGCAAACGCGGAGCTCGCCGCCGAGCAGCATGTCCTGGGGCCCGAGGAGCGCGCGCGGCGGCGGGCGGAGCACGCGCTGGAGGGGTACGAGCGCTGGCGAGGTAGTAGGAGAGCGGCGCCGAGGACATGGGGCGCGCTCCGGCCGCCTGATTAGCTCGTTGATTGATTTATTTTTTTCTCTAACGTTGCCGACGCATTTCGTGCTCACGTTCACCTGATGATGGCCAGATGACTCGTCGGCGCATGTCACGGCCTCCGGTGCTCCGACTACCTCGACTGCACCCACCCAGCAGATGATCCACGCCAATGGCCGGCACAGGAGAGCATGTGCATCCACCAAGTATGACAAGAAGCAGTGGGTTCTGTAGCCAGGATGAGTAGAGCCGGTGGATGAACTCAACTGAATACTAGAGAACTCTGATATTTTTCAATCTCTGTCGATTTTCAGTCCAAAGTTTCACTACGTCTAACTGTTTCTTGCTTATCACTACTCCTACCACATACACTCCTTCCTTTCCGGTTTATAAGACTTATCTCAAAATTTTAGTTTTTCCATTTTATAAGACTCAATTTGATTGTTTCACATCACATGTTCAGATTCCAATGTGCATTAAATTATTGCATGCAAGAATTAAGAGAAAATTGATCGATGCATGTACTTTATGCATGCATGCATTGCAATTAATGAATTCATAAACATAATTTTTTGAGGAAAACAAACGCATTAATTAGGTGATTTTGCAAACTACAAAAAGTATTCGACCACTCATCATCTACCTCGTTGGAGAGATTTTTGAATTAAGTCCTATAAATCGGAAAGGAGGGGGTACTTTTTTTTTCTTTACAAAAGGAAGATAATCACCAGCCTCTTGTTGATTGATGCACACAGACTTAGATGAAGAGTTTGAAATTTTACAAATGACCCAACAAAACGGCATGGCAACTACCCGTATGCTATAATACACCTAGTTTCCTAGCACCGGCCGTAACCCATATAGGTTGACCTCGTGCACCCATATAGGTTGACCTCGTGCACGACATGCTGGAGTAGAATAGGCGGCAGGCCGACGGCACACTCTTGTGCCGAATTTATTGCGAAGTTTGTGTCATATTTTCTTCGTTTTTATTTACTATATATATCAGGTTTGACTGAAGACAAATTTCGTAAACTTTAACCAAGTTATAGAAAACAATATAAATAATTACCATAAAAAATATGTATGATGCCAAAGTAAAATAATCTAATGGTATTGATTTGTTAATGTATATGTCAATTTGCTTATAATTTTTATCAAAGTTTATAAAGCTAGACTTTGACCAAAACTAACACGTGGATTATATAAAGACCGAGGGAGTGCAAAGAAAAGAACAGCTCGCCAGCCACCGGCTACACAACAGGGATTTACCATGCCCACACTTGTGTAGCACAAATACTACTGCTAGATTGTCACCAAACCGGTTGAACATAGCAAGCTCGTGCTACTGTTCCCAGTGTCTGCATCAGAGACCAGAGAATCTTCCAAAGTATCACTTATATGGAACCTTTTTATCCTCGCTGTAATTCTATTTAAGGCATGGTCTACTATTTTTATTTTGTGTTCATTCATGAAAAATATTGTCAAACTTTTCTAAATTTTCAAGCATAGTTAAAGTTTTTAACTTCACTTTAATTTTTGTTTTTCTTTATTTTGTTTGATCATTTTAGTTCAAAGGGACGAGTCAGCCTAATTGAGCCCAAGTACAAAATAAAACCTTACACAAGATAACATTTCACTTGTTTATAGAGAGGACTACACTCAGATGATATCCAGTTTTTTTTACACAAAGAGTATTTGACTAGTTTTTTTTTTCAGGATAGAGTATTTTTCTGAGAGGTAAACCAAACTTTATTGACTGGTGTTTCGGCTTATACAGAAATAACATAGGGATCATGGGGTACACCCAGCCACAAGTGGCGCCTTGCCCCTATGGAAGTACAAAATTTAACTAAATTATGAGCATCAACATTCATCTGTCGGACTTCAAAGATAAAATCACATCTGGTAAACTCTCTAGATTGGGCCTAGATCCTTGAGAATAGAGTGTTATACTAGTTGATTTGGCGAATCTTATTTGCGGTGGAGCGAGGTGGACCGGCCCATTTCTGGGTATTTTTCTCCGCGGGGAGGGGGTACTTTTGTACGGCTCATTTTTCTTCTTCTAGTTTTGTTTGTTCTTCACTCGAACATGTTTTGTGTTCTTTTCTAAGTGGTTTTTTGTTCGGTATTTTTTTTGTTTCGAACAATTCAAAACCAAATTATTTATTCTGTTCTTTTCCAAGAAAATGTTCATGTTTTCAAAAAAGTTAGAAATTAGTTAAATGTTAAATTTTGTTCAGAAATTCAAAACTCTTACATTTAAAAATATGTTCCACAATTTCAATAAAAATGTTCGCACTTTTCAGTTATTTAAATATTTGTTCAAAATTGTCTGGAATTTCAAACAATACTCAATATGTATTATAAAATTATTTATCATTTATTTTCAATATGTATTTATAAAATGTTCATAATATACTTACAAAAATGTTCACCATATATTAGAAAAATCTTCATGTAAACTAAAGAAATGTTGGCAAGATTGTTCGAAATGTTTAAAAATAGTTTGAAGAACTCAAAATTGGCTGAAATTTTTCAAAAATGTTCTTGCTCCGAAAATTCCGCATTTTAATATGTGAAACCAACTAAAGAGGCTGAAAAAATTCGCTACAGGACGCTGCTACGTACAGTGTTATCTCACTGTTGGACCAGCCCAATTAGGATGACTTGTGCGAAAGCTCAACTATTGGACGCCAAAGGGCGTCAAATAGGAGCACTCAGTTGATTTGTGGACTGCTGCTTCGAATTTGCTGATACTGACACCTTAGGGCTCGTCTGATTTGTAGGATTTGCAGACGATTTTTTGTAGGATTTGGATCTTCTGGAAACTTTCCTGCGATGTTGTTCGAACAATATTGTGTTCCATAGTTCAGTTTCACAGGAAAAACAAAACGAGGTCAAACTTCATGGAAAATTCCTGGCGGGAAGAAAACGCGTGTGTGCGCGCGCCGGTGCCTCGCTCATGAGTTCCAGTGGTTTTCCTGTATAACAAGCAAATAGCAGTTGTGTGAGAATTCCTCTGTTTTGCAATCCGTGGGATTTCACTGGACATGGCATCCTATTCCTCTAGTTTTCATGTCCCTACACTTCACCAATACTGCATATCAAACGAGGCCTTAGACGGCAAGGTAAATATTATGGTAAATCATTCAAGTATGTAGATCAGCCATATCAAAATCAATCATCACTAGATGATATTTATAATTATATTTTTTTGCAACTACTAATGGCTTAAAATATCAGTAAGAGTCAAAAAAAATAACTTTCAAACTATATGTTTAAAATCCTTTAGTGGTGATAAAGTGAAGATTATGCTATAGATGAGGACACGTTTTTAGCAAATAAAGTAAACATAGAGAATTGGGGTAAGACATCAAGGAATCAAGTTTTCCACCACACTTGTTCGAGCTTGATTGACAAGGGAGACTGTGAAGGAGCAATCTTTTAGCCACAAATGCAAAGCAATCCCGGACGTCACACCAGCGAAGCTCCGTACATCTCATTTGCCACTTTTTTGATATGTCTTGCTGCCAGCATCATTTTGTTTTCCTCCTTTATCTGCAAAATAGCCCAACTTGTTATCTAGTGACATGCTTATTTTTTATCAGCGCAATTGGATCACTAATCGTTTTCTTTTCAAACACAACATCATTTCTACATCTTCAAATGGCACAAAAGATAGCAGAAATGCCAATCGGTGCCAATTTTTTTCGCTATTCCTGAAAAAGCTTTTTAACCAATGACCATTTTTTTGCTATCGAATTTGGTACTTGAGTCATTGACCGAACTTGACCGGTGCCGCAAGAGTTCAGATGGCAACCCGCGGCAACGTTTGCAACTAAATCGGCGCCTCCTTCATTTCAGTAGTTTGGGTGATCTAAAGTAATCTGCCCGAGAAGTCGGGAGCATTGATAAAAAGTGAAATAATTGCTGAGTGTGCGAATGTATAACACAAAAAATATGATCATCTGATATTTACTCTGTTTCATTTTCATCCCCCCCCCCCCCCCCCCTCCCTAAAAAAATATTTATTTTCATTTTCTCTTAATGCAGAGAGATGCCTATGGCTTTTGTATGCCCCCTGCACGCCCAGTCGCTCCTGTTTCAGAGCCAGAGAAAAGTCCATTGTCGTTTTTCCCACTCCGAAAATCTTGTGTCGTTTGGTTGGCCCACGGCTGCTTTCTTCTCTTTTGTTTTCGCTCTCTCGCCAGTTTCATGCCTAGTACAGTACTAGCAGGAGCAGCGTATCACTGGATCAACAGCAAACCAACCAATGCTCAAAAAAAAAAAACAGCAAACCAACCAATCTTTTGCTTCGGCTGCTCGCTCTGTCTACCTGACACTGCCCACGCTAGGACAAATGTAGGCGCTTTTGTATGCGGTGAAAAATGACAAAACTGGCCCTTTGGTCAAAATTCAGCACAAAATGACCTTGTTTTAATAATATTTCACGAAATGGCTGACGCCCGCATCTGGAGCGCCATGGTAAACAACATGATCCCCTGATCAAAGGCGTTATACGAGTCGCCGATGACTTGCCATGTTGGCAGGGCATGGCCCCATAGCGCCCCAGGCCAGGGCGCCATGGTCAGCAGCATGACGCCCCTGCCCAGGGCGCCAGGCTCCTCTGTTCCCCATCACAAACCCTCTCTTTTCCCCTTCTCCACCCCAGCCGCCCCACTCATGACCCTCCCTAATGCCCATAAAATTTCGTGGACCGGAGCTCCAAATCAGTGATTTATCCTCCCCTTCGACCCCTCAAGGTATTCTCCATCATTCTTCCTGTATTCATTGGTTGAAATTCCGCATTGTGGCGATTTGGGGAAACCCTAGGTCATCCAATTTTGCTATTTTTGTTGATGCATTTTGGTGTTTATGATTGTAGATGGCGAGGACCGTGAATGTGCATCATGTGGACTTTGTTTCCTTTGAGAAGGAAGACGCGGAGTATGGTGACCCAAAAAAAAAAGCCGGTGGTGATGGTATTTCCCACAAGTCCTAGCCTTGAGGAGGTTGTGGTTGATCTTCAAAGAAGGTTGAATTGGATGGAAGAAAGTGATGGAGCAGACTTAATCGGAAGGTATAATATTGGTTATGGACAACATATTCGTTGGAACATAATGCCTCTTGACTCCGAGTTTCATTGGAAAGCATATAAGAAGAGTGTGTTAACCCAAAGTATACATATTGATATGTAATCATTTAAATTTAACTCAAATACAATTCAATAATATTAGACAACTACTAATGGACTCTGTTTTCTTTCAGAGACCATGAGCAACGAGTAGCTGGCTAGTACAAGTGTGACTTGACGGCCGTTTTAAAGAATGTTCTGCAATGGTGGTTATCGTGTTGGTTGGGTAAAAAAACAAAAAGCTTTTGTCAGATTTATCTTTGCTTCTCTGCAAGGCTGCAACCAATGAACCAAAGGCAGTTCTGTTCATTCAAACAAGAAGAAGACCAACTTCTCTGCAAGATTGCACCATGCTTTCTTTTCGGTCTCACCAACTCAACTCATGCGTGGGGAGGCAGGAGAAAGCTAGGGATCGGGAGATAAAAAAGAAGGAATCGATGAGGCAGCGCACGATGGCGTAGCTCCTGCCATTGCCTCTTTTTTTTGCGGGTGAGCTCTTGGCCTTGCCTGTGTGACGAATGTATGCTGGACAGTGATTATTTATTTTTATTATTTTTGAGCTGCCAATGGTTATTTATGCTAACCACTCTAGCAAGTCAATTCATGGTATAATTTATTGACATTTTTTCGATAGATCGTACCATTGCTTGCAACCATTACCATTTAAAATGCCGATAAATATTTTGGACGCAAGTTTTAATGCCAAATGAGGGCTTACTTTTGTTGAACTATGATATTAGCGATGCTGCTGATAAAATATTTATCATATATCGGAGAGTGGGGTCTGGAAGATGAAATTTGAGGTTATGTCAGAAATTACTCTTTCGTAGGTGACTGGGAAATAACCGTTTCTGTTTCTAAATCACCACTAATAATCATCTGATGTAAACAGGAGATTCATACGAGTGTAGAATTGGATTTATTTTTTCTAGAACATGAACCAAATTGATCATCCCTGCAAAAAGAAGAACCAAATTGATGAAAATACCTTGAACATACGTCCACAAATTTTGACTGGGAAATAAAACATTTTAATTGATTGAGCTACCGTTACTCTGTATTAATATAAGGGTTCAATGTTTCAAAATTTTGGGATACTGCTTGAGTTGCTCTCTGAAATACTACATGCACTAACCTTAATTTTCCCAATGGATTTGTCGGAACTGGTTGCGTCCGCGGGAAATACCTAATGGTTCCTGGGTACATTTTTTTTGATATAGGACTTTTCGTTGAATAGATATATCGAGGTGATACAATCATATTGAAAGAAAGCCCGGCCTCTGCATAGCTAGATGCACACAGCCAAAAAGTCCAGAGCATCCTAAAAATAAGTTTTTGGGTACATATGTACCCTATATGGGGTTTTATTTTTAATAGTTAAACAAAAAGTCAAAATAGTTAAGAAACTATTTTTAGAATAAAGTTGACTTACTTGCGCACTAGTATACACATTTTCAAAAAAAGAAAACTATTTTGACTTCACAGCGAAAAAGACAAAATTTATTTGCTATTATAGGTCACTATTCATACTATTTTGACCCGAAATTTGTCTTTTTTGAAAAGAAGTCAAAGAGGAATTTTATGTTTTTGTCACTTTTCTCACTAGTGAAAGATCGTGGATGTCGCCTAGAGGGGGAGGGGGGTGAATAGGCGTTTTAAAATAATTACGGTTTAGGCTTGAACAAATGCGGAATAAACTTAGCGGTTAATTTGCCAAGCACAAAACCTAAAACAACTAGGCTCACATATGTGCACCAACAACTTATGCTAAGAAAGATAAGCAACTATGTGATAGCAAGATATATGACAAGAAACAATATGGCTATCACAAAGTAAAGTGCATAAGTAAAGGGCTCGGGTAAGAGATAACCGAGGCACGAGGAGACGACGATGTATCCCGAAGTTCACACCCTTGCGTATGCTAATCTCCGTTTGGAGCGGTGTGGAGGCACAATGCTCCCCAAGAAGCCACTAGGGCCACCGTAATCTCCTCACGCTCTCGCACAATGCAAGATGCCGTGATTCCACTAAGGGACCCTTGAGGGCAGTCACCGAACCCGTACAAATGGCAACCCTTGGGGGCGGTCACCGAACCTGTACACTTTGGCAACCCTTGGGGGCGGTCACCGTTACCCGTCAAATTGCTCGGGGCGATCTCCATAACCTAATTGGAGACCCCGACGCTTGCCCGGAGCTTTGCACCACAATGATTGAGCTTCGAACACCAACAACCATCTAGGGCGCCCAAGCACCCAAGAGGAACAAGCTCAAGGGTACCAAGCACCCAAGAGTAATAAGCTTCTCAACTTGTAACTTCCACGTATCACGTGGAGAACTCAAATCGATGCACCAAATGCAATGGCAAGGGCACACGGAGTGCCCAAGTCCTTCTCTCTCAAATCCCACCGAAGCAACTAATGCTAGGGAGGAAAATGAGAGGAAGAACAAGAAAGAGAACACTAAGAACTCCAAGATCTAGATCCAAGGGGTTCCCCTCACATAGAGGAGAAAGTGATTAGTGGAAATGTGGATCTAGATCTCCTCTCTCTTTTTCCTCAAAAATTAGCAAGAATCCATGGAGAGATTGAGAGTTAGCAAGCTCGAAGAAGGTCAACAATGGGGAAGAACACGAGCTCAAAGGATAAGGTTCAATGGGGAAAAAGACCCCCTTTTATAGGAGGGGGAAAATCCAACCGTTATGTGCTCAGCCCGCACACGAGCGATACTACCGCTCCATGAGCGGTACTACCGCTCAGGCGGAAGAAACAGGGAAAAGGAGCAACAAAACATGAACCTTGGGGCGGTAGTACCGTAGGAGACAGCGGTACTACCGCTGGGTTAGGCAGTACTACCGCACCCTTCGGCGGTACTGCCGCGCAGAACGAAGGGTAAAGGGAAAGAGGGAATCGGGCGGTACTACCGCGGAGGAAGGGCGGTACTGCCGCTAAGGAGCGGTACTGCCGCACTACTGCCGCAGCGAGGTACCGCACAATCCGACACAGGAAAAGACCCCTCGAATCGACGCGGTAGGGACCTGATAAGCCAACGGTAGTACTGCTACGGAGTCACCGCCGGTACTACCGCTGCGGAGCGGTACTGCCACTTGTGTCTCCTCAACGGTACTACCGCTGGGTACCACGGTACTACCGCTGGGACGCTGACAAAAACCACACTCAAAAAAACCAGAACTGCCATAACTTCTGCATATGACCTTCGAATTGAGCAAACTCAAGCTTATTGGAAACAAGACGACAAGTAGCATCAAAACAGCGACTGGTTATAGTAAGAAGAGGCAGGAGAGGTATGCCTAACAAAAAGAGGAGTGAAACCTCCAACCGAGAAGAACCGACAAAACCTCCAACATCGAAAACATCATAGAAGATGCAAGCGAACTCCGTTTTCGATGAACTCAAGCTTGTCAACAAGATGACCGTAAGCTCTAAGACTCACAAAGAGAACCAAACAAGAACCAAGAAAGATGATGCAAGGATGCAATAGTTTGAGCTCTCAACGAACGATACGATCAAGCTACTCATTGAGAGCCCCCCTTGATAGTATGGCAATCGATCCTATAACCCGGTCTCCCAACTACCATCATGAGACCGGTAAAATAGAAAACCTATCAAGGGCAAACCTTTGCCTTGCACATGGTCCACTTGAGCTAAATGATGACGATCTTGACTCCCTCAAGTTGGACCACCTTTCTTGATTGTGTTGGTTCGATGAAGACTAGTTGATTGATCCCCCATACTCCACTATGGGTGAGCCTTTCTTCCGCACATCTTCATAAGTTCATTGTCACCACAATGGACGGCAAGCTTCAAGCATTTGATCTCTTCGTGATGCTCCACTTGAACTTGCACCGCAACCTTTCTTGATTGTGTTGAGTCGATGAAGACTAGTTGATTGCTCCCCCATACTTTACTATGGGCGAGCTACTTTTCCGCACATCTTCACCAGTCCATTGTCACCACAAAGGACAACAAGCTTCAAGCATTTGATCTCTTCGTGGTGCTCCACTTGAACTTGCACACCGCAACCTAACCCCACAAAGAACCCTCACGAAGACCATGGGTTAGTACACAAATCGTAATTGACAATGCTTACCATACCATGGGATCACTTGATCCCTCTCGGTACATCTTCTATGCTTTGTGGGTTGATCATCTTGATTCACTCTTTAACTTAGTCTTGATCAACCTCTCACAAGGCCAATCTTTAGGTAATTCCTTGAATAGCACCTTGGTCGAAACAAACTCTTCTTGAAACCAACACATGTACTCCAAGAAAAGTCTATGGACAAAACCTTCAAATATAACTCAAGGCAACCATTAGTCCATAGAGATTGTCATCAATTACCAAAACCAAACATGGGGCAACCGCATGTTCTATCAACTAGTACAATAGAAGGTCAAGTTTTTATCTAAAATATTTTTAGAAATTTTTGACTTTTTGTTGAATTACTAAATTATTTTGGAATATAGGGTACATATGTACCCAGGAACCAAAAGTTCCCCTCCTTGCGTCCGCACCCTATTTTGAGAACATATATATACATCCCAAAGTTTCAATTTTTTTTTGAAAAACTCATGGATGTGTCACATGTTATAACATAAAGCTTCTTGCCAGAAGTTTCACAAAACCATTCGTACATGTAGGTGATTATAAACATGCTTAAAAAACAAAACAATAGTATGACATGCACACACTATTTTTGCATGTATGTTTACAAGGCTTGAAATCTTTATTGCATGTTGTCAAACCGGCCACCGTACGTGTTGTTCTCAGTCTTGCCACCTCTCATTCTTGGCCCATTCATCAACTTGATATCAAGAACGCCTTCTAACATGGTGAGCTTGGCGAGACGGTTTATTGCACGCAGCCTACTGGATTCATCGACACCTCTCACCCCAACCATGTTTGCCTCGAAACAAGCTCCTCGCACTTGGTTCTTGAGGTTCAAATCCTTCATTCTTTCTTTACGGTTTATTTATTCCAAATGTGACACATCCCTCTTTATTTATGGACATGGCTCATCCATTGCATATCTCCTACTCTATGTAGATGACATTATTCTTACTGCTAACAATTCAGTCACACTAAGTTCCATCATCACATCTCTATGCTCCGAGTTTGCCATGTCTGACCTTGGTGATATACATCACTTTCTCGGTGTTAATGTTATTCGCTCTCCCACCGGCTTGTTTGTATCCCAACAGCAGTACGCACTCGAGATATTGGACCGCGCCAACATGGTTCACCGCAACCCGATTCCCACCCCGTGGATACTAAATCCAAACTTTCCTCCATGGATGGCGATCCCGTATCCGGTCCTACTCTTTATAGGAGTCTTACTTGGGCCCTACATATCGTACCATCACTCGACCGGACATATCATATGTTGTCCAGGGCCAGTTCTTTTGGGCGATTCTACCAGAATCACCCCCCTCCCCAGCTTCTCCCAGAATCACTACTCCATATATTTTTTACAATCCTAGCTAATTAGACCTTAACTAGATAGGATTGTAAAAAAATATGGAGTGACAATTCTGGGAGAAGCTGGGGAGGGGGGTGATTCTGGGAGAATCGCCGAAAAGAACTGGCCCCCAGCAGGCTTGCCTATTTATGCATGACCCTCGTACCTTCCATCTACAGCTCGTCAAAAGAATCCTACACTATGTAAGGGCACCTCGCACTTTGGGCTTCAACTTTACAAGTCCACGTCCTCTGATCTCGTGGCCTATTCTGACGCTGATTGGGCCGGATGCCCCGACACCAGGAAGTCCACATCCGGCTTTTGTGTTTTTCTTGGGTCTAATCTCATCTCCTGGCCCTCAAAAGACAACCCACTATATCACGATCGAGCGCAGAAGCGGAATACAAGGTCGTTGCGAATTGCGTTGCAGAAACTGCGTCGGTGCGCCAACTACTTCAGGAACTCCATCGCCCTCCAGCGCGCGCCATGATTGTCTAATGTGATAATATCAGCGCCACCTACCTCTCCCCCAATCCGTTTCAACACCAGTGCAAGAAGCATGTCGAAATCGACCTCCACTTTGTGCGGGTCGTGTCGCCTTGGGAGAGGCAAGAGTTCTGCATGTACCCTCTGGATTGCAATTTGCTTTTTTTTGAACATCAGTACAAACACAAGCGCTCATATGCACGCGCATACACTCATCCTACCCATATGAGCACCTTCGAAAGACTGAGCCGACATATCATCTTGTGATTTACGAAGTCACCGTAGGCACCTCGTCGTCGACGGGAACGTCTCCTCCCACTGAATGCGCATCGCCGGAAATCCTAAAATAAATGCGAGCATCAGAATTTGAAACCTGATGGGCTGGGATACCACTGTCCCTTAACCATCCAACCGCGGATTGCAATTTTCTGATGTGTTCACTTAAGGATTGGGGCATAGTATATGTGTAACTGTAACAGCACTGCATGTATCTGTTGTAACTTCCTCCTCTTCTTTAGCCACCTCTCCATGTCAAAGGGCCTGCGTGCCTCTGATCACGGGAGTAGTTACTGCTATGAATAACATAGTAGTGTGCACAGATCTCTCTTCTAGCTAGCACGACCACCAACTCGCACCATGCCTTCCGTCGACCCGGAACATGGCGAGGTCACCACAGAAGAAATCCTCGCCCCCGACGCTGCCATGCCAACGAGAGGCACGGGCGCCGAGGGCTTCGCCTCCTTCCTGCGCACCCAGGGCGAGGTCGACGCGCTCTGCGACAAGTACGGCGTGCCCAAGGATCAGTACACCGCGCGCCCCGCCGACGACCTGCGCGCGAACTCACGGCCGCCACCGGGTGCCATCTGCGTGTACGCGCGCGCACTGGAGGCCGGCATGCGCGTCCCGCTGGACGGCTTCTTCCGCGACGTCCTCGCCCACTTCGGCATCGCGCCGGCGCAGCTCACGCCCAACGGGTGGCGCGTCATGGAGGGCTTCCTGGAGCTCTGCCGCTCTGCCGACGTGCCTCCGTCGCTCGCGGTGTTCCGGCGCTTCTTCCACCTCTCCGTCTACGACCGAAAGCACAGGAAAGGGTGGTACTTTTTCGTGTCCAGGGGGGGCAGCTCGGGCCTGCGCTTCACGGGGATGCCCAACCGGAATTCCAAATCCATCGTGGGCTGGAAACACGACTTCTTCTTCCTCTCGTCGCCGGCGCCGTGGCATTGCGCGGTGGACTGGGGCGAGCCGCCCAGGCGCTCCTTCGGAATCCCGGCGCTCACCGTTGAGGAAAACGAATCGGCGGTGAAGCTGCTGGCTGCTCACGGTGGCGCCGCTGTTGATCTCAGGGACCTGCTCCCTGCTACGTGCCCATGGCAGCGCCGCTATCCCTGCAAAACCAACCTTGCTGGCGCCATGATAACCGCAGCATCCCCGCCGCCGCCGCCTTCTACAACTCGTACTACTTCCTGTTCGAAAGGTATGGATCCCTCTGTCCACGACATGATGAAGATTATGCCGGCGGGGAAGGCGGCCGCGTCGGCGTCGGCGAAGAAGAGGACCTGGGAGGAAGCCAACGGCGTGGAGGAGGTTCCGCCTCTTTCAGTTCTGCCCTCAGTGCACTCGCCACCGCCACAGCACTTCCCCAGCAGGCACCATGGACACACCACAGACTGGGAGGTTGCACGGGAGCTGCTGCAGGGCGCCACCGAGCCGCAGCTGGAGCGCGTGTTCGCGGCGAACGAGCCATCAGATGCCATGGGAAGTCGGGCTGGCATCGACGCAGCGATTCGTCAGGTATTGCCAGCGAATACCATGGGAAATCGTTACATTGACGCAGCCCAATCGATCTTATTGTTGTGTTCAGCATGCGAACTATGAGCTGGAGCTGGAGAAGAAGCTGGTGGCCAGGGAGCGCGAGGCCGCGGCGCTGCGGAAGCAGTTGGAGGAGTCGAAGAACGAGCTCGCCGTGGTAAAGAGAGCGGCGGACGCGGAGCGGGAGAAGGCTAAGTCCGAGCTGGTGAAGACGAAGGCCGAGCTCGCCGCGTCTCTGGCGGATGTGGTGAAGATGAAGGGCGAGCTCACCGCGGCAGAGGCCGAGGCGGTGAGGACGAAGGCCGAACTAGCCGCGGCCGAGGCGGAGAAGGTGAAGACGAATGCCGAACTGGCTGCCGCGAAGCGAGCCACCGAGACGGCGGTGGCCAAGGCGAACGCCGAACTCGCCGCGGCGAACCGGGCCGTGCAGGCGGAGCTGGTGAAGGCGAAGGCCAAGCTCGCCGCTGCGGAGAAGGAGCTGGACAGCGCCAAGGCGGCGGCCGCGGCGCAGGAGCTTCTTGCCTCCGAGGAGAAGGTGCGGCGGCGCGCGGAGCTCGCGCTGGAGGGGTACGAGCGCTGGCGAGGCCGTCATACTCCGGCTGGTCGTGCCGCTTGAATAGCTCGTCGATCGTGGAGGGGAACTTTTGGTTCCTGGGTACATATGTACCTTATATGCGAAAAAAATTCAGTAATTCAATAAAAAGTCAAAAAATTCTAAAAGTATTTTTGATAAAAACTTGACCTTTCATTGTATTAGTGAGAAAAGTGGCAAAAACATAAAATTCCTCTTTGACTTCTTTTCAAAAACACAAATTTCCGGTCATAATAGCATGAATAGTGACCTATAATAGCAAATATTTTTTGTCTTTTTCGCTGTGAAGTCAACATAGTTTTCTTTTGAAAAAAGTCCATTTTACTCCCCTGAATAAAGTGGGTGGTTCACTTTACCCCCTGATCTTTATTTCTGTTCCCTTAACCCCCTCAGCAAACCCAAATCGGACCGAAAACCCCCCAGGCTGGTTTCTATCCACCCACTGTTGACGTGGCGCAGTCAACAGCGGTATTGACCCTAGTGGCCCCCACTTGTCAGGTACCCTCCTTAAAAAATAGTCCCTGTAATTTCACAAAGATACCCTCCTTCAAAAATGAAAAAAGAAATCAGCTCCTGCCCCCGTCGGCTGCCTCCTCGCCTGTCCTCCATAGAGGTGGCAGCGGCGCCTGTGCTCGTACAGGGCCACTCCACGGAGTAGAGCAGCAGGCTGGACTCGCCGGCAGGGAGCAGGGACGGCGGACGGGTCAAAGTGCGCGCCGACGAGGAGCAGGGACGGCGGACGGGTCGAAGTGCGCGCCGACGAGGAGCAGGGACGGCGGACGGGTCGAAGTGCACACCGGCGGCACACCGTTGACCAGGTCGTCACAACGCACGAACGTGAAGCCTTCCGCGGCTGCTGCTCCCACCCGTGCGCGGCCGGTGCTCGCGCTCGTCGAGGCCGGC
The DNA here is from genome assembly GCF_056163025.1 of Triticum urartu. Lineage (NCBI taxonomy): Eukaryota > Viridiplantae > Streptophyta > Magnoliopsida > Poales > Poaceae > Triticum > Triticum urartu. Next base: position 109,986,311 of record NC_141879.1, read on the forward strand.
GCCTCCGTTGCTTGCTCCCGGCGTCGCCGTTGCTCCCGCCCGTCGCGCCCGCCACCACTGCTGCTCCTGCCCGCAAGCAAGTGTCCGGCTCCCGCGGCAGCTTGGCCGCAGCCGGCCCTCTAGCGGCGGCTGCTGCTCCGACGCCCGCGCCAATGCTTCTCCGGTGGGGAAGCAGGCCCTCCGGTACCCATGGCACGTCCGGAGAGGAGAGACGAGGAGGGAAGGGCTTGATTGCTTTTTAGATTTTTGGAGAAGGGTGTCCGTGTAAAATCCTTTATCTAACAAGTGGGACCCACAAGGGTCAATACCGTCGTTGACTGCGCCACATCAGCACTGGGGGGAGAGAAACCAGCCTGGGGGGTTTTCGGTCCGGTTTGGGTTTGTTGAGGTTGGTAAGGGAACATAAATAAAGATTAGGGGGTAAAGTGAACCACCCACTTTATTCAGGGGAGTAAAATGGACTTTTTTCTTTTCTTTTTTATGAAAATTGTGTATACTAGTGCGCAGGTAAGTCAACTTTATTCTAAAAATAGTTTCTTAATTATTTTGACTTTTTGTTTAACTATTAAAAATAAATCCTCATATAGGGTATATATGTACCCAGGAACCATGGGGTATTTCCCGTCGATCGTTTACTTTTCGGAATCTATAACTCCCGAACCTAAAACGTTTTAGAATCTCCGAACGCCTTTGCTGCCGTTAGTTTCCATGCACGAATCTCAGCGCTGAATTCTATTCATGCGAAAGCGTTCGGACATTTAGGAATTCGTCCCGAACGAGGCCAGCCCCCGAGACAGCCTAATCTCCTACAGTTCTCCTCTCCACCCACTCAATAGCTCCCTCCTCTCCCTCCCCCGCATCCGCCATGCGCATCATCGACGAGGAGCTCCGCAGCCTGGCGACGGCCAAGGAGAGCGGCAGGCCCTGTGGCGGCGACCACACGGCGAGGAGCTCCACAGCTTGGCGGCGGCCACAAGGAGCGGCAGGTCCTGCGGGACGACCGCGCGTTGAGGAGCTCCGCAGCCCGGCGCCGGCCACGAGGAGCGACTTCGGCGGCGATCGCGGTGCGAGGAGCTTCGCAGCTCGCCGGTCCTTGGCGGAAGGAGCACGGCAGGCCCCTGGCGGTGGTCCTCGATGCGGTGGTGGTGGCTGACGAGATTCGGCACCGCGCCCGACGTCAGCGGTGGCGAGGGAGAAGGATGGAGGTGGAGGCTACGATGGAGACGAGGTCTATGGTGAGGTGCGGTGGACGCTGACCATGGGATGGTCTCGAGGTGGCGGCGGTGGCGGCCGAGTTCCGGGATGGCGCGCCCGGTGTTAGCGACGGCGGAGGTACTTGCAACGTTGGAGGGCAATGGTGTTGCTGCTCGCCTGCTCGAGGGGTAGGCCGATGTGAACGGCGCATGTTGGAGGTGCCTGACGAGGCAGCGGTTGTTGGACTTGGAATTGACGTGAGTGGAGTGGCAACAACAGTTGTCCATCTTGGAGGTATGATTTTTTCAGCAGATGGCAAGATCTTCTGGACAAAAACAGACACAGTGCAGGCAACAATCTTATTGTATCTTCTCCCTAGCCTTTTTTCCAGTCAAACTGAAGGCTATACACATCTGCATTAACAGCAACCATGTTTCAGTCAACTGAATGCTCATCAAGTATGGCGAATCTTAATTTGCAGCATGCACATTTTACTTTGTTGTCATGGCAAATATACCTACATTTTGCCATGCAATTTTAACCATCTATTTTTGTCATGTCAAAATTTACTTTATTTTTGCCATGGCAAAACTTTACCTACATTGCCATGACAAATTTATATTAACATACATGGCAATTTTTTCTCTACTTTGCCGTGTCAATTTTTACTTTATTTTGCCATGGCAAAATATTACCTTCATTTGTCATGGCAAATTTAATCTAACATATATGGCAAATTTTACTCCAATTGCTCATGGCAAATACACCTTTTTTGGACCATGCCAAATTTACTTTATCTAACCATGCCAAATTACCTGTATTATTGCCATAGCAAAACAAAGAAGAGAAAAAAAATTGCCATGTCAATTTTACTTCATTTTGCCATGACAAAACTTTACCTTCAACAGGAGCATTAGGAGGCTCACGTCAACCTAAGTATTAGCCACTTGGGTTGGTTCAACAGGAGCATTAGGAGGCTCAAAAACATGGCAAACTTGCCATGGCAACTCTGCCATGTTCGAGAACATGGAAAAGTTATAGATATTCAAAACATGGCAACTTAGCATGTTTCAAAAACATGGCAACTTTGCCATGTTCAAAAACATGCAAAGTTATAGATGTGCAGAAACATGGCAACTTAGCATGTTTCAAAAACATGGCAAACTTAAGATGTTTTTGGCAAATCGTACATGGCAATTGTAGTTCACAGGGCATGGCAAAAATACTTTTATTCACGGCCAAAAGTGGGATTTTTCTATGTTTTTCTTGCCATGGCAACTTTACTTTTTAATGACATGGCAAATTTTACTCTAGTTTTTTGACATGGCAAATTTATTGTATAGAGCATGGCAATTTTTTATTTAAATATGATGGCAAATTGACATTTCCAGAACATGAATTTTTTAATATGTAACATGGCAAATATACTTGTGTAGCCATGGCAACTTTTAATTTATTTCAATGGCAAAATTACTCCATTTTTTCCATAGTCAAATTTAATCCATTTTTGCCATGATATACTTTTTAATAACATGGCAAATTTTACTTTCTTTTTGCCATGTCAAATTTACTGTAAAGAGCATGGCAATTTTTAATTTAAATATGGTGGCAAATTTACAATTTTCGGAACTTGGCAAATTTTACTATGTACATGGTAAATATACTTGTGTTTCCATGGGAATTTTTAATTTTTTCCATGACAAAAATACTTTTATTTACATACATGGCAAATTTTATTTTAATTTGCCATGGCAAATTTTCCTGCTTTTTACATTGTGTATTTGAAAGATGGTAAAGTTAAGAAATTTTCGATCGATTGATATGACATTGCTCAGAATTTTTTTATACACACCCAATGGCAATTTTTTGTAGAAATCTTTTTTCTTCTATCCTATATGTCCATTTTTTTTTTGTTTTTTCTATTTTGTCATAATTTCATGGCATACTTTCCACACTCAGTTGTAATGAAGTGTGTATGAACATTATGGCAAATCATGTAAATATAAGTACCCTTTTTTCATGATTATATGGTAGTTTTGTTCATTAGAGCATGGCAACTTTTTTAGCGTAGTATGGATTTTCTAGATTATTTTCTAGGAGAGTTTTCTTGGTCCAGTGCATTTTTAGGCCTCTTTTTGTTTCTATCTATTTTTTGGGAGACGCAGTAGCAGTTTGTGGGCCAACAGAAAATGCAACTCTTTGTTTTTTTAATTCTTCAATTCATTGGCGTTTTTGGGCCTGTCCGTTGGAGCCATTGGGCTGACCCGCTGAAGGCGAGCGGTAGGTCGTTCGCGAGGGATGGAGATCGTAACGAACAAAATTGTTCGTTCGGTCCTCTCTCCCGATCGAACAAAACGTTCGGTCTGATCCCTCCCCTCCCCGAACATTCGGATGTTATCGTGGTCCTTATATTTTTGGAAATCACATTGCTCGTCGATCGTTTTCGGACATGGATTTTTCCTAACTCTATGCGCGCGTAACTCGAATCGCTGCTGCTCATCAAGCATGGTGCCCAATCGATGAGGCCCACCACTCTATCAGCCATGCAATGCATGGTACAGCCCTTTATATTCTTTGTCACAAGGGCTGCATTGATGACGTTCTGAGGAGGCAATACTGAAGTAGAATTCTTTTGAGATAATATCACTGGAAGTCATATAACTTGCGCTCAATGTTCAGTTTGGTTACAAAATTTGTAAAATACAGAATTGTGGTCACATAACTTGTCATCTTGTGCGAATACGGTCACTTTGTCCATATCGGGACGTATCCCGTGCTTATATGGCATGCCAGCTGGGCTGTGGCCCACTGTCAACGAATGAAAAAAATTGATGCAACATGCCCGCGCATCTTTTTGCAGAAACAACCCTCACTCTATATTTGAACACACAAAAGACCCCATCAGCACGTATGGATCCGAACAAGTGAGAAATAAAAAGGCAATAGGTGGGGATTCGAACTCAAGACTTTCCATATACGTAAACACTAGAGAACCACCACAATAAAGACAATTCCATGGTTACAAAGAGATACATTTGCTTTTAGACTGGTTCCGTTTTACCAGGTTCGGCCACAAATATACGTTTACGAAAAAACTATTTTTGCCAGAAACTGTCAATTGTAATTCAAATTATAAAACGCTTCAAAAGGTATAATGTTTAAACCAAAATGTAACAAACTTGTTCTTGAGCAAGATCCTTTTTTCCGATTTTTTTTTGGAAGGGGCTGCAAAATCCGGTTTTTGAAATATCTCAGCAATCCCGGGTTTTTTTGCCCGAAATTTTGAATTCATTTTTAGTGTCTAAATATGTTTAGTTTAAAAGTCAGCCTGACTCGTTTCTTATAGAAAGTCATGAATCCAATTCATTGTTGCGGCACTGAGAGCAATATTTTAACTAACACAATTTTTTTAAATGAGCATGAATAATACATTTTTTCCAAAAAGAGGGTCTGATATAGTATGCCTATCTAAGGATTTAAGTTACGTCCATGTATTTTTAGACTAGCTTCTCTTGTTTAAATTCAAAAATTTCGGCCTTTAACAATTTTTCTCTTAATAGAAATTCATTCCAAAAAATTTGGATACGAGTAGTCGTCATTATTGCAAAAATAGAAAATTCAGTGTCTCTCTTTATGAACACAAATAGTTGCTTGGTGCAGTGGTTAGCTCACGCGCACCCATGTTCAAGGTAGATCAACTCCGCCAGGCACCTTTTCTAGAAAAATTATCCACGTGCGGGTGAAGAACCCATGGTTGACCGACGGACAGGCGGGCCCTGCATAGATTACCCTAACATGTTGTTAGTGTCCCACTGACTTCTGGCCCCAATCCTAAATTATCCAGTTAGACTCTAACCTTAACCAGTTAGTGGCATTTGGGCCCATTTATCTGATTGACCAAGAAAAGTTGACAGCGTTGACCACAATCCTATTGCACCTGTCATTCACTTGAGGCTTATATGTGTATAATTAAATATTTATTAGTCGATGGCCTCCTTTAAAAAAAATTAGTAGTGCACTTCTAAGGTCGACATGCGCTGGTGAGGTGGATTTACATGCCAGTGTATTATTAGGTGGTAGTGGGTTCAAAACCATCGGCTGGAGGCTTTTTTATTTTATTTGAGGAACTTTGAGGGTAATTAAATATCAAGGGGCTTATATGTAAAAATGCATTACGCTAACATGCGTGCCACGCGGGCGGCGGATACGCGTGCAGACAGCCAGAGTGATCGTATTTGCACCGAAACACAAGTTAGATGACCAAAAAACCGTATTTTTTAAGTTTTAACACCAAACTACACATCCGACGCAAGTTATGTGACTATCAACTTTTTAATTGTGTGCCTAACCTATGTGGATGCTAATTAAGATCGCATACAAATTGATATTCTGGAGATTCCTTTTTTTAACCCATCATGAACTAAAAATCACACTGTGTATATAAATTTCTTCTGATTTTTATGACAAAGTTTAGACAACGTGTTAACAAAGTTCTTCGGTTCCGAATAAAATTTCTAGGGAAGTTCTTTAATATTTCTAATAAAGTGCAAACCGACTATTCAGAAAGTTCTTCACTGTTTCAAACAAAAATGTATTTCAACTGTATCCAAAACTGATCTTGTTCTGAAGGGCTTGACGCCACGAGTTCAAATATGTAAAAAGTTTCAAAAACGCAATTATGGTTTTAAAGATATAAACCATCTAAATTGTCAAGACAAAATGAAAAATGATGGAATTAGAAGAGAGAAGGAAGATAAAGTACACATGCATGTCTTGATGTAAGACATGCATGTGTCAGTGCGTGTACAGGAAAAGAGAGGGAAAAAAGCCAGGCACATGCAAGGTGCTCGCATCCATATGAAGCGGCAACGACGATGATTCACATTGCGCGCGCAAAGTGTTAGAATTGGCCGTATTTGATCGTTTTCCTCTATGCGATCGAGTAACGCAGAGTCGCATACCAATTCTATGTAGCTGCAGGTTCGTCACATACACAATGCAGCAGCCATTGCTACGTGGCTTTGTTGTTTCACGCTCAGGAGACAATCGACTACTGTGGGCAAATGAAACAAAAATGTTTTGCTTGATGTGTGTTCAGCAGACATTTATGAAGCTGCAACAACGACAGCGCTTATGTATTATTTTCTTCTTGAAGACGTCGTTTTTGAAGGCCTTTTATGTTTTCAGAATGCTGTCTTTGGTGCTGGCTATGTGCTGATGCTGAGAGGAGTTGATCACTTTACCAAGGCCAATTTTTTTCCAGATTGTGTGTATCTTAGATGTCTTTATGATTTTTTGTTGATGCACAGGTTGGATGTAATTGGTATCTCCGTGATATTAGTATATTTCTTTTTAAAAAAATCTATGAAGCTGCAAGCATCTTAGTACTTGTTTACTACTACCTGACGAAGATAGTGCCTATTTAACTTGTGGTGTATAGGCACCTGGTCTCAAGTCAAAGTATTTAGATCGGCATTTTAAAGTTGGGACCACCTGTGTGACAGGTGCCTGATTTTTTCTGGTTTTAGCCATTTTTTTCCTATGAACAATCACTATATGACCATCACAGTTTATATATTGACAGGTATATTTACTTGCACACACGTACATCAAAATTATATGATTAATGGAAGGAGACAAAAAAGGGAATTAAGGAATTTTTCTTAATTAATCACATGATAAGTACACCGGTCATATCGGATTCCAACAATATTCTTACACTATGGACTTTAAGATGGTGGAACTAAGATCGACACAACGACCCGGTTAAACAAAAATTGTTGCGGTAAAAAAAACAAATACAAAAAATGAAAACAAAAACAGAAGCCTTGGGAGGAATGAATTACATTGGTATTATCCTAAAGAAGAAAGAAAATGAAAGAAAAACTTGGTAATGTGAATGTTCATACTCATTTCTATAAACTTTCGGATGTATATTCGCAGAATAGGGGTGCAGAAGTAGTTTAAATCGCACGCAGTAGTTAAAATCGCACGAAGCAATAATTTTCACCCAACCGACCCGATGCAACATCCATCGCCTCACCGAGAGCCGGTACTTTTTTCTCGTCGCATCTTTTCTCTGGAAGCCCCCGATCGATCCCTATTCTCCTGCCTCCCCACGCACGCATGAGTTGGGTTGGTGAGAGCGAAAAGAAAGCGAGGAGCAGCCAGCGTGGTGCAGTGTCGCAGAAGAAGCTGGTCTTTTTTCCTTTTTTGAACGAACAGAACTGCATGCCTTTGGTTGCAGTGTTGCAGAGAAGCAAAAACCTGACGAAAGCTGCTTTCTTTCTACATGGTTCAAAACGGCCACACCATCCGAGGCCTGCCCGCACCGACCGAAAGATCGATCGGCCGATAGCACACGAGACATCATTACCGCTTGGGCCATCTGGAAGCACGGTAACGCTATTATCTTTGATGGCGCCTGACCTTCGACTGATGAACTGCTTGATGCAATCAAGGCTGAGGCAGAGCGCTGGGCTCGAGCTGTAGCCAAGGGACTGGATAGGATAGTTCCCGTAACATGATTCGTGTAACTTGGGGCTTTCTCTGGCTCATGGGATTCCCTATTGTCGCTTCTCTGTGCACGACAAGACGAAACCATAACTCCGTATTCTCTACCCTATCTATCAATAGAATGATACGCCTCCAAGCGTATTCGCGAAAAAAAACAGTTGGCAAATGTACACCGCAAGGACTATGATTTACTCGGGAACCAATCTATGGTTGGATGGTTAAAGAGACTGTGGTATTTCCAGCCCATCAGGGTTTAAATTCTCATGCTCACATTTTTTATGCTAAAAAAGGATTATGATTTACTTGATTATTTTTTTCCTTTTTATGCAGAGAAGACGCATACCCGTGCTCCGGTCAGTTCGTGTGTGGGCGTGGACGGCCATATGCACGCACAGAAAGGAGAGTCATCATCAAATGAGAAGAAGAAGAAAAGCGGAGAAGTGGCAGCCCTCCTCGGTCCAGCTCCAGCTTACCCGGTCGTGTTTCCAACATGGTCAGTCGTTGGAAAGTCTTTTGTCGTTGCTTCCTCCGTCGCCTGTTTCCGCCACAGTCTGCTGCACCACGGCTGCTTTCTTTTCTTCCGTTTCCGTTCTCTCGCCCGCTCCATGGATCACAAGTGGTAGTGGTACAGTACTAGTAAAATGCAACGCAGTGATTCTTGCATGTTTCCGAGACCATGCGCATGCATGAGCAACGAGCCAACGAGGCTGCTCCGTTGCCGCTCGGATCGTGAGGCCGTTTTGAACCATGTACAGAGAAAACAGCTTCGTGTTCAGAAAAAAAGAAGAAGCAGAAGAATAAGAAAGAAAACAGCTTTTGTCAGGCAACCAAAGGCAGGCAGTTCTGTTCGTTCAAAAAAGGAAAAAAGAACAGCTTCCTCTGCAAGACTGCACCACGCTGGCTGCTCCTCGCTTTCTTTTCGCTCTCACCAACTCAACTCATCCATGCGTGGGGACTGGGGAGGCAGGAGAAAAGGGATCGATCGGGGGCTTCGGGACAAAACATACGGCGAGACAGAGTATATGCAAAAAAAAAAAGTAATTCAACAAAGTTCAAAAAAATTCAAATCTTTTTTGGTATCAAACATGATCAAGTATTGTAGTCGTATAAAAAGATTCATCGGAGAATGACTTGTGTTGCATCCTAGGTCGAAGATTTGGCAAAAAACGCTATATACAAGTACTATACATGCTATATTGTCGTCGTAAACTTCTCTTTTTTGCCCTGAAGTCGAAATGAGTCATTTCTTGTCCAAACTTTTTATACGAGTAGAATACCTGATCATGTTTGATTCCAAAGAAGATTTATAATCTTTTGAACTTTTTGTGAATTACTAATTTTTTTGGCGCATATAGGGTGCGCCAGAACCCGAGAGCACCAAGTTCCCGTCCCTCTCGGTGAGGTGATGGATGCTGCATTGGGTAGGTTGGGTGAAAATTATTGCTTCGTGCGATTTTAACTACTGCGTGGATCAGCGAGGCAGAGCTCGACGGTGTAGCCTCCATAGCTCATGCCCTAGCTTGTGTGATGTATGTCGAATAATATTTTGGATGTGATTTTTAATACTTACTTTTTGGTCCCTCAAGTTTCCCAAAAGTATAGAATCGATGCCACGGCATTTTTTGGTAGACATTTGATCCTTCAACTCTCAAAACCAGATAAGTTTGGTCCAAAACTAGATTTTGAGTACGTTGACCAAGTTTGATCGATGAACAGTAAAATCAAAAAATAGCAAAAAAATCTGAAATTTTGTGACAACCAAGATGCTTGGGTGCGCTAGGTGCGTGTAAATGTTTGTGGTCAAATAACATCCGAGGAGCTCTACAAAAAGAACAATTTTTGACATTTTTTTGAGGCAAAATTTGATATTTTTTGCCACAAGCTCCACGAATGTCGAAACACCACATAAATTTTCACGCACCTAATCATCTTGGTTGCCACAAAAATTCATTTTTTCTATATATTTTTAGATTTACTATTAATCGGTGAAAACACGATCAAAATCTGGTTTTGGACGAAACTTATCCGTTTTGAGACTTGTAGGACCAAATGTCTACCAAAAGATCTTGAGGGACCAAGTCTATATTTTTGGGGAACTTGACGGACCAAAAACTTACTTTTCTCTTTTTAGATTGTTGTGAATCAAAGAGGCCCATAAATGTTATGTTTTGACACGTTTTTTCCCTTCTAAATTCTTCTACTATTGCATATAGTAAGCATCTTCTAATTCACTATGCTCCTTAACATAGAAGCTCTCCCATTCAATCGAAGTGTTCAATTTTGAATCTGGCTCACAACTTTGTCTGGCTCAACGATTTCTCAAGAATCCCTCTGATTCAAATGAGGTGTTCAATTTTGAATTTGGTTCACGATTCTATTTAATTTCCTACGCTACCTAACTTTGGAGCTCTCCCATTTAATAGAAGTGTCAAATATTGAATTTGGTTCATAATTTTGACCTGATCAATGACTTTTAAGGAGCACTCTCATTCAATTTGAGGTTTTCAATTTTGGATTTGGTCACAATTCTGAATGGATAAGCGACTTTTCCAATCAATCGACAACAACAGGCCTATAAAAACACATAAATCACGCCCACCTTCTCACCACCTAGAAAAAAGCATCAATATTTGACAATATAAAATCAATATATTACATGCGACCATTAGTACAAGGAACTCCCTATATAAGTATGAAAATTGATTAGAAGATAACATAAAACCATAGTGCCAAGAAGACGCCCCAAAACACGGCATTACAAAGAAAACACTACATGATCTTCCCCAAATGCCAATCCAAATAATAAAAGAAACATGAAATCCCAACACTCCTAGTACAAACTCACATCTTACATAGTCACTAAGGTTCTTGTTTCTCATTTCAGTTTTACTAAGTCTCGGTCGACTGAAACTTCGTTATGTCTCAGTCGATGCTATATTCCCCTTTTTTAGAACGAAGGTTCAAGAAGATCCCGGTTTTGAATTAACAAAGCCATCGACCGATTAGAATTACATGACTGCAACTTACAACGAGAAAGAAAGAAAAGCAGAATTGAAGATTCAATGTGCTCAATAGAACAACTTGAAGGCAGTGAGCACACAACACCAATACCATCGAACGCCACTATGCCGAAACTAGCTAATCTACTAAGGCGACGAGAGGAGGGCACCACCATGCATGTTTTGTGTCGCCGACTGCCACCAAAGGACCAAACAGGGGCTACACACGATCTGATTCCGCCGCCGCAAAGGGCATCTACCCTTTCACCCAAGCTCGACGGGTGCCGCCCCAGTGGCCGACGGAGTAGTTCACCCTAAAACCCAAATCAAAGTGCCCAAGCTGCCAAAGGAGAGGCACGAGGAATATACCCACATGAAATGGAGAACCGACCACCCAATCACTGTCGTCGACAGCAGCAAGGTAGAAAACCAGACGAGAGTTGTCGAACGAAGGCGCTGAAACCCGGGAGAAGGCCAAAAGGATGCAACACCATGCACCGGTCAAGGATAGGAATCACCAAAGCCAAAGGCCTACCGCCCACACCGAGGAAGGGACACCAATCCCCTCACACCAGCGGCTGGAACTCTCGCGCACCTGGACAAGAGCAGGTTGCCGAAGATGAGATAAGGCCACCACATGCCATCGTTGAATCACGCACAACTCCACCACCACTCAAGCAGTCCCTGGACGACACTTTCAGGAAGGAACATGCCACCAAAATGCCCTTATCGTCAGGAAAAGAGGACCTGAGGTTTTCATCTGAGCTCATGGGCAGGGTGGAAGGAAAGGGGATCCCATTGAAGCCTTCAGCAAGGGAAACGATGCCCAAAGGCAACGTCTTTGGTGTGGCCGCCGCGCCGGCCAGGGGTTTCCCCTGGATCAGCCCCAACCCATCAAATCCGCGCAGCCGATGTCCGATAATTGGCAACCGAAGCCGCCAGGGACCGGGATCAGCGCAAATCGGAGTAGATCGAAGTTGAGGACGCCTCTTCTACATGGCACAGCCGACCTACGAGGGGTAGCATCTTCAAGTATCGATTTTTTTTGCCGCGCCTTTTAGAAATGTGATTTCATAATGAAATTTTGCCAGATCTTAGAACATCTGGCAAAACAATATTATATATACTTTTTATATTTTTATTTATTTTACTCTTCATCCAAGCTTTGAGAAACTTCACTTCCGTTTGTCTCATCCTTTTCTTTGGAGACCAGCCAACGAAGCCCAAATCGGCCTCAAGCCTGAAAGATTCTCGGTCAAGATATAGTCAAACAGTTTTGCTAGAACTCATCTAGATGAGATTTAGTTTGGTCTCATTCACCTTTTATAGCCATTGGATGTGATGTTATAAGATGCGTGTGTGCTGACGTAAGTTATATCCGTTCTTGTTTTTTAGGTGAATGAGACCAAATTACTTTTCATCTAGATGAGTTCTAGCTACTCCCATAGTCAAAAGGGGGTCATTGCAGTCTGCAGGACAGGGCAGGAACGGAGGAGACGCCGCCGGCTGGCAGCAGCACCGACGCGCACCATGCCTACCTCCTCCTCCGTCAACCCGGAACATGGCGTCGTCACCGCGGCCGAACTCCTCTCCGCCTACGCCGCCGTGCCGTCGAGGGCCACGGGCGCCGAGGGCTTCGCCTCGTCCCTGCGCACCCAGGACGAGGTCGACGCGCTCTGCGAGAAGTACGGCGTACCCAAGGAGTTCACCGCGCGCCCCGCAGGCGACCTGCGCGCGAACTCGACGCCGCCGCCGGGGGCCATCTGCGTGTACGCGAGGGCGCTCAAGGCCGGGATGCGCGTCCCGCTGCACCGCTTCTTCCGCGAGGTGCTCGCCCACTTCGGCATCGCGCCGGCGCAGCTCTCGCCCAACGGGTGGCGCGCCATGGCGGGCTTCCACGCGCTCTGCGACTCCGCTGGGGTGCCGCCGTCGCTCGCGGTGTTCCGGCGTTTCTTCGTGATGTGCAGTCTCTGCCAGGAGCACGAAAAAGGCTGGTACTCATTCCGGCCCAGGCGGGACAGCTCCGGCTTGTGCTTCAGGGGTTTGCCGAAGCCGGATGCCAACTCCATCAAGTGGAAACACGAGTTCTTCTTCCTCTCGTCGCCGGAGCCGTGGCCCTGCGCCGTGGAGTGGCGCGAGCGGTCCAACCGCTCCTCCTGCAACCCGGTGCTCACCGTTGAGGAAAGCCAGTCGATGCTGAAGCTGCTAAGTGCTCATGGTGGCGCCGCTGTTGATCTCAGGAACCTGCTTCCTCCTACGTGCTCAAGGCCCCGCAGCCGCCTTACTGCCGCATCCCCGCCGCCGCCGCCTTCCTCAACTCGTATTATTCTGTTCCAAATCCCTCTGATTCCCCTGTTTCATCGAGCCCTTAGGATGGTGTTGCGTGCTATCTAGGTACGGATCCCTCCGTCCATGACACAAGCGGGGAGCAGGGGGAGAAGACGGCCGCGCAAGCGTCGGCGTCGGCGTCGGCGAAGAAGAGGACTTGGGAGGAAGCCGACGGCGGGGAGGAGGTTTCGCCTCTTTCAGTGTTGTCCAGCGTGCGCTCGCCACCGCCACAGCATTTCCCCTGCAGGCACGACGGAGACACCACGAAGGCTGCACGGGAGCTGATGCACCTGCATTGCTCCGTTGCGCAGCCGCAGGAGCGCGCGTTTGCGGCGAACGAGCCTTCCGACGGCGCAGCGATTCGGCAGGTATTGCCAGCAAATGCCATGGGAAATCGTTCGATCGGTAGGTGTTTGTCGGGAGTCCTCGATCATCTTGTTTGTGTTCAGGCCTGGGAGCGCGAAGCCGCGGCGCTGCGGGAGCAGCTGGAGGGGGCGAAGAACGAGCTCGCCGCGAAGGTGGCGGAGCTGGAGGAGACCAAAGCAGAGCTCGCCGCAGCGAAGCAAGCAGCGGAGGCGGAGGTGGTGAAGACGAAGGCCCAGCTCGCCGCGTCTCTGACGGATGTGGTGAAGACGAAGGCCGAGCTCGCCGCCGCCAAGCGAGAGGCAGAGGCGGAGGCGGTGAAGATGAAGGCCGAACTCGCCGCGGCCGTGGCGGAGGCGGTGAAGACGAAGGCCGAGATGGCCGCCGCGGCCGTGGCGGAGGCGGTGAAGACGAAGGCCGAGATGGCCGCCGCGAAGCGTGCCACGGAGACAGAGACGGCTAAGGCGAACGCCGAACTCGCCGCGGCGAACCGGGCCGTGGAGGCGGAGCTGGTGAAGGCGAAGGCCAAGCTCGCCGCGGCGGAGGCGGAGCTGGTGAAGGCCAAGGCCAAGCTCGCCGCGGCGGAGGCGGAGCTGGAGAGCGCCAAGGCGGCGGCGGCGGTGCAGGAGCTTCTGGCCTCCGAAGAGAACGCCCGGCGGCGCGCGGAGCTCGCGCTGGAGGGGTACCAGCGCTGGCGAGGCCGTCACGCTCCGGCTGGTCGTGCCGCTTGAGTAGCTCGCTGATCGTTTTCCTCCTCGATGCAATCGAGTAACGCAGAACGATTCAATCCGGGAGATCACCAAATTTTGTAGCTGCAGTTTCGTCAGATACACAATGCAGCAGCCATTGCTATGTGGCTTTCTTGTTCCATGCTCAGCAGACAATCGAGCACCGTGGGCAAATGAAACAGAAATATTTTGCTTGATGTGTGTTCAGCAGAGAGTGGATTTTTGGAGCCCGGGTGCAATGGAGGACCTTATTTTAAATAGTTTGAAAGTCACATTTAAAGGTTTAGAAAAATCTAAAAAGAATTCCACATGAACATATGAATGTATATTACACATGTGTACATTTTGTTTTTTTGCGGGGGATGTGTAAAATTTGTTGATGAAATAAGTAAGCGCATGAGCTATACAAAATCGTGAAATGGTAATTTTTAAATAGTGAATACATGCACTGTTTATTTTTTCAAAATCATGATTTTGTTATTTTTGTGTCACTCACATGCTTATTTATTTCAGCATAATTTGCATATGTGTAATATACATCCATATAAACAAGTTGAATTCTTTCCATATTTCTTTAGAACTTCAAAATACAATTTTGGCACTATTCAAATATAGGGCTAACTGAAGCTCGTCCTGCAAAGTGACTTTCTATTTACTACTACCATTGTCTTAAAATAAAGGATTTTTATCGTTTATGTCACTAGGTGTGTCTCACTACTCAGTTTTGCCATTAAAAATTACAACTGCTCAAAAATGCCATCACTCAGTAAGATGCTTGCTCCAAAATGCCATTAGGCACCTAAAAATTGCCATCATTTTGTTAGATCTTTGCTTAAAAATGCCATTAGACACTGTTACTATCAGGTCAAACCTGTTGACCATGTTATATGACAAGAATACCTGTAGACCCTCATGTCAGCTTTCTCTATCTCACAATGATAAGTTAGGCCGCACTTGATATGAGTAAGCAAGCAAAAAATTTATAGGAAAATAAGAACAATGTTGGAGATCGAGTGGGACCACACTTTACTGTAGTAAGATAAGGGACGAACTGCCATGTGGGTCCATGTGTATTTTGGTAATATGACATGGTAAACGAGCTTTGAGTTGACAACAATGATGTCTAGTGGCATTTTTAAGCAGTTAAAATTTCTAGTGGCAAAAGTGAGTAGTGGGACACAACTAATGACATAAATGATAAAACCATATAAAACATTTCATATGCTAAACTGGCCTACAAAAACGTTTTATATCTTGAGACGAAGATAGTACGTATTTAACTTGTGTTTATACATATATCATTTGTACATTAACTTGGCACCTGGTCTAAAGTGCAAATATTTAGATCTGTATTTAAACATCGGAGCACCTATGTGATAGGTGCCTGAATATTTTTTCTGGCTTCAGCCATTTTTCTCTGTCAAAAATCATTGTATAACCATCACAGTGTATATATTGACAGGTATATTTACTTGCACACACGTACATCATAAGTATCAACCTGTGGTTGAGTTGGTAGGTGGACAGTGGTATCCTCAACCCACCAGGGTTCAAATCCTGGTGCTCGCATTATTCCTGAATTTATTTCAGGATTTCCGGCGATGGGGGTAGGGTGTGCGTGTGTGCGTTCATAGGGGTGAGTGTATGCGCGTGTATATAAGCGCTTGTGTCTGTACTGATGCTCAAAAAAAATAAGTATATGATTAATGGAAGGAGAAAAGAGGAATTAAAGGATTCCAGACTTTTATTTTTAGCAACTATTTACGGTAATTGTTTTAATTAAATCACATGATAAATTACATTGGTCATACCGGATTCCTACAATATTCTTACACTATGGGGGCTTTAAGGTGTGGAACTAAGATCAACACAACGACCTAGTTAAACAAATTTGTTGCAGTATTTTTTCAAAAAAGATACAAAAAGAACTGATTTTATTCTAGGGAAGAATGAATTACATCGGTTATATATATATGTCAATAGTTGGTTGGCAATGGTACATCCTTTAAATCTAGGAGGTGACGCGATGTAAAAGTTTGCTACTGGAGTCATCGACCGAGATTGACCGGTGCCCCGAGAGTTCAGGTGCCAACTCTTGTCAACATGTTTTCAGTCTGATCAACTCTTAGTTTAGTTCAGTAGTTTGGGTGATCTAAATTCATATTATCGAGAAGTCGGGACCTTTGATAAAACTAAAGAAATGGTTCAATGAGGACATCGTTTTGGTGCTAAGGTGCATCGCCCCTGCATGAACAGTATATTCAGACATGTTTTTCGGAGAAAAATGATTTTTTTACACCAAAGATGCTCGAGTGTTCTAGGAGTGTGCAAAATGTCATGGACAAATAACATTCCAGGAGCTCTCACAAAAAGAACAAAATCGACTCTCAAAGAACTTTGAAAAAATACATTTTGGAGACCCCTTTTCTTGTCTACGCCTCCTCGAATGTGATTTCGCCACAAAAAAATGCACACCCCAACACACTCGAGCATCTTTGGTGCGAAAACATTTCATGATTTTTTTTTTGTTTATGTTTGCTACTCCCTCCGTCACATAATATAAGAAAGTTTTTTTACACTAGTGTAGTGTCAAAAACGTTCTCATATTATGGGATGGAGGCAGTAGTTTTTCGAATTTGCTGTTTGTAAGCCTAGGCTCATCTATGGATTATCATGGTTTAGTGGAGAAATATTTATGTCACAAAAGATATGAATGTGTGATATTTGGTCCGTTAATTTCCATTTTTGATATATCTGTGTTGGGTGCTCTCTTATGTTTCTATGTGGATGATCATAGGCACACACAAAATTAAGTGTTATTAGGAATAATTTGAAAGTCCTCTTCTACTCCTGAGCTCAAATGAGATCGGGGTGAACAGTAAAATAAGACAAAATTTAAAAAGTTTCATCACGAAAAAAATCAGCAGTCCAAAATGCTTTCAGAAATAGCATTTTTGGAGCGTCGTTTTTTTTTCAAAGACTTCAACGAATGTTCTTTCGTGACGAAATTTGGCAGGCACACAAAACATTTGTCAAAGTTGATCTCAGAAAAAATTCAGACATTTGTACATTTTTTTTTCAATTTTACTGTTCACCAGGGAGCATTTGAGCGTAGGAAGCTTATTAAAATGTGTTGTTAGGTAAGTTGTTGTACCACTTTTACGGGATTTTCACGATTATGTATATGTATGATATTGTTACCGCACTGCAATATTTTTATGTATTGTGGGAGTAATTAGCTCTTTATATTTATCTAGCCTCGCCACCATATCCCTGCATCAACAGGAAACAAATATTTTGCTACGAAATGTTTGCGCCTTGGAGGCTGCCTTTCGGCGCGCACACACACATGTCCCAGAAAACGCAGGTGCATCCCCAGCCAGAACCACGGTCACACCACACATGGTCAGCAAGCACCGGGTTTGCACAGAATTTACACCCACAAGCATCACATGAGCCAACCATTAACATGAAGCGCAGGCAGGCTTGTATACGTAGCAGCAGCAGTGAAAACGTAAATGCCAACGAGCGAGACTCGAGAGGAAGCGGATGCCTCTTCGTTCATCCATGGTGGTCCGTGGTCGTGGTAAAAACAAGCAGCCTTTGTGAGGCCAAGCCGTCACGTGTTGGCTCCTCTCCAAGAGAAAGCTACAGTAGTTTTCTCCCTGTGCTTTTTGCAGGTCTATCGGTTGTACTACTACGTACATGCGTGTTGCCCGACCGTCCTTTTGCAGGCACACCGCATGCAGGTCCTCCCTTTCTTTTTGTTCTCGCCAACGCAGGTCCATCGGTTCGCCAGCACGTTCCTTTCCCATCCAAGGTACAAGGAAAAAGGAAGAAAAGATGCAGAAATTGTGTTAGCAGACAGACCACCCATTCTCCATCACAAGGAGAATGGAGTCCCCTAAACCCAACTTGAGATGCAGAACATGTCTGTAAGCTAGAGAAGTTTTAACATGCTCCGTCTTACCTCACCGAAGGTAATAGCATCTATATCCAGACCGCTCAAACCTGCTCTATACGTCTGGTAAATCAGAGAAGTTATTTTGCATTTACCATGATCTTTCAACTTCATGTTCATTTTACTAATTATCATGAACGACAAAGAATATAGGCAAAAATTGTAAGCTTAGAGCATCTCTAACCGATCCCTAAAAATCTTTGAAGGAGTAAAGTTTCAGTTTTCTTCCTCTAAACCGCACCTAGCCGATCCCTTACAATGATTAGAGGAGTAAACTTCATCTTTTATGGCCGCCCCGACTTCTAAATATACTCGGTCGCGCACCTGAGAAGTAAAATTTCCCACTCCTCCCTCGGACACACCCTCCCCACCCTGCACAGCATCCACTCCGACGCCAACCTAGTTGCCTCCACCGGCCACCACACACCATCGCCGACCCCCGTAGCACCCCCCGCACTCCTCGTCGCCGGTTGATTTAGTCACTCAGTCACGGGCGCCCAAATTGATGGATCTACGTCTATCGCCAGATTCGAGGTCACCGTCGTCGCCCGCGCAGCCACCTCGACCGCTCTGCGGCGCCTCTCAGTATGTCCTCCTCCTCTCACCACTCACATCTTAACCATCAACCAATAGCTGGCACCCCCCTCCCCGGTCGGCTGGGCTCGGCCCTTGACAACAGCTCATCGGTGTACCTCTAACGGTCATCAAGTGTGATCACTGCTGGCGGTTAGTGTTGCACCTCGTCTCAAGCATGCCGAAACATCCCGAATGGTTTTTCTACAAGTGTGAAAAGGACAGAGTGAGTTCCATTTTGTATGGTTGTTTTTCAGATTCATCCCGATTTGAAACTCATTGTTTGCTCAAAAATGTAAGTAGAAAAGATGGAACTTTTGATGTTGGAAGAAGAGTACATTGATCTATTGATAGCGATAAATTTGCTAGATGCCCAAAATTAAATGAGCTTGACATTCTTTTACTCCACTATAAGTTTAGGAGATCGGTTAGAAACGTCAATTTTTTAGGGGAGCAAATACTCTTTGCTAGAGGATACACGACCATACCTTGCACTAAATTATAGGGATCGGTTAGAGATGCTCTTAGATCCTGAAAAGCCTAGGTTATTTTTGATTTCTTAAAAAAATTAAGATGAAATCACATTGAATACAAATAGAGGACTAATATAAACCAATAAGTATGTTTTCTTTACATGTTCTTTATTTAATGAAGTTCACAGTTCAATAAAACAAAGTTTGCCATTGTACATGACCATGCAAGTGTGCATTTTTTTCCAATGTTAGTATTATCACCGGGAGAACAAATCATTCCTATCTTCTATGACCTCGCAACATTTGCGTATATAAACCACATCACTTAAGGGCCTCAATCACATAAATTAGGAATGGAATAATTTCCTCTACTCGGTCTCGCCCTCTATGGACGTAATGTTTATTTTTTCAATTTTGGTTTGTCTAACAGTTAACAAATATGGCTTATACCTATTATGGTTGATCTATTACCTTGTGGGAGGTAGTAGGCCATCACATTCAATCTATGTCACTCGATCAAAAATAATGAAGGGTCCATAATAGTTGGGACCATCTTAAAATTTCTGTGAAAGCTATCGCGCTGCAAACGTGCATGGTCAATTCAAATTTATAGTGTTAACATTTTTTGCAGGAAACACTGTAGCCTGTTAATTCATGTTAACCAAATGGCATTTTTTTTGTAGAAAATATGTTAGTTGCAACTACTAATTATAATACCAATTAGTATTATGGATGTGAGTTATATTGCTAAAGAAGTGCTTGCTTGTGTTGCAGATATTATATTAGTTATAAAATATTAATCAAGTATAGGAGAGCTTGTATGATGAATGTATGCTATCCAATAATTATTTGGGTCTGTCTAGAGCACATCTAGATGTGCTCTAGATATTGCACATCTAAAATGACTTAATCAAGCATAAATAGAAAAAGGAAAAACAATACTCACACGAATCTCCACGTAAGATCAGTGATATTTGATTTAGATGTGTGATACTTATCGCACATCTAGGTGTGCTTTAGCAAAACTGTAATTGTTTATGGTAACCACTCTAACATTTTAACGCATGGTAACTTAGTGACATTTTGAATAGCTCATATCTTACTTGCAACTATTAATTATAATGTCAACAAATATTTTGGATGTGAGTTTTAATGCTTAAATGAGTGCTTACTTGTGTTGAAATATGATATTATTGATGTTAGTGACAAAATATTAATCAAATATAGATGAGTCGAATATGGGAGATGAAATTTTAGGTTATGTGAGAAATTACTATTTCTAAGGTAACTGAGAAGTATCTATTACTAATTTTGTATCACCACTTAAGAACCATTTGATGCAAATAGTATAATAGAATATATTTTTTTTGACAAGAACCAAATTGATGAAAATATCTTGACCGTGTGGCTACAAATATCAATTCAGAATATATTTTTATATTAAGCTACAGTTACTCCTAAGAGGAACTCCAACGGGCCGACTCAAACGAACGGTGCATTTGTCTGCTTTTTGTCTGTTTGGGTCGACCGCCCACCCGGCATCCGCCCTCTTTTGCATTTGGGTCGGCAGTGCGCCCAACGCGCCGACCCATTTCATGTCCGCACTCAATTTTAAGAAAAGGCCCGCGGCCACAGATCATGCCAGCGGCCATAGATCATGCCGGCACCATGCCAGTGCCGGCATACATTGCCGGCTTTGAAAAATATCACCGCAGTTCATGCTGGCGCACTCGCCAGCGGCCGGCACAGATGCCAGCACACAAAAAGGGGTGGGACTTGAGTTCGTCCACGTAATCGCGGCCTCGTGGTCATGCCAGCACACAAGTCGTCATACAAAAAAGGAAGGCGCTTGCGGCCACGAGATCACTCGTCGGTGAACTTGAGCATGTCAGCCTACATCTTCTCTAACCACGGCCTCTTCCTTGGCTACACGATGTTGAGATCCACCTTCATGATCTCCGCCCCGGTCATCATGCTCGCGAGAGCCACTTCTTTCGCCTTGGTCTTGGCGTTGGCGGTCTTGATCTCTAGCATATTGGCTTGCTTCTCCGCGTTCATCTCAAGCCTCCTCCTTTGGCTTGGGCGCGGAGGCGGTCTTGCGCCGGGCACGAGGCTTGCCTTTGCCGGAGGGGGCGGCCGTCTTGCCAGACGAGGCGAGGGAGGTGAGGCCGGCGGCAGCGTCGAGGTCGAGGTCGTCGTCCATGACGGGTGTGGGGCGGGAGCGCGTGCGGGCGAGAGGGTTTTTGAGGGAAATGGGAAGAAATGGTGGTGGCTGCCTGTGACGCCCCGATTTAACCATACACTAATCACACACGCAAACGTGTATGATTAAAATTAGGGACTCATGGGAAGATATCACAACACAACTCTACAAATAAAATAAGTCATACAAGCATCATATTACAAGCCAGGGGCCTCGAAGGCTCGAATACAAGAGCTCGATCATAGACGAGTCAGCGGAAGCAACAATATCTGAGTACAGACATAAATTAAACAAGTTTGCCTTAAGAAGGCTAGCACAAACTGGGATACAGATCGAAAGAGGCGCAGGCCTCCTGCCTGGGATCCTCCTAAACTACTCCTGGTCGTCGTCAGCGGTCTGCACGTAGTAGTAGGCACCTCCCGAGTAGTAGTAGTCGTCGTCGACGGTGGCGTCTGGCTCCTGGGCTCCAACGTCTATTCGCAACAATCGGGTATAGAAAGGGAGAAAAGAGGGAGCAAAGCAACCATGAGTACTCATCCAAAGTACTCGCCAGCAAGGAGCTACACTACATATGTATGCATCGATATCAAATGGATTAAGGGTATCATATGTGGACTGAACTGCAGAATGCCGGAATAAGAGGGGGATAGCTGGTCCTATCGTAGACTACGCTTTTGGCCACCTCCATCTTGTAGCAGGAGAAGAGAGTAGATGGTAAGTTCACCAAGTAGCATCGTGTAGCATAATCCTAACCGATGATCCTCCCCTCGTCGCCCTGTGAGAGAGCGATCACCAGTTGTATCTGCCACTTGGAAGGGTGTGTTTATTAAGTATTCGGTTCTAGTTGTCATAAGGTCAAGGTACAACTCCAAGTTGTCATGTTACCGAAGATCACGGCTATTCGAATAGATTAACTTCCCTGCAGGGGTGCACCACATTTCCCAACACGCTCGATCCCCTTTGTCCGGACACACTTTTCTGGGTCATGCCCGGCCTCGGAAGATCAACACGTCGCAGCCCTACCTAGGCACAACAGAGAGGTCAGCACGCCGGTCTAAATCCTATGGCGCAGGGGTCTGGGCCCATCGCCCATTGCACACCTGCACGTTGCGTACGCGGCCGGAAGCAGAACTAGCCCCCTTAATACAAGAGCAGGCTTACGGTCCAATCCGGCGCGCGCCGCTCAATCGCTGATGTCACGAAGGCTTCGGCTGATACCACGACGTCGAGTGCCCATAACTGTCCCTGCGTAGATGGTTAGTGCGTATAGGCTAGTGGCCAGACTCAGATCAAATACCAAGATCTCGTTAAACGTGTTATCTTGAAATAACCGCGAACGCCGACCAGGGCCAGGCCCACCTCTCTCCTAGGTGGTCTCAACCTACCCTGCCGCTTCGCCACAAAGATCCACTCAGAGGGCCGTCGAGACAAATGTCCTTTCGGACCCAATCCGTGAATCACTCGCGAGTACTCCTACGAGTCGAGCCGTCTTTAGTCACCACAAGTATCATATATTATGTATATAAGTATATACCCGTGACCACCTCCCAAGTGATCACGACCCGATAGTATAGCATGGCAGATAGACAAGAATGTAGGGCCACTGATGATAATCTAGCATCCTATACTAAGCATTTAGGATTCCAGGTAAGGTATCAACAGTTGTAGCAACAATGACAGGCTATGCATCAGAATAGGATTAACGGAAAGCAGTAACATGCTACACTACTCTAATGCAAGCAGTAGAGAGAAGAGTAGGCGATATCTGGTGATCAAAGGGGGGGCTTGCCTGGTTGCTCTGGCAAGAGAGAGGGGTCGTCAACTCCGTAGTCGTACTGGGTAGCAGCGGCGTCGGTCTCGGTGTCTAACGAGAGAAAAGGGGGAAGAAACAATAAATATAATGCAAACAGATGCATGACGATGCACCACATGACTAAGCGTGATGCTAGGGGTGCCCAATCGCGGTAGTAGGTGATACCGGCGAAGGGGGGAAACATCCGGGAAAGTATCCCCGAAGTTTCGCGTTTTTGGACAGACGAACCGGAGGGGGAAAGTTGCGAGTTTGCTATGCTAGGGATGTGTGGCGGACGAACGGGCTACGTACCCGGATTCGTCTCGTCGTTCTGAGCAACTTTCATGTACAAAGTTTTTTCATCCGAGCTACGGTTTATTTTATATTAATTTTAAAAGATTTAAATTAATTTTAAAATTAATTTAATTAATTTAAACCAACATTATCCAGAATAGTGTTTGCTGACGTCATCATGACGTTAGCAGTTGACCTGGTCAACTTGGCAAGTGGGTCCCGCATGTCATTGCCTAACTAACTGTTTAGTTAGATTAATTAGCAGGTTAATTTGGTTTAATAGTTAGTTAACATAATTAATTAAGTTAATTAATTAACTAATTAATTAATTTTATTATTATTTATTTATTTAATATATATATATAATTCTTTTTTAACTGTTTTGTGGGCGGGGCCCATATGTCATAGGCCCTAAGGGGGCTTAACGGGCGCTGGGCTAATGGGCGTGGGCACCGGCCGGGACAAACCTGGGCGCGGCCAACACGCATGGCCACGGCGAGCAGCCGTACCCGATGGGGTGCCGGCGGCCAGTGCCGCGCGGGAGGGGCACAACCAGAGGCGGTGTAGAGCCCCCCCGGGGTGCGCGAAGGAGGCGGGAGGGGGCGCGCGGGGCGCTAGCGCGGCTGTTGCCGGAGGCGCGGGGCAGCAGCAGTGGCCGGCAGGAGGCGACAGGGGCGCGGCCATGGGTCGCGAGCGGGAGCGAGGAGGCTGCGGGGCACGGCCGACGAACGGCGTCAGGGGCGGCAGCGGGAGCCGCGGTCGATGGCGGGCGCGAGCGACGCATGAGGGCGCGGTGAGCGCGGTGGCGCAGGCAAGCGGCAGCGCCGCAGAGCAAGGCAGTAGCGGAGCTGCGGGAGGCGGACACGGCGAGGGCGCCAGGCTGGGCAGCGGGAGAAGTGGGGCGTCGGGGCGGTGCGCGGATGGGCGCCGGCGCCGAATAGCAGGAGCGACGACACGAAGCGGGCCAGGCGCAGCCTGTGCGACGGTGTGCGCGTGCGGGACGGCGCATGGGCGCGGTGACCGGACGAGTAGAGGGGGGAGCTCACGGGGTAATGTAGGGAACTGGCAGTGGGCGTCGAGGAGGAGGAGGGGGACGAGGTCGACGACGAAGAGGACGGCGGGGCAGCTCTGGCGGCGGGATCCGGGGAGTCGCTGCGTCGCGACATCGGGCGTGCGGCGAGGGGAACCGCTGTCCCCGATCCAGATCGGGACCGAGAGGTGGGGGCGCGAGGGGAGAATGGGGGATCGAGAGGAGAAGTGGGACGGCTAGGGTTTCGGTCGGGTGGACCGTGGGGTTAATGGGGGAGTGGGCGGCCGGTTGGGCCGGCCAGGCGGCCTGGTGGCTAGCTGGGCCACGGCCCAGCAGGGAGGGGTTCCCTCTCTTTC
This sequence comes from Triticum urartu, assembly GCF_056163025.1. Classification (NCBI taxonomy): domain Eukaryota; kingdom Viridiplantae; phylum Streptophyta; class Magnoliopsida; order Poales; family Poaceae; genus Triticum; species Triticum urartu. Next base: position 110,011,121 of record NC_141879.1, read on the forward strand.
CTTTTTTTTGTTAGTTTTGTCTTTTGTATTTTCTTTTATTTATTTCTTTTTTTCTGTTTTATTTAATTTAGGGCATTTAAGTATATTCTAAACATGTGATTTCTTCACTATAATCACCTATGTAATATTTGGCACCGTCCGAACATTTTTGTTCTAATGTTTGAAACTTTGTTGTCTGCCATATTTAGAATTTAAATTTTGAACCGGTTTCGAACTAACGTGAGATTGTCAACACTAACCGTGGTGATGTGGCATGATTAACGGGGGATTACTGTAGCACGATTATCTGGGCGTTACAAAACTCCTCCACTACAAGAAATCTCGTCCCGAGATTTAGGAGGTAGAAGGAAACAAGTGCGGGGTATTCCTCACGCAGGCGGTCCTCGCGTTCCCAAGTGGCTTCGTCTTCAGAATGGTGCAACCACTGGACTTTGAGGAACTTGATCGCCTTCTGACGTGTGCGGCGTTCAGCTTGGTCGAGAATGCGGACCGAATGCCCTTTATAGGAGAGGTCCTGTTGCAATTCGAGCACTTCATGATCCACTGCTCGGATTGGATCCTTGAAGCAACGGCGGAGCTGTGACACGTGGAACACATCGTGAACCTGGGAAAGGTTCGGCGGAAGCTCCAGTTGATATGCCACTTTTCCACGCCTTTCGAGAATAGTGAAGGGACCGATATAGCGAGGAGCTAGCTTGCCCTTGATCCCGAAGCGGTGAGCACCCTTCATTGGTGTAGCTCGAAGATAAGCCTTTTCGCCAAGTTGATAGACCATGTCTTGGTGATGACGGTCATACTGACTTTTCTGACGTGACTGAGCAGTCTTGAGATTCTCGTGAATAATGCGGACTTGTTCTTCGGCCTGTTGGATAATATCCGGACCGAAGAGTGGACGTTCCCCAGTTTCTGACCAGTTCAGAGGGGTCTGACACTTTCGTCCATATAGCACTTCGAAGGGGGACATCTTCACACTAGCTTGATAGCTATTATTATAAGAGATCTCGGCATATGGAAGAGATTCCTACCATTTCTTGCCGAAGGAAACTACACAAGCTCAAAGCATGTCTTCGAGAACTTGGTTGACACGTTCAACCTGCCCTTGCGACTGAGGATGAAAAGCAGTACTGAACGACAGATGAGTTCCCATAGCTTCTTGGAAACTTGCCCAGAATCTTGAAGTGAATAAGCTGTCACGGTCTGAACTGATAACCAGTGGAATACCGTGAAGTGAAACAATCGTGAACATGTAGAGAGTTGCAAGCTGACTAGCAGTGATTGTTTCTTTGACCGCCAGAAAATGTGCAACTTTAGAAAGCCGGTCAATGACGACAAGAATAGCATCATTACCTTTATGCAATTTGGGAAATCCAGTGACGAAGTCCATTTCAACATGGTCCCATTTCCATTCAGGAATAGAGATAGGTTGCAGAGTTCTAGCAGGCCTTTGATGTTCAGCTTTGATACGACGGCAAACGTCACACTCAACAACATAACGAGCAATGTCCTGCTTCATATTAGACCACCAGAATCTCTGACGGATGTCCTGGTACATCTTTGTACTACCGGGATGAACAGACAAAGGCGTATCATGAGCTTCTTTCATAACCTTTTTAGTCTGATCCAGGTTTTTCCTCGAACGTGGTACCACTAGGCGGCCTTTGAAGTACAAGGCGCCATCATCGGTGATAGTGAAGAATGAGGGCTTTCCTTCTGCTAGATGGCGTTTAATCTTATGGACCTCAGAGTCATAACCTTGAATAGTCTTTATACCATCTACGAGATCTGGTACGATAGCCAGGGTATTTAGAGAACCCTTAGTAACAACACGAAGATTCATCTTCTGAAACTCTAGGGGAGGGGGAGTGAGTGCTCCAGGAGGAACAATATGAAGGTTTAGCTTTATAAATTCTTCGACAAGCGAGGGCTGAACTTTGTGAACCTGGAGGTGGTTGTAGTAAGACTTGCGGCTCAAGGCATCAGCCATTACATTAGCCTTGCCAGGGGTATAGGATATACCCACGTCAAAGTCTGCAACAGTCTCCATCCATCTCTGTTGACGGAGGTTCAAATCTGGCTGAGTAAACAGATACTTCAGACTTTCGTGGTTGGTGAAGATCTCGCAACGATTACCGAGAAGGTAATGTCGCCACTGCTTCAGTGCATGAATGACAGCAACAAGCTCGTGGTCGTGGACTGGGTAGTTTTCTTCATGAGGGCGCAGTTGACGAGAGGCATAAGCAATCACTCCGCGCTCTTGCATTAGGACACAGCCTAATCCTTGACGGGAAGCATCGCAGTAAATGACGAAGTCCTTCTTAGTATTAGGTGGAGCAAGCACTGGGGCAGAAGTCAACTTGTCTTTGAGTGCCTGGAAACTTTCCTGACACTTGTCTGTCCATTCGAACTTGACAACCTTATGCAACAGATTAGTCAGAGGCCTGGCAATCTTGGAGAAGTTCTCGACGAATCGACGGCAATAGCTGGCGAGACCGAGAAAACTTCGGACTTGCTTGACATTCTTCGGAGGAGTCCAATCGAGAATAGCCTGAACTCGTTCAGGGTTGACGGCAATACCATCCTTGGAGATGACTATTGGAAATATGCCCTAGAGGCAATAATAAAATGGTTATTATTATATTTCCTTGTTCATGATAATTGTCTATTGTTCATGCTATAATTGTGTTATCCGGAAATCATAATACATGTGTGAATACATAGACCACAACATGTCCCTAGTGAGCATCTAGTTGACTAGCTCATTGCTCAATAGATGGTTACGGTTTCCTAACCATGGACATTGGATGTCATTGATAACGGGATCACATCATTAGGAGAATCATGTGATGGACAAGATGCAATCCTAAGCATAGCACAAGGTCGTGTAGTTCGTCTGCTAGAGCTTTTCTAAAGTGTCAAGTATCATTTCCTTAGACCATGAGATTGTGCAACTCCCGGATACCGTAGGAGTGCTTTGGGTGTACCAAATGTCACAACGTAACTGGGTGGCTATAAAGGTGCACTATAGGTATCTCCGGAAGTGTCTATTGGGTTGGCATGAATCGAGACTGGGATTTGTCACTCCGTATGACGGAGAGGTATCTCTGGGCCCACTCGATAATGCATCATCATAATGAGCTCAGTGTGACTAAGTAGTTGGCCACGGGATCATGCATTACGACACGAGTAAAGTGACTTGCCGGTAACGAGATTGAACGAGGTATTGGGATACCGACGATCGAATCTCGGGCAAGTAACGTACCGATTCACAAAGGGAATTGTATACGAGATTGCTTGAATCCTCGACATCGTGGTTCATCCGATGAGACCATCGTGGAACATGTGGGAGCCAACATGGGTATCCAGATCCCGTTGTTGGTTATTGGCCGGAGAGTTGTCTCGGTCATGTCTGCATGGTTCCCGAACCTGTAGGGTCTAGACACTTAAGGTTCGATGACGCTAGGGTTATTAGGAAGACTTGTATGTGATTACCGAATGTTGTTTGGAGTCCCGGATGAGACCCCGGACGTCACGAGGAGTTCTGGAATGGTCCGGAGGTGAAGATTTATACGTAGGAAGTTGTCATACGGTCACCAGAAAGGTTCGGGGACATATCGGTATTGTACCGGGGCCATCGGAGGGGTTCCGGGGGTCCATCGGGAGGGGCCACCTCTCTCGGAGGGCCTAATGGGCCGTAGAGGAAAGGGAACCAGCCCTACATGGGCTGGGCGCATCCCCCCTTGGGCCCATGCGCCTAGGGTTGGGGGGAAACCCTAAGGGGGGCGCCCCCCTTGCTTGGGGGGCAAGCCCCCCTCCCCTTGGCCGCCGCCCTCCCTCTAGATCTCATCTAGAGGGGTCCGACCCCCTTCCTCCTTCCCCTATATATAGAGGGGCAAGGGGAGGGCTGCATACACCATCCAAGGCGCAGCCCCTCCCCTCCCCAACACCTCTCCTCCTCCGCAAGAGCTTGGCGAAGCCCTGCCGGAGTACTGCAGCTCCACCACCACCACGCCGTCGTGCTGCTGTTGGAGCCCTCTTCCTCAACCACTCCCTCCTCCTTGCTGGATCAAGGCGCGGGAGATGTCCTAGCTCCGTACGTGTGTTGAACGCGGAGGCGCCGTCCGTTCGGCGCTAGGATCTTCGGTGATTTGGATCACGACGAGTACGACTCCATCAACCCCGTTCTCTTGAACGCTTCCGCTCGCGATCTACAAGGGTATGTAGATGCACTCCTCTCTCCTCGTTGCTAGATAACTCCATAGATTGATCTTGGTGATGCGTAGAAAATTTTAAATTTCTGCTACGTTCCCCAACAGTGGCATCATGAGCTAGGTCTATGCATAGTTTCTATGCACGAGTAGAACACAAGTTGTTGTGGGCATCGATTTTGTCAATTTACTTGCCGTTACTAGTCTTATCTTGATTCGGCGGCATCGTGGGATGAAGCGGTCCAGACCGACCTTACATGTACGCTTACTTGAGACTGGTTCCACCGACTGACATGCACTAGTTGCATAAGGTGGCTAGCGGGTGTCTGTCTCTCCCACTTTAGTCGGATCAAATTCGATGAAAAGGGTCCTGATGAAGGGTAAATAGAAATTGGCATATCACGTTGTGGTTTTGGCGTAGGTAAGAAACGTTCTTGCTAGAAACCTATAGCAGCCACGTAAAAACTTGCAACAACAATTAGAGGACGTCTAACTTGTTTTTGCAGCATATGCCGTGTGATGTGATATGGCCAAAAGGATATGATGAATGATATATGTGATGTATGAGATTGATCATGTTCTTGTAATAGGAATCACAACTTGCATGTCGATGAGTATGACAACCGGCAGGAGCCATAGGAGTTGTCTTAATTTATTTATGACCTGCGTGTCAACTTATACATCATGTAATTACTTTACTTTATCGCTAACCGTTAGCCATAGTAGTAGAAGAAATAGTTGACGAGACAACTTCATGAAGACACGATGATGGAGATCATGATGATGGAGACCATGGTGTCATGCTGGTGACGACGATGATCATGGCGCCCCGAAGATGGAGATCAAAAGGAGCAAAATGATATTGGCCATATCATGTCACTATTTGATTGCATGTGATGTTTATCATGTTTTACATCTTATTGCTTAGAACGACGGTAGCATAAATAAGATGATCCCTCGCAATAATTTCAAGAAAGTGTTCCCCCTAACTGTGCACCGTTGCTAAGGTCCATTGTTCCAAATCACCACATGATGATCGAGTGTGATAGGTTCTAACGTTCGCATAAAATGGGTGTAAGCCAGATTTACACACGCAAAACACTTAGGTTGACTTGAAGAGCCTAGCATGTACAGACATGGCCTCGGAACACGGAAGACCGAAAGGTCGAACATGAGTCGTATAGAAGATACGATCAACATGAAGATGTTCACCGATGATGACTAGTCCGTCTCACGTGATGATCGGACACGGCCTAGTTAAATCGGATCATGTATCACTTAGATGACTAGAGGGATGTCTATCTAAGTGGGAGTTCATTAAATAATTTGATTAGATGAACTTAATTATCATGAACTTAGTCTAAAATCTTTACAATATGTCTTGTAGATCAAATGGCCCACACTAATGTTGTCCCCAACTTCAACGCGTTCCTAGAGAAAACCAAGCTGAAAGACGATGGTAGCAACTACATGGACTGGGTCCGGAACTTGAGGATCATCCTCATAGCTGCCAAGAAAGCATATGTCCTTGAAGCACCGCTAGGTGAAGCACCAACCCCAGCAAACCAAGACGTTATGAATGCTTGGCAGTCCCGTGTTGATGATTACTCCCTTGTTCAGTGCGGCATGCTTTACAGCTTAGAACCGGGGCTCCAGAAGCGTTTTGAGCAACACGGAGCATATGAGATGTTCCAAGAGCTGAAAATGGTTTTCCAAGCTCATGCTCGGGTCCAAAGATATGAAGTCTCCGACAAGTTCTAGAGTTGTAATATGGAGGAGAATAGTTCCGTCAGCGAGCACATACTCAAAATGTCTTGGTTGCACAACCGCTTGTCTCAGCTGGGAGTTAATCTCTCGGATGATGCGGTCGTTGACAGAATCCTTCAGTCGCTCCCACCTAGCTACAAGAGCTTTGTGATGAACTTCAATATGCAGGGGATGGAAAAGACCATTCCTGAGGTATATTCAATGCTGAAATCAGCGGAGGTAGAAATCAAAAAGGAACATCAAGTGTTGATGGTGAATAAAACCACTAAGTTCAAGAAAGGCAAGGGTAAAAAGAACTTCAAGAAGGATGACAAGGGAGTTGCCGCGCCCGGTAAGCAAGCTGTCGGGAAGAAGCCAAAGAATGGACCCAAGCCTGAGACTGAGTGTTTTTATTGCAAGGGAAGTGGTCACTGGAAGCGGAACTGCCCCAAGTACTTAGCGGACAAGAAGGTCGGCAACACCAAAGGTATATGTGATATACATGTTATTGATGTGTACCTTACCAGTACTCGTAGTAGCTCCTGAGTATTTGATACCGGTGCGGTTGCTCATATTTGTAACTCAAAACAGGAGCTGCGGAATAAGCGGAGACTAGCGAAGGATGAGGTGACGATGTGCGTCGGAAATGGTTCCAAGGTCGATGCGATCGCCGTCGGCACGCTACCTCTACATTTACCTACGGGATTAGTTTTAAACCTCAATAATTGTTATTTAGTGCTAGCTTTGAGCATGAACATTGTATCAGGATCTCATTTAATACGAGATGGCTACTCATTTAAATCCGGGAATAATGGTTGTTCTATTTATATGAGAGATATGTTTTATGGTCGTGCCCCGTTGGTCAATGGTTTATTCTTATTTAATCTCGAACGTGATGTTACACATATTCATAGTGTGAATACCAAAAGATGTAAGGTTGATAATGATAGTCCCACATACTTGTGGCACTGCCGCCTTGGTCACATTGGTGTTAAACGCATGAAAAAACTCCATGCAGATGGACTTTTGGAGTCTCTTGATTATTAATCATTTGACACGTGCGAACCATGCCTCATGGGCAAAATGACCAAGACTCCATTCTCCAGAACAATGGAGCGAGCAACCAACTTATTGGAAATCGTACTGTAACACCCCGGATATGATTTTCCCAATATGTACTCCAACTCTTGCCGTTTCCGGCGTTAAGTTATTTTATTTTCTCGGGTTCGGGTTATTGTCTTCGTGTGTTGTTGTCGTTGTCATGCATCTCATATCATGTCATCATGTGCATTGCATTTGCATACGTGTTCATCTCATGCATTCGAGCATTTTCCCCGTTGTCCGTTTTGCATTCCGGCGCTCCGTTCTCCTCCGGTGGTCATTTCTACCTTTCTTTCATGTGTGGGGATTAAACATTTCCGGATTGGACCAAGACTTGCCAAGCGGCCTTGGTTTACTACCGGTAGACCACCTGTCAAGTTTCGTACCATTTGGACTTCGTTTGATGCTCCAACGGTTAACCGAGGGACCGAGAAGGCCTCGTGTGTGTTGCAGCCCAACACCCCTCCAAGTTGGCCCAAAACCCTCTCCATCATCTAGAGCGTTCGATCACGATCGCGTGGCCGAAAACCGCACCTCATTTGGACTCTCCTAGCTCCCTCAATGCCTATATATACCTCCCCCATTCGAAATCTCGGATCCCCTCCACACCAAACCCTAGATCCACTCCACCCGCCGCCGCCGGACAATTTCCCGCGGGCCGGACGTTTCCGTCTCCACCCTGCCGCCACGTGTCACGCCACCATTGGCCCGCGCCGCCGCCCCACTTCGTCGCCGCCGCCGGCCCGGGAGGCCCAGATCGGGGCCCCGAGGCCCATCCGCCGCCGCGCCGCGCCAGGGCGCTCCCCGCCGCCGCATCGCCGCCTCCTTCGCCAACTCCGGCAACCGGAGCTCCCTCCGCCCGCTCCGACCACCGCGGCCATCACCGCCCCGCCGCCGCAGGCCCCGGCGACCTTGCCAACCGCCGCTCCTCGAAGCCCGCCGCCGCCCGCCGTCAGATCCGGCCGGGGAGAGGTCGGCCTCGCTTCTCCTTCATCTCCCCGCCGACGGACCGACCTCGCCGGAGCGAGTTGACCTCGCCGGAGTCACCTCGGGTTGCGTGCCCGCGAGGAACCCTAGATCCGCGGGTGGTGATTTTCTTCTAAGTCCTCAAATTCCCAGATCCATATGCCCATGTTCATCGTGCTATAACTTTGCATCCGTAGCTCCATTTTGGACATATAGCATATCAAAATGTTCGTCTCAGAGAGCACATCATTTCATCTCATTGCATCATTTTCATTTGAGTTTATCTGGATGCCCGAAATGCTGTTAGTAGAATGCTATTTGAGTTAATTGTCAGATGTGCTGCTCTAATTAGATATTTGTCATTTTTGCCATGATTATTGTGTGCATGATATGCCCCTGAGCTCTTCATGAGTTTTGTTATATGTTTTGCCATCTATCCAGAGGCGCAACCCATGTATTTTTGTGATGTGTGTGGTGACTAGCACAAGCTTGCAAAGTGGAGCATTCGTTAATGCTGATTTCAGGGACTTAGCATTTCCACTAAGTCCTTGACCTGGTTATCTCAATATGCCATATGTTCATGTTGTTTCCTAGTGATCCGTGCCTCTTTTGAGGATGATCAGTAAGGATGTTTTGTTAATCTTGTAGTGCTCTATCCATCCATGTCTTTGTTTGCAATTATGGAGCACCCTAGCTTGAGTCAATCGAGCTCTGCTTTTGTCATTTCGTGAATCGGGCAGATTGTCTACTTGTTAGCAATTTTGCCGAGGATGTTGTAGTTGATCCGTGCATGCTATGTTATTATTCTTGCCATGTCTAGCTTGTATTTTGTGTATTCTTGATGGGTGTAAGCTTAGATTGTCATGACTTGCTCTGTAGTGAGTGCATCGAGCTCCTAAACATGCCTACTTGATATCTGTTTCAGCATGCTCCAGTTTTCACTAAGTCTGAGAACTGATTATGTTTTTGCCATGTTCACATGCTTGCAAATGTATTTTCTGATCCCTTTTGGCTCAAGGTCACTAAGGGACTTTTGTTAAGCTCTTGGAGTAGCTCCATGCCATGCTTTTCTTTGCCATGTTCAGGTCCTGTAGCTTATTGTTTTCATGATCCAAAGAGTGCTATCTGATCTGAAATTCCAGACAAGTGTTAATTTCACTAAGTCTGAAATCTGTTTACCAAATGCATTTTTGCCATGCTTGTTTGAGCCTGTTAATGGATGAATTGGCCATAGCTCGGTGCTAGTCTTTTGTTAAGCATCATGAATGGATCCCTGCCATGTATTTTGATGCCATGTTTGGGTTCTGTAGCATGTTCATCTTGTTGCATTTAGATGGCTACTTGCTGTAAATCGCAGAACGTGGTCATATTTGAATCGCTTGCCATTTCCAAACCGTAACTCCGATTCCGGCGTTCTTTATATCGTTTTCAAGCGATTTCATCTCATATTTCCAGTGGCATACTTGGATTTCCAAGTTGAGGCCAGGTTCATGCATTCCTTGTCAAATCTTGCATATGCATCACATATTGCATCCCGCATAGCATACCATCTTTGCATCATGTTGTTTGAGTTTGCACGTGGTTGATTGTGTCCTTGTTGCTTGTTTGTCTTGTTTGGGTAGAGCCGGGAGACGAGTTCGCTAACGAGGAGCCCGTTGAGTTTGCTTTCGAGGATCCAGTCAACTCTGACAACTTTGCAGGCAAGATGATCATACCCTCGAAATCACTACTATATTTGCTTTGCTAGATGCTCACTCTTTTGCTATGCCTATGTTACGATGCCTACCACTTGCTTATCATGCCTTCCAAATTTCCATGTCAAACCTCTAACCCACCATGTCCTAGCAAATCGTTGATTGGCTATGTTACCGCTTTGCTCAACCCCTCTTATAGCGTTGCTAGTTGCAGGTGAAGATTGGAGACCGTTCCTTGTTGGATCATTATTTACTTGTTGGGATATCATTATATTGCCATGTTATCTTAATGCATCTATATACTTGGTAAAGGGTGGAAGGCTCGGCCTCTCGCCTAGTGTTTTGTTCCACTCTTGCCGCCCTAGTTTTCCGTCATATCGGTGTTATGTTCCCGGATTTTGCGTTCCTTACGCGATTGGGTGATAATGGGAACCCCTTGATAGTTCACCTTGATTAAAGCTTTTCCGGCAATGCCCAACCTTGGTTTTACCATTTGCCACCTAGCCTCTTTTTCCCTTGGGTTTCCGGAGCCCGAGGGTCATCTTATTTTAAACCCCCCCGGGCCAGTGCTCCTCTGAGTGTTGGTCCAAACTAGAGTCCAGTGCAGCGCCCCCTCTGGGAAACTCGAGGTTTGGTTTTAGTTGTATGGAGAGCTCATCTGAGTGTGCCCTGAGAACGAGATATGTGCAGCTCCTATCGGGATTTGTCGGCACATTCGGGCGTTGTTGCTGGATTTGTTTTAACCTGTCGAAGTGTCTTGTAGAATCGGGATACCGAGTCTGATCGGAATGTCTCGGGAGAAGGTCTATTCCTTCGTTGACCGTAAGAGCTTGTCATGGGCTAAGTTGGGACTCCCCTGCAGGGATTTGAACTTTCGAAAGCCGTGCCCGCGGTTATGGGCAGATGGGAATTTGTTAATGTCCGGTTGTAGATAACTTGAACCTTAACTTAATTAAAATGAATCAACAGTGTGAGTTACCGTGATGGTCTCTTCTCAGCGGAGTCCGGGAAGTGAACACGGTGTTGGAGTAATGCTTGCCGCAGGATGCCCTCTAGTTATCCGTTCGCGCTTTGCCTTCTCTTCTCGCTCTCTTTTGCGAATAGGTTAGCCACCATATATGCTAGTCGCTTGCTGTAGCTCCACATTTTTACCCTGCCTTACCTATAAGCTTAAATAGTCTTGATCGCGAGGGTGCGAGATTGCTGAGTCCCTGTGGCTGACAGATTACTTCCAAACCAGATGCAGGGCCTGATGACTCCGCTCCAGATGACGCGCTTGAGCTCAAGTGGGAGTTCAACGAGGACTCACGCCGATACTATGTGTCTTTCCCTGATGATCAGTAGTGGTGCCCAGTTGGGATGATCGGGACCGTGTCGCATGTTGGGTTTATCTTTCATTTTGGCGCCGTAGTCGGGCTATGAGTGTTTGTTTGATGTAATGCTAGTTATGTACTTTGATTGACGTGGCGAGTGTAAGCCAACTATGTATCTCCCCTTTTATTATCTATATTACATGGGATGTTGTGAAGATTGCCTAACTTGCGACATTGCTTTCAATGCGGTTATGTCTCTAAGTCGTGCCTCGACACATGGGAGCTATAACCGCATCGAGGGCGTAACACATACATACTGATGTGTGCGGTCCAATGAGTGTTGAGGCTCGCGGTGGCTATCATTATGTTCTCACCCTCACTGATGACTTGAGTAGATGTGGGTATGTCTACTTAATGAAACACAAGTCTAAGACCTTTGAAAAGTTCAAGGAATTTCAGAGTGAGGTTGAGAATCAACGTGACAGGAAAATCAAGTTCTTACGATCAGATCGTCGGGGAGAATATTTGAGTCACGAATTTGGCACGCACTTAAGGAAATGTGGAATAGTTTCACAACTCACGCCGCCTGGAACACCTCAGCGTAATGGTGTGTCCGAACGTCGTAATCGCACTCTATTGGATATGGTGCGATCTATGATGTCTCTTACCGATCTACTGCTGTCATTTTGGGGCTATGCTTTAGAGACTGCCGCATTCACTTTAAATAGGGCTCCGTCGAAATCCATTGAGACGACACCGTATGAATTATGGTTTGGGAAGAAACCTAAGCTGTCGTTTCTAAAAGTTTGGGGATGCGATGCTTACGTGAAGAAACTTCAACCTGAATAGCTCGAACCCAAATCGGAAAAATGCGTCTTCATAGGATACCCTAAAGAAACTATTGGGTATACCTTCTACCTCAGATCCGAAGGGAAGATCTTTGTTGCCAAGAATGGATCCTTTCTAGAGAAAGAGTTTCTCTCGAAAGAAGTAAGTGGGAGGAAAGTAGAACTTGATGAAGTATTGCCTCTTGAACCGGAGAGTGGCGCAGCTCAGGAAAATGTTCCTGAGGTGCCTGCACCGACTAGAGAGGAAGTTAATGATGATGATGATGAAACTTCAGATCAAGTTGCTACTGAACTTCGTAGGTCCACAAGGACACGTTCCGCACCAGAGTGGTACGGCAACCCTGTCATGGAAATAATGTTGTTGGACAATGGTGAACCTTCGAACTATGAAGAAGCGATGGCGGGCCCAGATTCCGACAAATGGCTGGAAGCCATGAAATCCGAGATAGGATCCATGTATGAAAATGAAGTATGGACTTTGACTGACCTGCCCGATGATCGGCGAGCCATAGAAAATAAATGGATCTTTAAGAAGAATACAGACGCGGATGGTAATGTGACCATCTATAAGGCTCGGCTTGTCGCTAAGGGTCATCGACAAGTTCAAGGGGTTGACTATGATGAGACTTTCTCACCCGTAGCGAAGCTGAAGTCCGTCCGAATCATGTTAGCAATTGACGCATTCTATGATTATGAGATATGGCAAATGGACGTCAAAACGGCATTCCTTAATGGTTTCCTTAATGAAGAATTGTATATGATGCAGCCGGAAGGTTTTGTCGATCCTAAGAATGCTGACAAGGTGTGCAAGCTCCAACGCTCAATCTATGGGCTGGTGCAAGCATCCCGGAGTTGGAACATTCGATTTGATGAGATGATCAAAGCATTTGGGTTTACGCAGACTTATGGAGAAGCCTGTGTTTACAAGAAAGTGAGTGGGAGCTCTGTAGCATTTCTCATATTATATGTGGATGACATACTATTGATGGGAAATGATATAGAATTCTTGGAAAGTATAAAGGCCTACTTGAACAAGTGTTTTTCAATGAAGGATCTTGGAGAAGCTGCTTATATATTAGGCATCAAGATCTATAGAGATAGATCGAGACGCCTCATTGGCCTTTCACAGAGTACGTACCTTGACAAGATATTGAAGAAGTTCAATATAGATCAGTCAAAGAAGGGGTTCTTGCCTGTGTTGCAAGGTACGAGATTGAGCACGACTCAATGCCCGACCACGGCAGAAGATAGAGAAAAGATGAATGTCGTCCCCTATGCCTCAGCCATAGGGTCTATTATGTATGCCATGGTGTGTACCAGACCTGATGTAAACCTTGTCGTAAGTTTGGTAGGAAGGTACCAAAGTAATCCTGGCATGGAACACTGGACAGCGGTCAAGAATATCCTGAAGTACATGAAAAGAACTAAGGATATGTTTCTCGTTTATGGAGGTGACGAAGAGCTCGTCGTAAAGGGTTACGTCGATGCTAGCTTCGACACAGATCTGGATGACTCCAAGTCACAAACCGGATACGTGTATATTTTGAATGGTGGGGCAGTCAGCTGCTGCAGTTGCAAGCAAAGCGTCGTGGCGGGATCTACATGTGAAGCGGGGTACATGGAAGCCTCGGAGGCAGCACAAGAAGCAATCTAGATGAAGGAGTTCATTATCGACCTAGGAGTTATTCCCAATGCGTCGGGCCCGATGACTCTCTTATGTGACAACACTGGAGCTATTGCCCTTGCCAAGGAGCCCAGGTTTCACAGGAAGACCAGGCATATCAAGCGTCGCTTCAACTCCATTCGTGAAAATGTTCAAAATGGAGACATAGATATTTGTCAAGTGCATACAGACCTGAATGTTGCAGATCCGTTGACTAAACCTCTCCCTCGAGCAAAACATGATCAACACCAGAACTCTATGGGGGTTCGATTCATCACAATGTAACTAGATTATTGACTAGTGCAAGAGGGAGACTGTTGGAAATATGCCCTAGAGGCAATAATAAAATGGTTATTATTATATTTCCTTGTTCATGATAATTGTCTATTGTTCACGCCATAATTGTGTTATCCGGAAATAGTAACACATGTGTGAATACATAGACCACAACATGTCCCTAGTGAGCATCTAGTTGACTAGCTCGTTGATCAATAGATGGTTACGGTTTCCTGACCATGGACATTGGATGTCATTGATAACGGGATCACATCATTAGGAGAATGATGTGATGGACAAGACCCAGTCCTAAGCATAGCACAGGGTCGTGTAGTTCGTCTGCTAGAGCTTTTCAAAGTGTCAAGTATCATTTCCTTAGACCATGAGATTGTGCAACTCCCGGATACCGTAGGAGTGCTTTGGGTGTACCAAACGTCACAACGTAACTGGGTGGCTATAAAGGTGCACTACAGGTATCTCCGAAAGTGTCTGTTGGGTTGGCATGAATCGAGACTGGGATTTGTCACTCCGTATGATGGAGAGGTATCTCTGGGCCCACTCGGTAATGCATCATCATAATGAGCTCAGTGTGACTAAGTAGTTGGTCATGGGATCATGCATTACGGCACGAGTAAAGTGACTTGCCGGTAACGAGATTGAACGAGGTATTGGGATACCGACGATGGAATCTCAGGCAAGTAACGTACCGATTGACAAAGGGAATTGTATACGGGATTGCTTGAATCCTCGACATCGTGGTTCATCCAATGAGAGCATCATGGAACATGTGGGAGCCAACATGGGTATCGAGATCCCGCTGTTGGTTATTGTCCGGAGAGTTGTCTCGGTCATGTCTGCATGGTTCCCGAACCCGTAGGGTCTACACACTTAAGGTTCGATGACGCTAGGGTTATTAGGAAGACTTGTATGTGATTACCGAATGTTGTTCGGAGTCCCGGATGAGATCCCGTACATCACGAGGAGTTCTAGAATGGTCCGGAGGTGAATATTTATATGTAGGAAGTTGTCATACGGTCACCGGAAAGGTTCGGGGGCATATCGGTATTGTACCGGGGCCACCGGAGGGGTTCCAGGGGTCCACCGAGAGGGGCCACCTCTCTCGGAGGGCCTAATGGGCCGTAGAAGAAAGGGAACCAGCCCTACATGGGCTAGGCGCATCCCCCCTTGGGCCCATGCGCCTAAGGTTGGGGGGAAACCCTAAGGGGGGCGCCCCCTTGCTTGGGGGGCAAGCCCCCCTCTCCTTGGCCGCCACCCCCTCTCTAGATCTCATCTAGAGGGGGCCGGCCCCCTTCCTCCTTCCCCTATATATAGAGGGGCAAGGGGAGGGCTGCATACACCATCCAAGGCGCAGCCCCTCCCCTCCCCAACACCTCTCCTCCTTCGCAAGAGCTTGGCAAAGCCCTGCCAGAGTACTGCAGCTCCACCACCACCACGCCGTCGTGCTGCTGTTGGAGCCCTCTTCATCAACCTCTCCCTCCTCCTTGCTGGATCAAGGCGCGGGAGACGTCCTCGCTCCGTACGTGTCTTGAACGCGGAGGTGCCGTCCGTTCGGCGCTAGGATCTTCGGTGATTTGGATCACGACGAGTACGACTCCATCAACCCCGTTCTCTTGAACGCTTCCGCTCGCGATCTACAAGGGTATGTAAATGCACTCATCTCTCCTCGTTGCTAGATGACTCCATAGATTGATCTTGGTGATGCGTAGAAAATTTTAAATTTCTGCTACGTTCCCCAACAATGACATGCCCAAGATAGGTTACTTTGGGGAGCCAGAACTCACACTTGGAATACTTAGCATATAGTTGATGCTCTCGAAGCTTTTCCAGCACAAGACGAAGATCTTCAGCATGTTCTTCTTTGTTCTTGGAAAATACAAGGATATCGTCCAAATAAACCACGACGAACTTGTCGAGGTAATCCATGAATATGTAGTTCATCAACCGAGAGAAGGTGGCGGGAGCATTCGTTAAGCCGAATGACATGATGGTGTACTCGTATGATCCATACCGAGTCACGAAGGCGGTTTTTGGGATGTCATCTTCACGAACACGGATCTGGTGGTAACCCAACGTCAAGTCGAGTTTGGAGAACACTGAGGAACCAGCCAGTTGATCATAAAGATCACTGATCCGAGGAAGAGGATATTTATTCTGAATGGTAGCTTGGTTTATAGGACGATAGTCTTGGACTAATAGGTTCATCCCATCCTTCTTCTTAACAAAGAGAGAAGGTGCTCACCAAGGAGAGCAACTAGGGCGAATGAAACCTTTGACAAGAGATTTGTCGATTTCCTCCTTAAGCTTAATGAGTTCATGTGGCGGCATCTTGTAGGGTCGTTTGGCTATAGGGGTGGTGCTGGGTTTCAAGTCAATCATGAATTCGACAGCTCTAGCAGGGGGAATCCTGGAAGTTCTTCCGAAAAGACGTCTCGGAATTCACGAATGGCGAGAATGTTTTCAATGCCCTCGAGTGGTGCAGCGTTCAACACATTCAAGGCATAAAGTCGTGCCTCAGCATTTTGAACTAGATGAGCCTGGTAAGTAACTATTTCGTCGGAAGGATGTAGCAGATGGACGGTCTTAGTGGCGCAAACTATAGAAGCAGTATGCGCTTTCAACCAATCCATCCCCAGAATGAGGTCGATGTTAGACGACTTCAGAATAATGGGAGAGGCATAGAATTCCAACCCTTCGATTTCCACGGGGACGTCGATGCCAACCAATGAGGTTTGACATTGTCCCACGGGGTTTTTTACCAATACCGAAGTGTTCATCTCCTCACATTTAACGTCATGCTTATATGCAAAATCTTTTGACATGAATGAATGTGATGCTCCTGAATCGAATAAAACAGATGCAGGTACTGAATTTATGAGGAGTGTACCCATCACAGTAGCAGGCTGGTCTTGAGCTTCATTAAGATCAACGTGGTTGGCATGAACACGACCATAAGAACTGGCATTGTTGTTGCGAGGCTGGTTGTTTCCACGGCCAGCTGCGGGAAGGGCCAGCTGATTCTGATTTTGATTGCAATCTCTGGCACGGTGACCTGGCTGACCACACTTGTAGCAGAGACCATTATTGGGAGTGGGAACATGAGCTTGGGGTGGTGGAGCTGGAAGTCTTGGCTGCCTAGTTGGTGAGGGAGGCAGACGTGGTGCAGCATAGGACTGCCTTGGAGCAGGTGCAGTTGGCTGATACATGCTGTTAGGAATCCATATCCTACACTTCTGCGAAGACGGGCCCGAAGATGAGCCCGAGTCACGGTTGCGCCTGTGAGAGCTCTGGTGTTCCTGCAGACCGGTTTCGACATTGATGGCCTTGTTCACCAAGGTGGCGAAATCGGCAAAGTCGTGCACTAGAAGTGCGAGCTTGATATCAGCTTGAAGGCCATCATGGAACTTCTCCTGTCTGCGTGCATCAGTTGCAATGTCTTCTTCAGCATAGCGGGACAAGTCCAGAAACTCCCGTTCATAAGCTTCCACAGTTTTGTTGCCTTGAGTGAGGCTGCGGAGCTCGAGCTTCTTACGGTCCATTACTCCCTGAGGAATGAAGCGAGCACGGAAAGCAGCTTGGAAGTCTGGCCAGGTGATGATTGTTCCAACTGGCAGAGTACGCCTGTGGCTGTCCCACCATTGAGCAGCGAGTCCTTTCAGGAAGAAAGAAGCAAAGGTGACATAGCTGGCAGGGGCTACATCCGCCGACTCCATCTCATAGGTGATGTCACGGAGCCAGTCATCAGCATCCATAGGCTGAGTTGAGCTGCTGTACACAGTTGGATTGAGACGCATGAAATCCTGCAGAGTCACTTGGGTTGGCTGCTGGTTCATATTGGGGCGAGAAAACTGAGCCATAATATTCTCCATAAACTGGCGATTCAGCTCAAACGACTGTTGCATCATCCCAGCCATGTACTCAGGCAGGGGTGGGGGAGGGTTACCACGACCACGACCACCTGGTCTAACCATCCTGCTAATATATAACAGGGGCAGTTCACCATTGAGAATTTGCAAGGACAAGAATCATTCATGATGAAACATGCATAATGAAAGGAACACGATAGACACTACTTAGTAGTTGGCATAGCTTACAAAAGAGATCATGCATAGAGTTTGGTACACAGAGTTCAGTACACAGACTAAGAACATCATAGGCGGCACGCAGGCTCGCGGCGAATGCACCTAACACTAACAAGCAAGCCTACATCAGTCCCAGGAGGAACTGTGGAGGTAGGTGTAGCCTGACAACTGGTAGTGACGCGAAGGGAAGACCTCCACGCGAGTAGCCTGGGGTCCGCGGATACTCTGGTGCGGAACCCGACGCGCAGGAGGCAGGCGAGGACAAAGTGCGGGAGAGTAGCCTCCCACATCTGGCCAGCCAACACCCTGGGGCATCACGGTCCTGGCAGGGTAGATCGCAGAACGCGACAGATCACCAGATCGGACAGAGGGGTGCAACATCGTCAGAGCATGGTACAGGTGCTGACGGGTGGTGTACAACTCGTGTCGAAGAGCTCGGTTAGCTCTATCCAGCCCATCAGCATGCAAAACCAGGTTCTAATGGTAGAAGGGCTCTCGGGTGACAGTGGAGTAGGCAGCAGTGTAGTATCCCTCCGCACCAACATCGGATGCGATAGCAATGTGCTTGAAGGGGGAGGTGTCCAACTCCTGATACTCTCCATGAAGACGTGTCAGAGCAGCATAAGCAGCATCGTGGACCGCCATATCGATAGTCACTCCAACACCATGAGCAGCGTGCAACACGGTAGTGGAGTCATACTCCCGAGAGTAGAGGTGGACGATGGCACGGTACTGCTCCTGGTTGAAGTCCTGGTACTCCCCGTAGACAGTGTACTCAGGGTGCCAGCGATAACCCAGATAGTCATCATCTCAACCAACACAGCAGGTGATCCTGAGGCACCAATGGCCGTCATGTGGCACACGGCCTGTCTCGTGGGTTCCATCTGAAAACAAAGATGTTTTCACGGGAGTCAAATGACAATGTGGATAATGTTCAAATACTATTCTAAAGAATAACTAGCGCTTATCCAACTTTGGGGTGAACGTGGTCATGGGATCCTAATGTTAAAGTTAGTAAAATCGTTTAACCCGAGTAGAAAAGAGTTCAGAGTCCCAGAGTAAGGATCGAGGAGTAAAAGAAACTAATACCACCCAGATGGCGACGTGGGCCCGTAAGGCACACATCCATGTTAGTAAAAAGATTTGTAATGTCTAGACTCAACTTCGGCCAAGGAGTGTGGAAGGGGGATTCCTATAGGCAGTCGGCTCTGATACCAACTTGTGACGCCCCCGATTTGACCGTACACTAATCATACACGCAAACGTGTATGATCAAGATCAGGGACTCACGGGAAGATATCACAACACAACTCTACAAATAAAATAAGTCATACAAGCATCATATTACAAGCCAGGGGCCTCGAAGGCTCGAATACAAGAGCTCGATCATAGACGAGTCAGCGGAAGTAACAATATCTGAGTACAGACATAAATTAAATAAGTTTGCCTTAAGAAGGCTAGCACAAAGTGGGATACAGATCGAAAGAGGCGCATGCCTCCTGCCTGGGATCCTCCTAAACTACTCCTGGTCATCGTCAGCGGGCTGCACGTAGTAGTAGGCACTTCCCGAGTAGTAGTAGTCGTCGTCGACGGTGGCGTCTGGCTCCTGGGCTCCAACGTCTGTTCACAGCAATCGGATATAGAAAGGGAGAAAAGAGGGAGCAAAGCAACCGTGAGTACTCATCCAAAGTACTCGCAAGCAAGGAGCTACACTACATATGTATGCATTGGTATCAAATGGATTAAGGGTATCATATGTGGACTGAACTGCAGAATGCCGGAATAAGAGGGGGATAGCTGGTCCTGTCGTAGACTACGCTTCTGGCCACCTCCATCTTTTGCAGCAGGAGAAGAGAGTAGATGGTAAGTTCACCAAGTAGCATCGTGTAGCATAATCCTAACCGATGATCCTCCCCTCGTCGCCCTATGAGAGAGCGATCACCGGTTGTATCTGGCACTTGGAAGGGTGTATTTTATTAAGTATCCGGTTCTAGTTGTCATAAGGTCAAGGTACAACTCCAAGTCGTTCTGTTACCGAAGATCACGGCTATTCGAATATAATAACTTCCCTGCAGGGGTGCACCACATTTTCCAACACACTCGATCTCCTTTGTCCGGATACACTTTTCTGGGTCATGCCCGGCCTCGGAAGATCAACACGTCGCAGCCCTACCTAGGCACAACAGAGAGGTCAGCACGCCGGTCTAAATCCTATGGCGCAGGGGTCTGGGCCCATCGCCCATTGCACACCTGCACGTTGCTTACGTGGCCGGAAGCAGAACTAGCCCCCTTAATACAAGAGCAGGCTTACGGTCCAATCCGGCGCGCGCCGCTTAGTCGCTGACGTCATGAAGGCTTCGGCTGATACCACGACGTCGAGTGCCCATAACTGTCCCCGCGTAGATGGTTAGTGCGTATAGGCCAGTGGCCAGACTCAGATCAAATACCAAGATCTCGTAAACATGTTATCTTGAAATAACCGCGAACACCGACCAGGGCCAGGCCCACCTCTCTCCTAGGTGGTCTCAACCTGCCCTGTCGCTTCGCCACAAAGATCCACTCAGAGGGCCGTCGGGACAAACGTCCTTTCAGGCCCAATCCGTGAATCACTCGCGGGTACTCCTACGAGCCGACCCATCTTTAGTCACCACACGTATCATATATTATGTATATAAGTATATACCCGTGACCACCTCCCAAGTGATCACGACCCGATAGTATAGCATGGCAGACAGACAAGAATGTAGGGCCACTGATGATAATCTAGCATCCTATACTAAGCATTTAGGATTGCAGGTAAGGTATCAACAGTTGTAGCAACAATGACAGGCTATGCTACACTACTCTAATGCAAGCAGTAGAGAGAAGAGTAGGCGATATCTGATGATCAAAGGGGGGCTTGCCTGGTTGCTCTGACAAGAGAGAGGGGTCGTCAACTCCGTAGTCGTACTGGGTAGCAGCGGCGTCGGTCTCGGTGTCTAACGAGAGAAAAGGGGGAAGAAATAATAAATATAATGCAAACAGATGCATGACGATGCATGACATGACTAAGCGTGATGCTAGGGGTGCCCAATCGCGGTAGTAGGTGATACCGGCGAAGGGGGGAAACATCTGGGAAAGTATCCCCGAAGTTTCGCGTTTTTGGACAGACGAACTGGAGAGGGAAAGTTGCGAGTTTTCTATGCTAGGGATGTGTGGCGGATGAATGGGCTGCGTATCCGGATTCGTCTCGTCGTTCTGAGCAACTTTCATGTACAAAGTTTTTTCATCCGAGCTACAGTTTATTTTATATTAATTTTAAAAGATTTAAATTAATTTTACAATTTATTTAATTAATTTAAACCAACATTATCCAGAATAGTGTTTGCTGACATCATCATGACGTCAGCAGTTAACCTGGTCAACCTGACATGTGGGTCCCGCATGTCATTGCCTAACTAACTAACTAACTGTTTAATTAGATTAATTAACAGGTTAATTTGGTTTAATAGTTAGTTAACAGAATAAATTAAGTTAATTAATTAATTATATTATTTATTTATTTATTTATTATATATATATATTAAAAAATCTTTTTTAACCGTTCTGTGGGCGGGGCCCATATGTCATAGGCCCTAAGGGGCTTAACGGGCGCTGGGCTAATGGGCGTGGGCACCGGCCGGGACAGACCCGGGCGCGGCCAACACGCATGGCCACGGCGAGCAGCCATACCCGATGGGGTGCCGGCGGGCAGTGCCGCGCGGGAGGGGCACGGCCAGAGGCAGTGTAGAGCCCCCCGGGTTGCGCGAAGGAGGCGGGAGGGGGCGCGCGGGGCGCTAGCGCGGCTGTTGCCGGAGGCGCGAGGCAGCAGTAGTGGCCGGCAGGAGGCGACGGGGGCGCGGCCATGGGTCGCGAGCGGGAGCGAGGCGGCTGTGGGGCGCGGCCGACGAACGGCGTCAGGGGCGGCAGCGGGAGCCGCGGTCGATGGCGGGCGCGAGCGACGCATGAGGGCGCGGTGAGCGCGGCGGCGCAGGCGAGCGACAGCACCGCAGAGCAAGGCAGCAGCGGAGCTGCGGGAGGCGAACACGGCGAGGGCGCTAGGCTGGGCAGCGGGAGGAGTGGGGCGTCGGGGCGGTGCGCGGATGGGCGCCGGCGCCGAACAGCAGGATGGGCGCAGCCTGTGGGACAGTGTGTGCATGCGGGATGGCGCATGGGCGCGGTGACCGGGCGAGTAGAGGGGAGCTCACGGGGTAATGTAGGGAACTGGCAGTGGGCGTCGAGGAGGAGGATGGGGACGAGGTCGATGACGAAGAGGACGGTAGGGCAGCTCCGGCGAGATGGCTCCGATGACGGGATCCGAGGAGTCGCGGCGTCGGGCGTGCGGCGAGGGGAACCGTTGTCCCTGATCCAGATCGGGACCGAGAGGTGGGGGCACGAGGGGAGAGTGGGGGATCGGGAGGAGAAGTGGGACGGCTAGGGTTTCGGTCGGGTGGTCCGTGGGGTTAATGGGGAAGTGGGTGGCCGGTTGGGCCGGCCAGGCAGCCTGGTGGCCAGCTAGGCCACGGCCCAGCAGGGAGGGGTTCCCTCTCTTTCTTTTTTTTTGTTAGTTTTGTCTTTTGTATTTTCTTTTATTTATTTCTTTTTTTCTGTTTTATTTAATTTAGGGCGTTTAAGTATATTCTAAACATGTGCTTTCTTCACTACAATTACCTATATAATATTTGGCACCGTCCAAATATTTCTGTTCTAATTTTTTAAAACTTTGTTGTCTGCCATATTTAGAATTTGAATTTTGAACCGGTTTTAAACTAACGTGAGATTATCAACACTAACTGTGGTGACGTGGCATGATTAGCGGGGGATTACTGTAGCATGATTATCCGGGCGTTACACTGCCACTGACCGGCGGGCCCGGGAAGAGGAGTAGGCGTGCGCGCATGTCCGTCTTGTGTCCGTGCCGACGTAAATCCGACTCAAAATTGGACCGGGAATGAGTCGCCATGCGGACGCCAAGCGGCGCGCGTCCGTTCGGGTCGGAGCGTTGGGCCGCCTTTTGTGTCTGCGCCGACTCAAGTGGACGCGAGCGGACGAAATGGGTCGCCTTATTGGAGTTGCTCTAAATATAAGTGTTCAATTCTTCGAAATTAGGATTCTTTTTTTGTTGAGGATCGAAATTAGGATTGTTCTACATTTTTTTAGACAAGGATTCTTCTACATTCTTTGGGAATTTTAACTTCAACTAAAGGATATGAACCCATGGGCCATGCTAAAAAGAGAGTAGGAAAAACAAAACAGCTGACCAACGAACAAAGCCCAAAGAGGTCAAAAGAGAGTCCAAAAGGGGTCATTGCAGTTCAGTCTCCAGTCTGCGGAACAGGGTAGGGGCAGGAAAGGAGGCGACGCCGCCGGCTGGCAGGAGCACCGACGCGCACCATGCCTTCCTCCTCCTCCGTCAACCCGGAACACGGCGCCGTCACCGCAGCCCAACACCTCGCCGGCAACGCTGGCAAGATAACCAGGGCCACGGGCGCCGAGGTCTTCGCCTCGCTCCTGCGCACCCAGGAGCAGGTCGACGCGCTCTGCGAGCAGTACGGCGTGCCCAAGGAGTTCACCGCGCGCCCCGCCGGCGACCTGCCCGCGAACTCGCCGCCGCCGCCGGGGGCCATCTGCGTGTACGCACGCGCGCTGGAGGCCGGGATGCGCGTCCCGCTGCGCGGCTTCTACCGCGACGTCCTCGCCCACTTCGGCATCGCGCCGGCGCAGCTCACGCCCAACGGGTGGCGCTTCATGGCGGGCTTCCTCGTGCTCTGCCAGTCCGCCGGCGTCCCTCCCTCGCTCGCGGTGTTCCTGCGCTTCTTCCACCTGTCCATCATGGATCAAAAGCACGAGAAAGGGTGGTACTTTTTCCAATCCAGGCCGGGCAGCTCCAGCTTGGGCTTCACGGGGTTGCCGAACGGGAGTTGCAAATCCATCGTGCGCTGGAGACACTACTTCTTCTTCCTCTCGTCGCCGGAGCCGTGGCATTGCGCCGTGGAGTGGGGCGAGCCGTCCAAGAGCTCCTTCAGAAACCTGAGGCTCACCGCTGAGGAAAGCAAATCGGCGGTGAAGCTGCTAAGTGCTTATGGTGGCGCCGCTGTTGATCTCAGGAACCTGCTCCCTGCTAGGTGGTCAGGGCGGCGCCGTCGTCTCTACAATAGCAACCCCGCCGTTAGTGCCGCCGGCGCCGTGATAACCACAGCATCCCCGCCGCCGCCGCCGCCTTCAACTCACTGTTCCAAAGGTATGTGAAGTCTAAACATTGAAAACCCTCTGATTCCCCTGTTTCATCGAGACTTGGTGTTGTGTGCTACTGTTATCTATAGGTATGATGAAGGTGGCCGCGCAAGCGTCGGCGTCGAAGAAGAAGAGGACCTGGGAGGAGGCCAACGGCAGGGAAGAGCCTAGCAGGCACGACGGGCAGCCGCTGGAGCGCGCGTCTGCCGCGAACGAGCCTACCGACGACGCAGCGATTTGGCAGGTATTGCCAGAATACAATGGGAAATTTGTTCCATCGGCAGGTGCTTGTCCGGTCCGGAGTCCAGTCGATCATACTGTTTGTGTTCAGGCCGCGAGCTACGTGATCGAGCTGGAGGAGAAGCTGGTGGCCCGGGAGCGCGACGCCGCGGCTCTGCGGGAGCAGCTGGAGGGGGCGAAGAAGGAGCTCGCCGCGGCGAAGCGGGCGGCGGACGCGGAGCGGGAGAAGGCCGAGTCCGATCTCGCCGCGGCGGGAGCAGAGCTGGAGAAGAGCAAAGCCGAGCTCGCCGCGGCAAATCGAGCGGTGGACGCGGAGTTGGTGAAGACAAAAGCCGAGCTCGCTGCGGCTCGGGCGGAGGCGGCCAAGACGAAGGCCGAGCTCGCCGCGGCTTGGGAGGACATGGTGAAGACGAAGGCCGAGCTCGCCGCCGCGAAGCGATCAGCGGAGGCAGAGCTGGTGCAGGCCAAGGCCGAGCTCACCGCGGCGAAGCGCGCCGCGGAGACGGAGCTGGTGAAGGCGAAGGCCAAGCTCGCCGCGGCGGAGGCGGAGCTGGAGAGCGCCAAGGCGGCAGCGGTGCAGCAGCTCCTGGCCTCCGAGGAGCATGTGCGAAAGCGGGCGGAGGAGGCGCTGGAGGGATACAAGCGGTGGCGAGGCCGTCAAGCTCCGGCTGGCCGTGCTGCCTGAGTACGTTGCCCGCTGACGGTCTTTTTGGAATTTGAAACATTCCTTCTCTAGATGGCTAAATGAAGATCACGAACAAAACTTTAGCCTGATCCACTCTATGCGCTTACAACACTCTGCACCCGTTGCTAGGTGATTTTCTTGTTCCAAGCTCAGGTGACAATTGACAGGGGGGTTCGTTTATTGGTGCATGTAATGTTCGTTTTTTGCGATGTTATAAGATCGGAAATGGAAAATCCCGAATGTTCAGAATTTGACCATGACAAGTCAAACATCTCGTGGTAATTTTAGTGACGCGGGGATGGCAGGTTTAGTTGACACGCTCGGCAATTTTCTGGCAAAAAATAGATTGAGCATGAATTTGCCATGCTTGCTAACTAAATTTGCCATCCTCTCATTATTAAAATTGTCATTGAAAGTGTTCGATTTGTCAATGATCAAATCCCAAACGTTTGGGCGTTATCAAGGCCCTATAAGTTTCCGTACCTAGCATAGACACACGCACACTTACCCCAATAAACACACAAACACATACCCTATCTTTATCAGCATCTACGGAAAAGACTGAACCGTCATTTTGAGATGACTTTGGGACAAGGACATCACGGAAACACCCTCCCAATTTTGTCCGGTCCTTGCCCTATGCTATTGTGCTTTCTTTTTGCAAATCCAGTGTCGCTTTAAAACTCGTTTTCAAAGCCCTTTTATAACTCTTTAAATGTTGTAGAGCAAGAATGAAAACTTAGATTCCTTAAAATTGTGATTTTGTAATTTAACCTCTTCCATTTCTTATATGTATGTGCATATGAACTGCATTTCGTTTTCTATTTTGTATCAACATAATTAAAGTTTTTATTTGGAACACAACACAATTCAAAAACTTTCCATCAAGAAATTCAACATATTCTCTTCCTCATCGTCAACTTCAACTTCATCTTCGAGAAATTCAATATCCAAGTCATATGAGGATGACGAAGAATCAATGAACTCCACTTCCATTAAGCTCATCGAGGTTATTGTATTAATCGAGGTCATTTACATGAATGGAGTCGAATTCCAATGTCATCTACATGGTTGTAAACAAAAATACACAACTAATTTGCACAAATTCAAAGCAATTATACAGTTAGACAACTCGTTAGAGGCCTCGTAGGCGGCGGTGTAACGCCCTCGATGTGACTATATCTCCCACGTGTCGAGGCACGACTTAGAGGCATAATCGCATTGAAGGCATATGTCGCAAGTGAGGTAATCTTCACACAACCTATGTAATATAATAAGAGAAAGAGATTACATAGTTGGCTTACAATCGCCGCTTCACACAATTATATGAATAAAGCATTACATCAACCAGATACAATCAAGGTCGACTACGGAACCCAAAACAAAAGAAGAACCCCAAATGCGACAAAGGTCCCCAAACGACCCCAACTGGACTCCACTACTGAACAACTAGAATGAAACAACATAAAGGAAAAGATCTTCATAGAGCTCCTCCTTGAGCTTGGTTGCGTCATCTGATAGGACTCATCGGCACCTGCAAGCTGGTTTTGGAAGTATCTGTGAGCCACGGGGACTCAGCAATCTCGCACCCTCGCGATCAAGACTATTTAAGCTTATGGGTAAGGTAAAGGTATGAGGTGGAGCTGCAGCAAGCGACTAGCATATATGGTGGCTAAACATACGCAAATGAGAGCGAGAAGAGAAGGCAAAGCACGGTTGATAAAAGTATGATCAAGAAGTGATCCTATAACAACCTACGTCAAGCATAACTCCAACAACCGTGTTCACTTCCCGGACCCCGCCGGAAAGAGACCATCACGGTTACACACGCGGTTGATTCATTTTAATTAAGGTCTACTTTAGGTTTTCTACAACCGGACCTTAACAAATTCCCATCTGCCCATAACCGCGGGCACGGCTTTCGAAAGTTCAAATCCCTGCAGGGGTGTCCCAACTTAGCCCATCACAAGCTCTCACGGTCAACAAAGGAATAGACCTCCTCCCGAGACATTCCGATCAGACTCGGTATCCCGGTACAACAAGACATTTCGACAGGGTAAAACTAAACCAGCAACACCGCCCGAATGTTCCGACAAATCTCGATAGGAGCTGCACATATGTCTTTCTCAGGGCACACTCAGATGAGACTAGCTACGAGTAAAACCAGCCCTCAAGTTCCCCCGAGGTGGCCCCGCAGGCAGCTCAGTTCGGACCAACACTCAGAGGAGCACTGGCCCCGGGGGGGGGGGTTAGAATAAAGATGACCCTTGAATCTGCAGAACCCAAGGGAAGGTGGTAGGTTGTTAGTGCAAAAGGTAAAACCAATGTTGGGCATTGCTGAAAGAGCTTTACTTAAGGCGAACTGTCAAGGGGTTCCCATTATAGCCCAACCGCGTGAGGAACGCAAAATCCGGGAACATAACACCGATATGACGGAAACTAGGGTGGCAAGAGTGGAACAAAACACCAGGCATAAGGCCGAGCCTTCCACCCTTTATCAAGTATATAGATGCATTAATTAAATAAGATATATTGTGATATCCCAACAAGTAAACATGTTCCAACAAGGAACAACATCTCCATGTTCCAACAAGGAACAAACTTCAATCTTCACCTGCAACTAACAACGCTATAAGAGGGGCTGAGCAAAGCGGTAACATAGCCAATCAAAGGTTTGCTAGGATAAGGTGGGTTAGAGGCTTGGTTCAACAATATAGGAGGCATGATAAGCAAGTGGTAGGTATCGCAGCATAGGCATAGCCAAAGAGCGAGCAAACTAGCATAGCAAAGGTAGTAGTGATTTCGAGGGTATGATCATCTTGCCTGAAATCCCGCAAGGAAGAAGAACAAGTCCATGAAGGAGACAAACGGACGTAGACGAACAGGTCCTCACAAACGCGACGTTATCGGAACCAACCCGAAGAAGAAAACACCGGAAAATAAGCACACAACATAGTAAACAACCAACACATGAACATGATATGATATGCGGGATGCGGTATGCGATGCATATGCATGATTAGACAAGGAATGCATGAACCTGGCCTCAACTTGGAAAACCAAGTGTTCCATTGGAAAGATGAGATGAAATCGCTTGAAAACGATATAAAGATCACCGGAATCGGAGTTACGGTTTGGAAATGGCAAGCGATTCAAATATGGCACCGGTCTGCGATTTACAGCAAGTAGGCCTCTAAATGCAACGAAATGAACATGCTACAGCAACCAAACATGACAAAAAAATACATGACAGGGATGCACACAAGATGCTTAACAAAAGTCTAGCACTGAGCTACGGCCAATTCATCCATTAACAGGTTCAAACAAGCATGGCAAAAATGCATATGGCAAACATATCTCAGACTTAGTGAAATTAACACTTGTCTGGAATTTCAGATCAGGTAGCCCTCTTCAGAGCAACAAAACTACATGCTACAGGATCTGAATATGGCAAAGTAAAGCATGGCATGGAGCTACTCAAAGATCTTAACAAAAGTCCCTTAGTGACCTTGAGCCAAAAGGGATTAGAAAATACAATTGCAAGCATGTGAACATAGCAAAAACATAATCAGTTTTCAGACTTGGTGAAAACTGGCACATGCTGAAATATAACTCAAGTAGGCATGTTTACGAGCTCGATGCACTCACTATGGTGCAAGTCATGGCAAGACAAGCATACACCCATCAAGAAGGCACAAAATGCAAGCTATACATGGTAAGAACAATGGCATAGCATGCACGAATCAACTACAACATCACCGGCAAAATTGCAAACAAGTTGACAATCTGCCCAGATTCACAAAGTAGCAAAAGTAGAGCTCGATTGACTCAAGTTAGGGTGCTCCATAATTACAAACAAAGACATGGATGGATAGAGCACTACAAGATTAACAAAACATCCTTACTGATCATCCTCAAAAGAGGCACGGATCACTAGGAAACAACATGAACACATGGCATCATGAAATAAACAGCTCACTAAGTCCCTGAAAACAGAATTAGCAAGTGCACCACTTTGCAAGCTTGCACAAGTCACCACACACATCACAAAAATACATGGGTTGCACCTCTGGAGAGATGACAAAACCCTTAACAAAACATATGTAGAGTATCAGGGCATATCATGCACACATTAATCATGGCAAAAATGACAAAAAACTAAACAGAGTAGCAGATCTGACAATTAACTCAAGTAGC
The DNA here is from genome assembly GCF_056163025.1 of Triticum urartu. Lineage (NCBI taxonomy): Eukaryota > Viridiplantae > Streptophyta > Magnoliopsida > Poales > Poaceae > Triticum > Triticum urartu. Next base: position 110,040,407 of record NC_141879.1, read on the forward strand.
CCTCTTCTAACAGCATTTCGGGCATCAAAATGAGCTCAAATGAAAATGATGCAATGGAATGAAATGATGTACACTCTGAGATGAACATTTTGATATGCTATATGCATGTATGAGAGCTACGGATGCAAAGTTACGATGCGATGAACAAGGGCACATGGATCTGGGAATTCCGAGGTCTTAGTAGAAATTTATACCCTATGCAAAAAGTCAACGGGACGAGGATATCCTGGGACGGAGGGATCCGGGTCGAGATGACGGCGTTTTGATCGGGGGAAGGGTGGATCACATCCACAAGCCCAGATCTGACCGGGCGGCGGAGAGGCAAAGCCGGCGACGCGGGGCGGTGCAACCGGCGCGAGGCAAGGCGGCGGAGCGTGCCGGCGATGGTCGATGGCGGCGGGCGCGCAGGAGGCGGCGGGCGAAGCCGGAGGGGGCGGCGACCGGCGCGGTCGGTGTGGTGGTGCGCCGGCGGGGCGAGGCCGGCGGACAGCGGAGGCGGCGGACAGCGGCGAGCGCATGGCGGCGGTGGCGAGGCGCGGAAGGGCGCGGGCGGCGGCGGCCCGATCTGGCCCGGGGCGGGCCCGATCTGGGCTCCTCGGGCCCGGCGGCGGGGAGGAGAGAGAGGAGCGGCGGCGCTGACGTGTCGCGCCCGGTTTCGTCCGGCGCGGCGGCTGGACGTGTCCGGCGGCGGGGTGGACATGTCCGGCGACGAGCGGGGGAATTTTAGGGTTTGGACTGCGGGATTTTCGGAGGGAGACACATATTTATAGGTAGAGGGAGCTAGGAGAGTCCAAATGAGGTGCGGTTTTCGGCCACGCGATCGTGATCGAACGCTCTAGATGATGGAGAGGGTTTAGGTCGGTTTTGGGCCAAATTGGAGGGGTGTTGGGCTGCAACACACACGAGGCCTTTTCGGTCCCTCGGTTAACCGTTGGAGTATCAAACGAAGCCCAAATGGCACGAAACTTGACAGGCGGTCTACCGGTAGTAAACCAAGGCCGCATGACAAGTCTCGGTCCAATCCGGAAATGTTTAATCCCCACACATGAAAGAAATGTAGAATTGACCACCGGAGGAGAACGAAGCGCCGGATTGCAAAACGGACAACGGGAAAAAAATGCTCGGATGCATGAGACGAACACGTATGCAAATGAAATGCACATGATGACATGATATGCAATGCATGACACGCAAGCAATCACATGGTAACAACAACGAATAACTGGACGACACCTGGCACATCGGTCTCGGGGCGTTACAGGCGGAGTCGTCTTTGGACGGGAAGGAGCGCTGTTCAGGTAGTGAGGCCAGAGAATGTGGTTGTAGCTTAGCTGGGGTGACACGATGATGGATGAGCTTGGGCGGACGGCTAGACGTGGCTACAGGACGACTAGTTGACTGCAGTAGGTCGATGCATGATGGATGCGGTCGGGGGGCAGTCGGTATAAGCTCTATGACTAGAGGCGAGGTACTTCGAGAGGAGGAACGATTCCTCGGCGATGTGTAATGACATATGGCAGTGATCCGGCAGCCCGGGGTGCTCTGAAATAGTGTTCAGGTGGACCGCGGCAACATTGGCGCCAAATTTCCTGTCGATAGAGTGCAAAATAAAAAATTGTCACCCAGTTTGCAAATATAAAGGCATGTGTATTATTTTAGAGTGCACTCTAATTTCGTTAGGATAAATGGCGTGATGAGGGATCTGTTAGAGTGGTTGTTTGGCCCCATTGCATTGCCGCTAGGATGCTCGTAGTCCTCGTGTATTGTCACGGATCAAACATCATTTGATGAAGTTTGTCATGTGAATCCTACCTCTTGTATTTTTCTTTTGTAGCTCCTCGTTTCCTTGGATCTCTGGTGAATGACCTACATAAGTTGGCAACATCTCTCCCCTGGATCGGTGAACTTTCTCCAAGAAATTGTTTACCCGAAGACCTTTATTAGGGTTTATACTTAACACCCTATCATCGGAATATTGAAAGCTACAGTTGTTTCCATAGCCATTACAAAGGAGAACTTCCATTAGGAAGACTGCAAAATAGAAGATCTGCCTAAGGAGAAAGCTGATGGAAACATGACTATGGTAATCCCCTTATCCCTGATGTAGTTAACTCTAATGAAAAAATTGGGTAATCTGGCCCAAGAAATTGGTGTGAACTTGGGGAATACTAGAAACATGATTAGCTCAAATTTGATTTTTTTTATAAAATCTCTTGAATAAAGTAGGCTTGATTTAGTTAACCAAGCCAATGTTCAACTTGAAGGAGACTGGCGAACATGATATAAGAGGAATGCTTTCTGATGAAGGAAGTTGTGGGTCCAATCTTGAGGATGATGAATGGGATCATATCCAAAAACACTTCCCTCATGGGAGGAGAAAAAATGAAAACAAGTCACCCCAGAATTCTGGGGGAAGACATTTTTGGTTTGTCATTATTTCAAGAAAAAAGTAAAAGAGCATTATTAGTGTGACGACGAGAGGTATTGTTTTGGGGAATATGAGAGGTTTTCTAGGAGACACTAAAAGAGATTTTCGAGCAAAATGATTATGGATAAAAAAAAGTAGATTTCCATACTCTAGGACTAATTTGCAGAACTTATGTGCACACAGAGATTTCCATTGGCATCACACTCCCCCTAGTGGGAAATTTAGTGGCCTATTATTGTGTATTAACTTCACTACTCTAGATGTTATTTCCCAGGAGGATGGGAAATGCTATATCAAAATGATCGCATAAGATGTTAAAGATAAGTTTATTTGGGATTTAGTTCTAGTTTATGGACAAGCACAACCTGGTAGGAAAGACCAATTCTTGGATGGAATTTTTGCACAATTGCATCAGTTATGCACTAATTGCAAGTGATTTTATTATAATTAGAAAATGATCAGATAAAAATAAACCATGTACATCTAGGCATTGGATTTTTTGTTCAATGCAGTTCTTGAACAATTTGGACTTAGGGAGCTTGATCTTAATGGAAGACAATTTATTTGGGGGAATAATTTGAAAACCCTAATTTTGAAAAATTGGACAGAATACGGTGTTGCCCAGCTTGGGAAGAAAGTTATCCTTTAACTGAAGTTACTGCCATAGTTTGAGAGAAATCTGATGACACTCCTTTATTTCTAGACTCTAGTTATGTGCCTAAGACTTACCCCATCTTTAGATTTGAAATTTTTTGGTTTCGAAGGGATGGAACTCAAAAGATAGTCATTGATATTTAGCTGACTAAAACTTTTAGAGGCTAAAACACTGAGAAGTGGCAATGTAGATTTAGGAAACTTAGAGCTAAGCTGAAAAGCTAGAATAGAAAAATGAATGGATGGCACAAAATATTTAAAAAATATGTTCTTGTTAAATCGGATCATATTTATAAACATTGTGACGTTTATGGTTGAGTTGCTGATATGAGACAAGAGCATAAAGATTTGAGAGCTCAACTGGATAGAATTATGAAACTAGAAGAGTGGAAATGGAGACAACGAGCAAAAAATATGGAAATTATTGAAAGAGAAGAGAACAAGCAATATTTACATGCCAAAGCTAATCGTAGACGAAGGAAAAATAAGATCAAATCACTAGATCGGGATGAAAGGAGAATTGAGGGACAAAAAAGCTGATTGATTACATTACTAATTTTTACAAAAACCTATTTAATCAACCTGAGGTCTCTAGTATTCCTTTGGATGTTGAGAATCCTAAGACTATTCCTCAAGGCATGTACAATGGTGACATATGGATACCGATGCCCCAGGACAAAAAGCACTTTGAGGCATCCTTATTAATTTTTTCTGCCCAATGCAAGCTACTACTAATGGGCCTCATCAAATAATAAAAAGTAGATTCCCACTATACATGCATCCCTGCTTTCACTTCAACTTTTTCAGCTTTATGCACTGGACCACACTTTTTCTCCCCAAGCACCCGCCTCCTGCAGAGGATCCCGCTGCTCCATCCGAACCTACTTTTTCTGACATCCGATCCTTCATGGCGTACGAGGCATCACCCCGGGGCTATGCATTGTACATGCGGAGGTGTAGATAAGTTGACTGCAACTTTATAACTAGAGGACATAAAGGATGTGCTTTTTTAAAATGGCTCCCAACAAGTCACTCAGGCCTAATGAATTCACTACTGAGCTTATTAGCATTTCTGGAATCTAATTAAGTTTGATCTAAAAGCTCTATTTGATGATTTTCATAAAGGGGAGCTTGATATCTCTAGGTTAAACCATGGTATTATCATTTTGGTGCCAATTCTTGTCAACATGTTTTTAGGCAGATCAACTCTTACTTTACTTTAGTAGTTTGGGTGATCTTAAGTCATATTCTCGAGAAGTCGGGACCTTTGACAAAACTAAAGAAATGGTTTAATGAGGACATCACTTTGCTGCTAAGGTGCATCTGCCCCTGCATGAACAATAAATTTAGATGTATTTTTTGAAACCAGAGATGCTCGAGTGTGCTAGGAGTGTGCAAAATTTCATGGACAAATAACATTCCAGGAGCTCTCAACAAAAATAACAAAATCGTCTCTCAAAGAACTCTCAAAAACACATTTCAGAGACCCCCTTTTTTGTCCACAACTCGTCGAATGTGATTTCACCACAAAAAAATGCATGCTCCCAACACACTCGAGCATCTTCGGTGTGAAAACAATTCATGTTCCTGAGCCTAGGCTTTTCAATGGATTATCGTGGTTTAGTGGGGAAATATTTATATCACAAAAGATCTGACTATGATATTTAGTCCGCTAATTGTCATTTTTGATATATCTGCATTGGGTGCTCTCTTTTATTTATATGTGGATGGTCATAGGCACGCACAAAGTTTAGTTTTATTCGTTCTTCCTCTTCTCCGAGCAAGTCTTTTCTATTTGAGTTAATTACAGCTAGGATAGATAATCTTGCACCATTGTAACAATATTAAACATGATCTTGAGAACCACATAAAGATGATATAAAAACATACATGACCACACATTTTGATTCATTTGCGTCAATTCGAACGTCAGACTGCTTGTCAACTGCTATCTCTCTGTACGTCACGTGGCAGCGGGCCCATGCTATCTCTCAATCTGTATGGGCCCCTTCTGTCAACGGGATGGAAAAAGAAATGACATACACATAAAATGGGGGGAAGATGCCAAAAAAGAAAAAAGAAAAAAGGCAGGAGAAGGAGTCTTAACCTGACAGGTGGGACCCACCCATATATAAAGGAAGCTTACCAGCACGCTGGCTCGTTGGGTTGCCACGTACGAAGAGAAGACGGTCATTTGACGGCGCGCAGGCTGAATTCACGGAAGCGTATTAGGGCATGTACAATGGTGCTATCTTAGGAATGCCACGTAGGATAAATGATGAGTTGGAGGAGAGAAAACTCATAAGAAAAGGCTTGTCTTCTCTTATTTAAGAGAAGGCAAGAGATGATATCTTAGCATAATTTGTCTCACCATGTTTTAAGAAATAATGAGTTATTGAAGATAAGGCTAAGATACAACTCATCATAGACATACTTTTTTATCATATTTAGATTACATGCAAAACTTAAGATAAGATTATCTTATCAACCATTGTACATGCCTTTAAAATATGTAGTTAGGCAAGTTGTTAAAGTACGATTTTATGCGATTTTTTTAGATTCTGTATGGTATTATCACCCCCCCCCCCCTCCCCCGCCCCCCGGCAATTTTATGTATTGTGACAGTAATAAACTCTTTCTATTTTGTCTAGCCTCGTACTACTAGATAAACAGCAAACAAATGTTTTGCTAGGAAATGTTGGCGCCCTGCATGCTTTTATTTTGAACGTTGAGCGCCTTGGATGCTGTCTTGCTGCACACACACATATCCAAGAATCGCGGTTGCGTCCAGATGGTCAGCATTGGGTTTGCACAGAATTGGCACCCACATACTTGCACACATTACATGAGCCAGCCAACATGAAACGCGCGCAAGCCTGTAGCAGCAGCAGTGAAAACCTAAAATGCCAACGAGCATGGTGCGTGCCTTCAAGAGGAGGCCGAAATCACTATTATGACCCTTTCAGCAAACTTTGTCATAAAGTGAACTTGACATGAAACTATTTCATGATCTGACCTTTTTAGCAACGCCATAGCCCGCGGCGTTTCTGCCCAAAATGAAAACGCCAAGCTAGCTAGCGTTCTTGTCCAAATAAGAAACACCGAAATAGCTACCGTTGCGGACCAGGTAAGAAACGCCATAGGGCTTGGCGTTTCTTCGCTGGCACCCAGCCCACCCGCTGCCCCGTCGGGGTCTTTCTCCTCAGCCGCCAGACGCCAAGCTAGAAACGCCAAGGTCGGCGACGTTTCCAGCCTTCGTAGAAACGCCAAGGTAAAAAACTGCTTCATAACCAGGGCCTAAACGCCAAGCCTTTTGACGTTTCTTACTTGGTCACAAACGCCATGAACTTTGGCGTTGCTTACTTGGTGAAAAACGCCGAGCGACTTCTACGTTTTTTCTTTGGTTAGAAATGCTAGCTAGCTCGGTATTTTTATGTTGGATAAAAACGTCATGGACTATGACGTTGCTAAAAAGGTCAGATCATGAAATATTTTTTCGTTAAGTTCATTTTGTGACAAAGTTAGCTGAAAGGCTAATAGTGAAAAAGGCCTCAAGAGGAAGCCAACGTCATGGGACAGATTTAAAGCATGGTAAACGCAAACAGCTTTTGTCAGGCCAGCCAAACCATCACGTGTTTGCTCCTGTCCAGCAAAAGCTACTTTGCTTTTTTCAGGTACCTACTCTTATCCCTCTGCTGAACCCTATCGGTCGTAATACATGCCTGTTCCCCGGCCTTCCAATGGAGTTGGTGAAGTATGTGACCATGATGTAGCTTACTAAAATAATTGAGTAGTGAAGTTCAACTCGGTGGCCTATAATTAAATAGATTTCGCGAAAACAATATCCGTTAAATTTAGGTGATCGGTTAGAGACGACAATTTTTTAGAGGAGCAAATATCCTCCTCTAAGGGATACTCAGCTGTATCCTCCTCTAAATTATAGGGGATTAGTTAGAGATGCTTTAGTTCATGAAAAGCCTAGATTACTTCTTTTTTTGAATTTGAGAAACAATTTAAGCTGAAATCACATCAAATGCAAATAGAGGAAAATTACGAACCAACAAATACGTTTTTTCAATTTTGGTTCCTAACACTCACCAAATATGGCTTATACCTCTAATGGTTGATCTATTACCTCATGGGAGGTAATAGATCATCACATTCAATCTATGTCACTGGATCAAAAATAATGAATGGCAAAAATATTTGGGACCATCTTAAAATTTCTCTGAAAGCTATTGCCCCACGAATGTGCAAGGTCAATGACAATTTACGGTACTTACTCTAACTTGTTTTTTGCGGGAATCACTCTAGCATGTTAGTCCATGTTAATTAAGTGACATTTTTTGTAGGGCATATCTTAGTTGCAACTACTAATCATAATATCAATTAGTATTTTGGATGTGAATTTATATTGCTAAACGAATGCTTGCTTGTGTTCTAGTTCTAAAATATTAGTCAGGTATATGAGAGTTTGTGTGATGAATGTATGCTAGCCAATAATTTATGCTAACCATGCTCACATGTTAACCCATGGTAATTTAGTGACATTTTTAATAGGTCATATCTTACTTGCAACTACCAATTATAATATCACTAAGTATTTTGGATGTGAGTTTTAGTTCTTAAATGAGTGCTTATTTACGTTGACATATGATATTAGGGATGTTAGTGATGAAATATTAATCAAATATAGAAGAGTCGAATACGAAAGGTTAAATTTCAGCTTATGTGAGAAATTACTATTTCTAAGGTAACTACGAAATATCTATTTGTATTTCTGTTTCTAAATCGCCACTTAAGACCCATCTGACGCAAACAGGAGATTGATACAAGTATATAACACAATATTTTTTGAACAAAAACCAAATTGATGCAAATACCGACTTAGAAACAAGTTTTTTAACTGACTGAGCTGTAGTTACTCCTGAGTAAATATAAGGATTCAAAATTAGGATTCTTCTACATTCCATGGGAATTTTAACTTCGACTCTAACTTATTTAAATAAAACATTTTTTCATGTGATGCAATTGAACAAATCAAAATCCTGCAAAATAAATGGCATGACATTATAATCCTATGTTCTTCCCATTCCCGCGTTTTTTGGATTCCTAGGAATCAAAGAGGCCCTAAAATTATGGCATGGTTTTTCCTTACAAATTCTCCTAATATAGTATTCCCTCTGTCCCAAAATAAGCGTCTCAACTTTAGTAATCCCTCCGTCCGAAAATACTTGTCATCAAAATGGATAAAAAAAGATGTATCTAGATCTAAAATACGTCTAGATAGATTCCCTTCTATCCATTTTGATGACAAGTATTTCCGGACGGAGGGAGTACAATTTTGCGCTAAAATTAGTACAAAGCTAGACACTTATTTTGAGATGAAGGGGCTACTATATTGTAAGCATACAAATTTTGTGACATCTTAAAGTTCACTAAACAATTGATTGCGCCAGCTAGTTGTGGATTCTCCTTTTTTATTCTCCGCCTTAGAATTTATATTTGAGAAGCAAATAAAGAGAGAATATGAAAAACAAAACAGCTTCTGTTTAGTGGAAGAAAAACAAAATAGCTTTTTCTTATCACAAAGCAGGTAGGCTTTATTGAACATGAATAATGTTTACAGTAATGTGGAAAGGAAAATAGCTGGACCAACGAACGAAGCCTAAAGAGGGCCCAAGTCCAAAAGTCCAAAAGAGAGTATTGACCCAAGAAAGAGTCCAAAAGGGGTCATTGCAGGAGGCGACGCCGCCGGCTGCCAGGCGCACCGACGCGCACCATGCCTTCCTCCTCCTCCGTCTACCCGGAACACCGCGTCGTCACCGCAGCCGAACTCATCGCCGGCAATGATGCCAAGGAAACGAGGGCCACGGGCGCCGAGGGCTTCGCCTCGCTCCTGCGCACCCAGGAGGAGGTCGACGCGCTCTGCGACAAGTACGGCGTGCCCAAGGAGTTCACCGCGCGCCCCGCCGGCGACCTGCGCGCGAACTCGACGCCGCCGCCGGGGGCCATCTGCGTGTACGCGCGCGCGCTGGAGGCCGGGATGCGCGTCCCGCTGCACGGCTTCTTCCGCGACGTCCTCGCCCACTTCGGCATCGCGCCGGCGCAGCTCACGCCCAACGGGTGGCGCTTCATGGCGGGCTTCCTCGTGCTCTGCGAGTCCGCTGGCGTCCCTCCCTCGGTCGCGGTGTTCCGGCGCTTCTTCCACCTGTCCATCATGGATCAAAAGCACGAGAAAGGGTGGTACTTTTTCCGATCCAGGCGGGACATCACAAGCTTGCCGAACGGGGGTTGCAAAACCACCCCGGGCTGGAGACACGAGTTCTTCTTCCTCTCGTCGCCGGAGCCGTGGCCTTGCGCCGTGGAGTGGGGCGAGCCGTCCAACGGCTCCTTCCTCGACCCGGCGCTCACCGTTGAGGAAAACAAATCGGTGGTGAAGCTGAGCGCTCACGGTGGCGCCGCTGCTGATCTCAGGAACCTGCTCCCTGCTGGGCGCTGCCGTATCTGCGCCGCTGTCGATCTCAGGAACCTGCTCCCTGCTGGGCGCTGCCGTATCTGCGCCGCTGTCGATCTCAGGAACCTGCTCCCTGCTACGTGCCCACGGCGGCGGCGGAGTAACCTTGCTGCCGCATCCCCGCCGCCGCGGCCTTCTTCGTGTTACAAAGGTACCTGAAGAAGTTCTGAACATTGAAATACCTCTGATTCCCCTGTTTCATGGAGCCCTAAAGTTGTTGCTGCGTGCTATCTAGGCATGGATCCCTCCGTCCACGACATGATGAAGACTATGCCGGCGGACAAGGTGGCCGCGCAAGCGTCGGCGTCGGCAAAGAAGAGGACTTGGGAGGAAGCCAGCGGCAGGCACGACGGACACACCACAGACTGGGATGGCGGACGGGAGCTGCTGCAGGAAACCGTCGCGCCGTCGTTGGAGCGCGCGTTCGCGGCGAGCGAGCCTTCCGACGGCGCAGCGATTCGGCGGGTATTGCCACTATGCCAGCAAATGCCATGGGAAATTGTTCCATCTCTAGGTGCTTGTCTTGTCGGGGGTCCGTCCAACCGAGCATATTGTTTGCTTTCAGGCTGCGAACTGCGTGCTCGAACTTGGGGAGAAGCTGGTAGCCAGGGAGCGCGACGCCGCGGCTCTGCGGGAGCAGCTGGAGGAGGCAAAGGCCGAGCTCGCGGCGGCGAAGTGGGCGGCGGACGTGGAGCTTGAGAAGGCACAGTCCGAGCTCGCTGCGGCGGGAGCGGAGCTGGAGAAGACCAAAGCGGAGCTCGCGGCGGTGGAGGCGGAGGTGGTGAAGAGGAAGGCCGAGCTCTCCGCGTCTCTTGTGGAGGCTGAGCTCGCCGCGGCAAAGCAAGCGGCGGAGGCGGTGAAGACGAAGGCCGAGCGCGCTGCGGCCTGGGAGGAGGTGGTGAAGACGAAGGACGAGCTCGCCGCGGAGGCAGAGCTGGTGCAGGCCAAGGCCGAGCTCACCGCGGCGAAGCGCGCCGCGGAGACGGAGCTGGTGAAGACTAAGGCCAAGCTTGCCGCGGTGGAGGCGGAGCTGGAGAGCGCCAAGGCGGCAGCGGTGCAGCAGTTCCTGGCCTCCGAGGAGCAGGTGCGCCAGCGCGCGGAGGACGCGCTGGAGGGGTACAAGCGCTGGCGAGGTCATCAAGCTCCGGCTGGCCGTGCTGCCTGAGTACGTTGCCCGCTGATGGTCTTTTTGGAATTTGAAACATTCCTTCTCTAGATGGCTAAAATGAAGATTACGAACAAAACTCTAGCCTGATCCACTCTATGCGCTCTGTTCCCCTATCTGGAGATCGCTTACTTTTGTAGCTGAAGTTCTCTGAGATACTACAACACTCTGCACCCGTTGATAGGTGATTTTCTTGTTCCAAGCTTCAGGTCACAATTGACTAGGGAGGCTCGTTTGTTGGTGCATGTAATGTTCATTATTTGCGATGTTATAAGATCGGAAATGGTAAATCCCGAATGTTCGGAATTTGACCATGACTAATCGAACATTTCATGGCAATTTTAGTGAAAAGAGGGTGGCAGGTTTAGTTGACACGCTTGGCAATTTTCTGAAAAAACAATAAATTAAGCATGAATTTATCATGCTTGCCAACTAAATTTGCATCCTCTCGTCATTAAAAATTATCATTGAAAACGTTTGATTTGTCAATGATCAAAATTCCCAAGCATTTGGGCGTTATCGGGGTCCTAAGAGTTTGAGTACCTCACATACACACACGCACACTTACCCCAATAAACACACAAACACACACCTCTATCCTTATGAGCATCTACGGAAGAGACTGGGCCAGCCTTTTGTGACATGAATAGCTCAAATTTGATTCTTAGAAAATCTGTTGAACAAAGTAGGCTTGATTTAATTAAGCAAGCCAATGTTGAACATACTAGGCTTGATTTAATTAAGCAAGACAAATTGGCATGAACTTGGGGAAAATTAGAAACATGATTAGCTCAAATTTGATTCTTAGAAAATCTTTTGAACAAAGTAGGCTTGACTTAATTAAGCAAGCCAATGTTGAACAAACTAGGCTTGATTTAATTAAGCAAGACAAATTGGCGTGAACTTGGGGAAAATTAGAAACATGATTAGCTCAAATTTGATTGTTAGAAAATATGTTGAACAAAGTAGGCTTGATAATCTCTGTTGAACAAAGTAGGCTTGATTATGGATAATCAAGCCTCCCTCGAAAATCTACTTTCTTATCTACATTCAAATTTTCGAGGAGGCTTGATTTTCGAGAATTGTTATCCATAAAAAAGTAAAAGAGTATTATTAGTGTGACCATGGGAGGTATTTTTTTGGGAATATGAGAGGATTTCGAGGAGATATTAAAAGAGATTTTCGAGGGAAATGATTATGGATAAGAAAGTAGATTTCCTTGGCTCCGTTGGTTTTTCCAACGAAACGAATAAGTTTTGGATTGAGATTTCACATATGCATTGCACAATGATCCGCATTAGGCGGGGGGCAGCAATGATACCGCCGGCCAGGAATAAGTACTTATCCCTCTTATACTTCAGAAAAGAGAATAGTAGTGGTTCCTTTTCTTTCTATACGAAATTTGACAATTTTGTTTGTGTTCATGTTGGCATAGGAGAACTACTCACTTCCGCCATCTGCATTAGTTACGTTAGCGTAGGTAGGCGGTTCTCATGCCAAAGGGGAAGATCTCGCTCAGCCAAGTGCGCTTGAAATAATGAGACAAGAATATTCAAGGACTAATTTGCAGAAATTATGTGCACGCAGAGATTTCCATTGGCATCACACTCCCGCTTGGGGGAAATCTGGTGGTCTATTATTGTGTATTAACTACACTACTCTAGATGTTATTTCCCAAGAGGACGTGGATTGTTATATCAAAAGGATCGTATAGGATGTTGAAGATAAATTTATTTGGGATTTAGTTCTTGCTTATGGAGAAGCCCAGCCTGATAGAAAAGCCAAATTATTATCTGAAAGTTTTGCACGATTGCATCATTCATGCACTAATTGCAGGTGATTTTATTATAATTAGGAAATGATCCGGTAAAAGTAAACCAGGTACATCTGGGCATTGGATTTTTTTTGTTCAATGCAATTCTTGAACAAGTTGGACTTAGCGAGCTTGATCTTCATGGAAGATGATACGTCCATTTTGTATCATGTTTTTTTACTGTTATTTATAATGTTTTGGTCTTTATTTCACTTTATGATGCAATTCTAATGCATTTTCCCTCTTAATTTGCAAGATCTACATGGAGAGGGAAATTACCGGCAGCTGGAATTATGGACCTAAAAGAGCTACAATAGAGATTGCTATTCTACGGACCTCCAAATGACCTGAAACTTCATGGAGATATTTTATTGAATATCTATACTATTTATAAAAAAGCAAACATTATCTTCTCTAAGTGCACCCCACAAAACGTATACGGATATATTTCCACCGCATGATTAGTCCCACTAAACTCAATCTAACGGCTAGCCTTAACCGAATCTGTTCTCTGTGTGCACTTAGCAATTTACATTGACTGGCCGTACTCCACCGCGGAGGAAAATATGAAAGTCCATGCCTGGTCAATTAGGAAACTATAATCACGAACACGTCCTATTAAGAAACTAATCACGGGCACATCTAATTATTAGGAAACTAATCACAAACCCATCCTATTATTAGGAAAAAAAATCACGCGTGCATCCTATTATTAGGAAAATAATTACAAGCCATCCTATTAGGAAATTAATCACGGACGCATCTAATTATTGGGAAACTAATCATGGCTGCATCCTATTAGATAAATAATCACGAACGCATTTAATTATTAGGAAACTAATCACGAGCGCATCCTATCGTCTCCTATCAGGGAATCGTGATCGCGAGTCGCCAGCCGTCACCAGCCACAATGGGAGACACGCGAGGAGGAACTGCGGCTTCCTCCGAATACACTTCTACTGACTGCAACGACTTCGTACACATCCTGGGCATGCTCTCCGGGAACCATCGGCATCCGCGTCGACTTCGGCTCCATCCACAACACCCACGCTGACAACTACCCACTGCCAAGGTCCTTCAAGTGGGGGCAACGCTGAGTATCTTGGACCAGTATAAGCGGGCCAAAAAAATCTGCCCCCACAACCATGCATGTAGATTCGCCTGGTCGCCAACCATCATCGTCCCCAGGGCGGTGCAGGTCTCGGTCACTGTGCAGCAGGTGAAGCTAATCACGGCCCCATCTCACTCACTCGAAGCCACCGCCGACTCCCTCAGCTCTGACGCGTGCTGCTCCGTTGGACACGCTTGTCCGGTACTCGCGCGTGGACGACGTCGTCCAAAGCTAATCCCGGTGCGTGGAGGCCGCCGCCTCAAAGCTGAACGACTGACTCACCTGCGTTGACAATGCCGCCCAGCTGGTGAGAGGACACGGTCGCCGCGGCCGCTCGCATGCCTAAACGACGGAGACGCTCGCCTTCACGCGAACGCACCACACACACACGCATGAAAGATCGTGGATGTCGCCTAGAGGGGGGGTGAATAGGCGTTTTAAAATAATTACGATTTAGGCTTGAACAAATGCGGAATAAACCTAGCGGTTAATTTGTCAAGCACAAAACCTAAAACAATTAGGCTCACCTATGTGCACCAACAACTTATGCTAAGCAAGATAAGCAACTATGTGATAGCAAGATATATGACAAGAAACGATATGGCTATCACAAAGTAAAGTGCATAAGTAAAGAGCTCGGGTAAGAGATAACCGAGGCACGCGGAGACGATGATGTATCCCGAAATTCACATCCTTGCGGATGCTAATCTCCGTTTGGAGCGGTGTGGAGGCACAATGCTCCCCAAGAAGCCACTAGGGCCACCGTAATCTCCTCACGCCCTCGCACAATGCAAGATGCCGTGATTCCACTAAGGGACCCTTGAGGGCGGTCACCGAACCCGTACAAATGGCAACCCTTGGGGGCGGTCACCGGTACCCGTCAAATTGCTCGGGGCGATCTCCACAACCTAATTGGAGACCCCGACGCTTGCCCGGAGCTTTACACCACAATGATTGAGCTCCGAACAACACCAACCGTCTAGGGCGCCAAGGCACCCAAGAGGAACAAGCTCTAGGGTGCCCAAACACCCAAGAGTAATAAGCTTCTCAAACTTCACTTCCACGTATCACCGTGGAGAACTCAAACCGATGCACCAAATGCAATGGCAAGGGCACACGGAGTGCCCAAGTCCTTCTCTCTCAAATCCCACCGGAGCAACTAATGCTAGGGAGGAAAATGAGAGGAAGAACAAGAAGGAGAACACCAAGAACTCCAAGATCTAGATCCAAGGGGTTCCCCTCACATAGAGGAGAAAGTGATTGGTGGAAATGTGGATCTAGATCTCCTCTCTCTTTTCCCTTAAAAACTAGCAAGAATCCATGAAGGGAATGAGAGTTAGCAAGCTCAAAGAAGGTCAACAAAGAGGGAAGAACACGAGCTCAAAAAGGTTAGGTTCAAAGGGGAAGAAGACCCCCTTTTATAGGAGGGGGAAAATCCAACCGTTATGTGCTCAGCCCGCACACGAGCGGTACTATCACTCCTGGTCCCGGTACAACCGGGACTCACAGTATACGTGCAGAACCCTACCAGGCGGTACAACCGGGCGACCAAGCGGTAGCACCGGTTGAGAAGAACAACCGGACCAACCGCCCAGCCACCGCTCAACCACCGCATAGGAACAGAAGGGAGTCACCCCTGAGTGCGGTAGTCGAGCGGTACCGGGCCGGTGCAACTGCATGGCCTTGAGCGCTCGGGCGGCTAAGTCCTGAGCGGTCGAACCGCTCCGGACACCGGTGGTACCGGTACGACCGGACCAACCGGGCCACCACCGCCTGAGTACCGCATCAAAACAGAGGCCTGACCGGTACTTGGGCGATGCCTGGCCGGAACAACCGCCCAAGTCTTTGCTGAGCAAGTTGGCGGTACCACCGCCTGGAAGCAGCGGTACAACGGCTGAGAGCTCCAAGCGGTACTACCGCTGGGGCACGCGGTACTACCGCTGGGACCAGACAAAAACCACTCTCAAGAAAACCAGAACTGCCATAACTTCTGCATATGAGCTCCGAATTGAGCAAACTCAAGCTTGTCCGAATTGAGCAAACTCAAGCTTGTTGGTATAGTAAGAAGAGGCAGGGGAGGTATGACAACAAATAGAGGAGTGAAACCTCCAACCAAGAAGAACCGGCAAAACCTCCAACATCGAAAACATCATAGAAGATGCATGTGAACTCCGTTTTCGATGAACTCGAGCTTGTCATCAAGATGACCATAAGCTCTAAGACTCACAAAGAGAACCAAACAAGAACCAAAAAAGATGATGCAAGGATGCAATGGTTTGAGCTCTTGACTAATGATACGATCAAGCTACTTCCTAGAGAGCCCCCCTTGATAGTACGGCAATCGATCCTACAACCCGGTCTCCCAACTACCACTATGAGACCGGTAAAATAGAAAACCTATCAAGGGCAAACCTTTGCCTTGCACATAGTCCACTTGAGCTAGATGATGACGATCTTGACTTCCTCAAGTTGGACCACATTTCTTGATTGTGTTGGCTCGATGAAGACTAGTTGATTGCTTCCCCATACTCCACTATGGGTGAGCCACTCTTTGGCACATCTTCACAATTCCATTGACACCATAATGGACAACAAGCTTCAAGCTTGATTGCTCCCCCATACTCCATTATGGGTGAGCCTCTCTTCGAGTTGCTCCACTTGAACTTGCACACTGCAAACGTGATGACGATCACCACTTGATGTCATCCTCCATGGGTTGTATGAGATCTTCCTCTTGACGCAAGACCATGGAAACATACCTAACCCCACAAAGAACTCTCACGTAGACCATGGGTTAGTACACAAAGCGTAATGGACAATGCTTACCATACCATGGGATCACTTGATCCCTCTCGGTACTTCTTCTACGCTTTGTGAGTTGATCAACTTGATTCACTCTTGACTTAGTCTTGATCAACATTGAATCTTTCCAACTCTCTTCATTTGGATGATGTCTTGAAGGTAAACATGAATGATCACACAATCTTCTTCTTCAAGACATGCTTGCAATAAGCTCAACTCTCACATGACCAATCTTTGGATAATTCCTTGAATAACACTTTGGTCGACACAAACTCTCCTTGAAACCAACACATGTACTCCAAGAAAAGCCTATGGACAAAACCTTCAAATATAACTCAAGGCAACCATTAGTCCATAGAGATTGTCATCAATTACCAAAACCAAACATGGGGCCACCGCATGTTCTTTCATTAATCAAGTAAGTATCGAGTATTGTTTTTTTACTGTCATCGCTATCTCGCCGGTGGTGACACATCTAGAAGTACAGGAACTAGAGATGATGCAATGAGAAACAGAGGAGCGTTGGAGCACACACAGAGACGTTCGCCTTCTTTCTTTCTTTATTTTTCACTGATTTTCACGTACCTGCAACAGACATCCCTGTTTTTTTAAGTACTGACTACCGGTTATTACATGGCCAACTCACGACTACATAGTGAACTCACAGACAAATTCGATGAACCAAGACCTTGTAGTCATGAAATTACGTTTCACTGAAAAAACCCAGAAGTTTGCATAAGTTTTAATGAAAAAAACTAAAGTTCGCATAAGTTTTACTAAAAAAACCTGAAGTTTGCATAAGTGTATTTGTTTGTCCATCAGATACATGGCAATTGTAATTTTACATGAGCATTTTCATACCATCCTTATCTACAGTTGAGTTAACATGTTTTCCTGATAGAAACTTGGACTACATACAAGAGAAGCAAAAACTGCATGTTGATTATGATGATGATGAATGTAGGATATTCTGTGGTCATGGTAAATTTCATATCATTTAGTACATAAACAATCTTCACAATTTTATTTTATTACCATCAATTGTGTTGAGTTTCTTTCATATATATGTATTGACCCTCTTCTTTAAATTAGATGTGACAGATGCGGAATGAACTCATATCACATGATCGCATACGAGCAATTCAAGAGGAATTGGTGGGATTCTTTCTTGACCATGTCATACATAAAGACGGAGAATGCCATGTGGAAGTTGAAATCGATTTTAGATGTTAGGGATTATAAGAGATGTTATATTGTATATATGTAGTAGTGTCGGATAGATATATACAAAAACTTGTTGTTCGATCAATCTCGGAGAAAGAGAGGTCACTTCTCTCTGTATATGTTCATGACGATCTTGTGTAATTCTTGACTGGAACTGAAACGGTTCCTTAGCTTGTCCTAAGTGACATTTTCATGTGTGACTATACTTGCATAAATGTGTGCATATGAAGAATCATGATGAATCTTCTAAATAATTTTGAATTTTATACATTGATAAAAGTGGGTGGTCTTTTAATACAGGAGACATGTTAATTAAGAAGAAGCGATATTTCAAATTATTTGTACGAGTTGGAAATAAGAGATCGTGTACTTTATAGGGAAATTTCAAATTTATGAATAAATTATCTTGTATTAAGTTTAGTATAATATGTTAATCCAAATAGATGTGTATTACGTGTGCACACTTATTAGTTCAAATAGACGTGCATTGCACGTGCATACTTACTATATAAAAAATACTAGAAAGAAGAAATGCCAGGGGGCCACCTGCTGCCCTTGTGGGGCCCATATCTGGCCTCTGACCCCCTCCTTCTGCTATAAGAAGTCATTTTCTCTAAAAAATGAAGAGGAAGACTTTCGGGATAAAGTCCTGCCATCTCGAGGCGGGACTTCGGCAGGAGCACTTTTGCTCTCTGGCGGAGTGATTCCGCTAAGGATACTTCCCTCTGGGAGGGGGAAATCGAATACATCAACATCACCAACGATCCTCTCATTGTGGGAGGACCAAACTTCATCAACATCTTCACCATCAGCATCTCATCTCAAACCCTAGTTCATCTCTTGTATTCAATCTTTGTCCCAAGACCTCGGACTGGTACATGTGGGTTGCTAGTAGTGTTGATTACATCGCGTAGTTGATGCTTTGGTTTATTTGGTGGAAGATTATATGTTTAGATCCTTAAGCATATTCAATACACCTCTGATCTTGCACATCAATATGATTTGTGAGTAGTTACTTTTGTTCTTGAGGACATGGCAGAAGTCTTGTTATAAGTAATCATGTGAAGTTGGTATTCGTTCGTTATCTTGATAATATGTATGTTGTTCTTCCTTTAGTGGTGTCATTGGAACGTCGACTACATGACACTTCACCATACTTGGGCCTAAGGGAAGGCATTGGGAAGTAATAAGTAGATGATTGGTTACGAGAGTGACATAAGCTTAAACCCTAGTTTATGCATTATTCTACGAGTGGCTGATTTGGATCCATATGTTTCATGCTATGGTTAGATTTATCTTAATTCTTTTTTTGTAATTGCAGATGCTTGCGAGAGGGGGTAATCATAAGAGGGTAGTTTTTTCAAGTAAGAACAACACCCTAGCACCGGTCCACCCACATATCAAATTATCAAAGTAGCGAATGTGAATCAACTAAACATGATGAACGTGACTAGATGAGAATTCCCATGTGTCCTTGAGAACGTTTTGCTTACTATAAGGGAACTCTTCGGCTTGTCCTTTGCTATAAAAAGGATTGGGCCACCTTTCCGCACCTCGGTTGCTATTGCTACTTGTTACTTGTTGTGAATTACCATGCTACAAAACTATCTGTTACCGCTACTTTTAGTACTTGTGGAGACTACCTTGCTGAAAACCACTTCTCATTTCCTTCTGCTCCTCGTTGGGTTCGACACTCTTACTTATACAAAGGACTACATTTGATCTCCTATTTATTTGGGGAATAGTTTGAAACCCTATTTTTGAAAAATTGGACAGAATACGGTGTTCCCCCGATTGAAAAGAAACTATCCTTTAATTGAATTTACTGCCATAAGTCGAGAGAAATCTGATGACACTCCTTTATTTATAGACTCTGTTGATGTGCCTAAGACTTACCTCATCTTTAGATGTGAAATTTGGTGGTTTCCAAGGAACGGAGTTCAAAAGATAGTCACTGATATTTAGCTAAATAATACTTTCAGAGGCTAAAATGCTAAGAAGTGGAAATGTAGATGTAGAAAACTTAGAGCTAAGCTGAAAGGCTAGAATAGAAATATGAATGGATGGTACAAAATATTAAAAAATGATATTCTTGTTAAATTAGATCATATTTATAAACATTGTGACGTTTATGGTTTGACTGCTAATATGAGACAAGAGCATATAGATTTGAGAGCTCAACTAGACAGAATTAGGAAACTGGAAGACTTGAAATGGAAACAAAAAGGAAAAATTATGGAAATTATTGATGGAGAAGAGAACATGAAATATTCACATGCCAAAGCTAATGGTAGACGAAGGAAAAGAAGATCAAATAACTAAATTAGGATGAAAGGAGAATTGAGGGAGAAAAAAAATGATTGATTGCATTACTAATTTGTATAAAAACCTATTTGGTCAACCTGAGGTCTCTAGTGTTCCATTGGATGTTGAGAATCCTAAGACTATTCCTGAGGAGTTGTAGAAAAGTTGACTACAACTTTCTCAGTAGAGGACATAAAGGATGTGCTTTTAAAAATGGCTCACAACAAATCACCCAGGCCTAATGAATTCGATGTTGAGTTTATCAACATTTATGGAATCTAATTAAGTTTGATCCAAAAGCTCTCTTTGATCGAGGATGCTAACCAGATACATAAATTTGAACCTGAATGTCTGTTGAATGTTAGTTTTTTTCACCAAAGTACTTATGAATAGGCTAAATGCTGTGGCAGGTGATGTTATCTCCCCTACTCAAACTACGTTTTCCCGAGGTTTATTAGGAGGGTTTATGATTTTACATGAGGTTTTAAATGGTATTCATCTTTAAAAACAAAGTGCTATTATTTTTAAAGTCAAGTTTGAAAAGCCTATGATAAGATCAAATGGGGCTTTCTTTTCCACATGTTGAAAATGATGGGTTTCCTTGACAAATGGATTGATTGTGTTATGAGGAAAATTAGAGCGGGCAATGTAGGCATCAAAGTTAATGACCATATCGGGCCATATTTCCTCACTCGTAAGGGCCCGAGACAAGGGGATTCCTTATCTCACCTTATGTTTGACTTGCTCCAGATTCACTATAGGGAATGGTAGAAATGATAGATTCTGAGAAGATTGGTGGCTGGGAGATAAGCCACTACAACACGACTTCCCCAAGCTTTACAACATTTGTTTTGATAATAAATATGTATGTTTCTCATGTTTTAGGTAAAGGGCTTGATCAAGTACACTTTAGAAGTATCCTTCTTGGGGAATCACTAGAGTTGTGAATCCATATTAGAGATGTTTGTGCTGATTTTGTTCTCATTGTTGACAGATATGTCATTGATGTCTGCTAGGACTACGTCGGTATTTCCCCAAAGAGGAAGGGATGATGCAGCACAGCGACGGTAGGTATTTCCCTCAGTGATGAAACCAAGGTTATCGAACCAGTAGGAGAACCAAGCAAAACAACGTAAAGAGCCTATGCACACAAATGACAACCACTCGCAACCCGACGTGTTAAAGGGGTTGTCAATCCCTTTCAGGTAACGGCGCCAGAAATTGGTGCATGGACGGGAGAAAGTTGTAATAGATTGAATAAATAGATCGCAAATAAAATAAAGTGCAGCAAAGTATTTTTGTATTTTTGGTTTAATAGATCTGAAAATAAATGCAAAGGAAAAGTAGATCGCAAAGGCAAATATATGAGAAAGAGACCTGGGGGCCGTAGGTTTTACTAGTAGCTTCTCTCAAGAAAAATAGCAAATGGTGGGAGAACAAATTACTGTTGGGCAATTGATAGAACTTCAAATAATCATGCCGGTATCCAGGCAATGATCATTATATAGGCATCACGTCCAAGATTAGTAGACCGACTCCTGCCTGCATCTACTACCATTACTCCACACATCGACCGCTATCCAGCATGCATCTAGTGTATTAAGTTCATGAAGAAACGGAGTAAAGCAATAAGAATGATGACATGATGTGTAACACCCTTGATGCGGCTATATCTCCCACGTGTCGAAGCACGACTTAGAGGCATAACCGCATTGAAAGCAATGTCGCAAGTGAGGTAATCTTCACACAACCCATGTAATACATAAGGGAAAAAGATACATAGTTGGCTTACAATCGCCACTTCACACAATTACATGAATAAAGCAATACATCATCCAGATACACTCAAGGTCCGACTACGGAACCCAAAATTAAAAGAAGACTACCCCAAATGCTACACAGATCCCCGATCGTCCCAACTGGGCTCCACTACTGATCGACTGAAAAGAAACAACACAAAGGACAAGATCTTCATAGAGCTCCTCCTTAAGCTTGGTTGCGGCACCTGCACGGCAACATCGACACCTGCAAGCTGGTTTTGGAAGTATCTGTGAGTCATGGGGACTCAGCAATCTCACACCCTCGCGATAAAGACTATTTAAGCTTATAGGTAGGGAAAAGGTATGTGAGGTGGAGCTGCAGCAAGCGACTAGCATATATGGTGGCTAACATACGCAAATGAGAGCGAGGAGAGAAGGCAAAGCACGGTCGAACAACTATGATCAAGAAGTGATCCTACAACAACCTACGTCAAGCATTACTCTAACACCGTGTTCACTTCCCGGACTCCGCCGAGAAGAGACCATCACGGTTACACACGCGGTTGATGTATTTTAATTAAGATCAACTTCAGGTTTTCTACAACCGGACATTAACAAATTCCCATCTGCCCATAACCGCGGGCACAACTTTCGAAAGTTCAAATCCCTGCAGGGGTATCCCAACTTAGCCCGTCACAAGCTCTCATGGTCAACGAATGATATTCCTTCTCCCAAGACAATCCGATCAGACTCGGAATCCCGGTTACAATACATCCTCGACAATGGTAAAACAAGTCCAGCAAGACCACCCGCTGTGCCGACAAATCCCGATAGGAGATGCACATATCTCGTTCTCAGGGCATACCGGATAAGCTAAGCGTACGGGAGCCAACGTAACCCAAGTTTCCAAGGGACGGCCCCGCACGGTGCTCTGGGTTGGACCAACACTTTGAGAAGCACTGGCCCGGGGGGTTTAATAAAGATGACCCTTGGGCTGGCCGACCCAAGGGAAAGAAAAGGCTAGGTGGCGAATGGTAAAACCAAGGTTGGGCCTTGCTGGAGGAGTTTTATTCAAGGCGAACTGTCAAGGGGTTCCCATTATAACCCAACCGCGTAAGGAACGCAAAATCCGGGAACATAACACCGAGATGACGGAAACTAGGGCAGCAAGAGTGGAACAAAACACCAGGCATAAGGCCGAGCCTTCCATCCTTTACCAAGTATATAGATGCATTAATTAAATAAGAGATATTGTGATATCCCAACAAAATATCCATGTTCCAAACATGGAACAAGCTCCAATCTTCACCTGCAACTAACAACGCTATAGGAGGGGCTGAGAAAGCGGTAACATAGCCAAACAACAGTTTGCTCGGACAAGGTGGTTAGAGGCTTGGCTTAACAATATGGGAGGCATGGTAAGTAAGTGGTAGGTATCGCAGCATAGGCATAGCAAAAGAGCGAGCAACTAGCAAGCAAAGATAGAAGTGATTTCGAGGGTATGGTCATCTTGCCTGAAATCCAGCAAGGAAGAAGAATGAGTCCATGAAGAAGACAAACGGACGTAGTCGAACGGGTCCTCACAAACGCGACGTAATCGGAACCAACCCGAAGAAGCAACACCGGAAAGAAACACACAACATAGTAAACAACCAACACATGAACATGGCATGATATGCGGGATGCGGTATGCAGTGCATATGCATGATTTGGAAAGGAATGATTGAACCTGGCCTCAACTTGGAAATACAAGAGTTCCACTGGAAAGGTGAGGTGATTTCGGTTGAAATCGATATAAAGATCATCGGAATCGGATGCACGGTTTGGAAATGGCAAGCAAAACAAATATGGCACCGGTCTGCGATAAACAGCAAGTAGCCATCTAAATGCATCAAGATAAATATGCTACAACACTCAAACATAGCAAAAAAATACATGGCAGGGATCCACTCATGATGCTTGACAAAAGATGAACACTGAGCTACGACTAATTCATCCATTAACAGGTTCAAACAAGCATGGCAAAAGTGCAAATGATAACAGGTTTCAGACTTTGTGAAATTAACACAAGTCTGGAATTTATCATCACGAAGCAAACTTTAGAGTACGAAAACTACATGCTACAGGAACATATCATGGCAAAGAAAGGCATGGCATGAAGCTACTCTAAGCATATAACAAAATTCCCTTAGTGACCTTGAGCCAAAAGGGATCATAAAATACAATTGCAAGCATGTGAACATAGCAAAAACATAAACAGATTCAGACTTGGTGAAAAACTGGAGCATGCAAAACAGTTAGCAAGCAGGCAAGTTTACGAGCTCGATGCACTCACTACAAAGCATGGCATGACAATCTAAGCATACATCCATGAATAAGACATGGCATATAAGCTAGGCATGGAAAGAACAACATCATAGCATGCACGTATCAACAACAACAACCTCGGCAAAATCGCTAAACATGTTAACAATCTGCCAGGAACATTTTATAGCAAAAGTAGAGCTCGATTGACTCAAGCTAGGGTGCTCCATAATTACAAACAAAGACATGGATGGATAGAGCACAACAATATTAACAAAACATCCTTACTGATCATCCTCAAAAGAGGCATAGATCACTAAGAAACAACATGAACATATGGCATAAAAACAATATCAGGACAAGGACTTAGTGAAATTCTAAGTCCCTGAAATCAGCATCATTGAGTAGGCTGCTTTGCATGCTTGTGCTAGTCACCACAAATATCACAAAAATACATTGCATACACCCCTGTAAATATGGCGTGGCATATAACAAAACACACGTAGAGCTCAGGGTCATAACATGCACACATTAATCATGGCAAAAATGACAAAAGTGCATTTGCTGAAACAGATCTGACATAATCATCACATAGCCCTCTTCCAACGACATTTCGGGCATCAAGATAAGCTCAAATGAAAATTATGCAATGAGATGAAATGATGTACTCGTCGAGACGAACATTTTCATATGCTACACGCACGAATCGGAGCAACAGTGACAGAGTTATGATGCGATGAACAATGCAAAAAAGTTACTGGAATCTGGGGACTTAGAAGAATTTCGACCACTCCGAGAAAGTCAACCCGGGACGGAGACGTGCGGGATGGAGGGATCCGGATCTGGACGAAGGCGTTTGGATCGGCGCAGTGGTGGATCTCATCCACCTTCTTCTCCGGCGAGGCGCGGACTTCTTCGGCGAGGCAAGGGAGCAGCAGATCCAGCGGGGCTCAGCTCCCCGGGGCCGGATCGGGCCATGACAAGTTGGCTGCGCTAGGCGCCATGGTGGAGCAGCGGCGGGAGGCGGCGGTCCGGCGAGGCCAGGCCGCGGCGCTCCGGCGAGCCCGAGCCGTTAGCAGGGCCTCGCGCGGGGAGGTCCGGTGGTGGCGGCGATTGGCGGCGGAGCATGGTGCGTAGGGCGGCGCGGCCGTGCGGATTCGGGGCGGCGACGGCGCTAGGGCGGCCGGCGGCGAGCGACGATGGGCGGCGGCGCGCGGCTGCCGGTGGCAAAGGCGGCGACGTCTCCCGGGCGGCGGAGCGAGATGGGCCCTCGCGGGCCGGCCTCGGGCCCTGCGGGCCGCGGCGGCGCGCTGAGGAGAGAGAGAGGGAGGCGGCTGAGGTGGCGCGAGGTGGTTGGTTCGGGCGGTGGAGGAGGCGACGTGGCGGCGTCTGATTCGCCGGAGTGACGCGTCCAGTGGACATGTCCGGCGCGGTGGGGAGTTTTTGTCCGACGGCGCGAGGAGCGGGGCTAGGGTTTGATCTGCGCGGAAATTTTGGAGGGGATCACATATTTATAGGTAGAGGGGGCTAGGAGTGTCCAAATGAGGTGCGGTTTGCGGCCACACGATCGTGATCGAACGACCGAAATGATGCAGGGGGTTTAGGTGGGTTTTGGGCCACTTTGGAATGGTGTTGGGCTGCAATACACATGAGGCCTTTTCGGTCCCTCGGTTAACCGTTGGAGTATCAAACGAAGTCCAAATGGCACGAAACTTGACAGGCGGTCTACCGGTAGTAAATCAAGGCCGCATGAAAAGTCTTGGTCTAATCCGAAAACGTTTAACACCCGCACACGAAAAGAGGTAGAAAGGGACACCATAGGACATAGGAGCGCCGGATTGCAAAACGGACAACGGGGAAAATGCTCGGATGCATGAGATGAACATGTATGCAAATGAAAATGCACATGATGACATGATATGACATGCATGACACGCAAGGAATGACAAGGCAACAACAACGAATAACTAGAGGACACCTGGCACATCGGTCTCGGGGCGTTACATGATGTAGACAAGATCTATCTATGTAGAACCCCATCATTTTATCCTTAGTAGCAACGATACATACGTGTCAGTTCCCCTTCTGTCACTGGGATCAAGCACCGTAAGATCAAACCCACTACAAAGCATCTCTTCCCATTGCAAGATAAATAGATCAAGTTAGCCAAACAAAACCCAAATATCAAAGAAGAAATACAAGGCTATAAGAGATCGTGCATAAAATTATCAAAGAAACTCAAATACTTTTATGGATATAGAAAAATATAACTCATCATAAACTCAAAGTTCATCAGACCCCAACAAACACACCGCAAAAGAGTTACATCATATGGATCTGCAAGAGACCATTGTATTGAGAATTCAACGAGAGAGAGGAAGCCATCTAGCTACTAACTACGGACCTGAAGGTCTGCAAAGAAGTACTCACGCATCGTTGGAGAGGCACCAATGGAGGTGGTGAACCCCATCCGAGATGGTATCTAGATTGGATCTAGTGGTTCTGTACTCTGCGGCGGCTGGATCAATATTTCGTCCAGTCCCCTAGGGGTTTAGAAATATTGGGGTATTCATAGAGCAAAGAGGCAGTCCTGGGGGGCACCCGAGGTGGGCACAACACAGCAGGGCGACCTGGGTCTCCTGGCGCGCCCTGGTGGGTTGTGCTCTCCTCGGAGCATCCCCAGGCGCAGCCAGGGCCAATTAGGTGTCTTTTGGTCCATAAAAAAAATCTCCGTAAAGTTTCGTTGCATTTGGACTCTGTTTGGTATTGATTTCCAGCGATGTAAAAAACATGTAGAAAACAACAACTGGCACTTGGCACTATGTCAATAGGTTAGTACCAAAAAATGATATAAAATGACTATAAAATGATTATAAAACATCCAAGATTGATAATATAATAACATGAAACAATCAAAAATTATAGATAAGTTGGAGACGTATTAGTCATTATGTGAACTGTCCACACAAATTTACGTGGAAAAGAAATTCCACATAGGGTTAAAATCTTCATGTGGTTGGTTCTCAAGAAAAGTATTTTAACTAAAGACGACTTGATAAGAAGGGGTTGGATTGACAACCGGGCTTGTCCTTTTTGTGGTTCTGATGAATCTTTTGATATATTTTTATGAAATGCTCTCTGGCTAAAATGATGTGGAACATCATTAAATATGCATTTGATGGCCGGCATAGTAGTACAGTAGCTTGTATTTGAGGTTTTCTTGGAAGAAGTAAAGATCTTGCTAGAATGGTACGATAACTATTCCCAAGTTATCACCAAAAGGTCATCTGATCTAAACACGACTTTTTTGGGGGTTAAACACGACACTTGTGAGTGCCAAAAACTTATTTCAGAATATGTACCAAAAGGACTACTATATTGGCTCGAAAATAATATTTCTAAATTAACCCAGCTATAGTCACTCCCGAACAAAGACTAGGGGCCGTTTGAATTGCAGGCACGACTCGCCCAACCACTTTTTTGATTGTTGACTGCTACCACGGGCTCTCGTTCGGATCTGCGCGGATTCAAACCACACAATATTTTAGTCACCACGTTCAGTTTCTAGGTTGGTGAGATCTTGTTGGTAAAATTGTTTTCCCAAATCTTTGGTGTGCCAATTTGGGCAGGGCTGGCCAGGGCGTGACCCAAACAGCCCCTAGGATCCGATCTCTCCAAATTTGGGGCACTTCTTGAATTGCTCTTTGAAATTACTACATGCATGAGCTTAAAGTTCCTCTCCACATCCCATGGTGTGGATCTTGAAGTTCAATCTCTTTTATTTGAAACCATTTACTATTTGTCTCACTTATTTTTAACTTCATTAATTGTCTAACTTATTCACACAGACCAACTGAGCCTTTGCCACAAAAGAAAACCTATACTTACAAGAAAAAATAAGAGCAACCAACCCAACAATGTGCAAAGTTAAAGCGACATCAATTCCAACCCAACAATGTATAAATGAAACGAATCGCTTATACTATAATAAATGCATGGAAAGGCTAAAAATTAATAAACGTATGAAGAACTATGAAAGCTTCGTCCTTTTAATATTAGGTAAATATAAAGATAAAGATTAATTGTCTCACTTATTCACACAGACCAGCCGAGCCTTTGCCACAAAAAAACCTATACTTACAAGAAAAAAATAAGAGCAACCAACCCAACAATGTGCAAAGTTAAAGCGGCATCAATTCCAGCTCAACAATGTATAAACGAAACGAATTACTTATATACTATAATAAACGCACGGAAAGGCTAAAAAATTAACAAACGTATGAAGAACTATGAAAGCTTCATCCTTTTAATATTAGGTAAAGATAAAGATAAAGATTAATTGTCTCACTTATTCAAACAGACCAACCGAGCCTTTGCCACAAAAGAAAACCTATACTTACAAGAAAAAAATTAGAGCAACCAACCCAATAATATGCAAAGTTAAAGCGGCATCAATTCCAACCCAACAATGTATAAAGGAAACGAATCACTTATGTACTATAATAAACGTACGGAAAGACTAAAAAATTAATAAACGTACGAAGAACTATGAAAGCTTCGTCCTTTTAATATTAGGTAAATATAAATATAAAGATTAATTGTCTCAATTATTCACACAGACCAACCGAGCCTTTGCCACAAAACAAAACCTATACTTACAAGAAAAAAGAAGAGCAACCAACCCAACAATGTGCAAAGTTAAAGCAGCATCAATTCCAACCAAACAATGTATAAACGAAACGAATCACTTATATACCATAATAAACGTACGGAAAGGCTAAAAAATAATAAATGCATGAAGAACTATGAAAGCTTCGTCCTTTAATAGTAGGTAAAGATTAATTGTCTCACTTATTCAAACAGACCAATCGAGCCTTTGCCACAAAAGAAAACGTATACGTACAAAAAAATAAGAGCAACCAACCCAACAATGTGCAAAGTTAAAGCGGCATCAATTCCAACCCAACAATGTATAAACGAAATGAATCGCTTATATACTATAATAATTAATAAACGTATGGAAAGACTAAAAAATTAATAAACGTATGAAGAACTATGAAAGCTTCGTCCTTTTAATCTTAGGTAAATATAAAGAAAAAGATTAATTGTCTCAATTATCCACACAGACCAACCGAGCCTTTGCCACAAAGGAAAACCTATACTTACAAGAGAAAAGAAGAGCAACCAACCCAACAATGTGCAAAGTTAAAGCGGCATCAATTCCAACCCAACAACTTATAAACTAAACAATCGCTTATATACCATAATAAACGTATGGAAAGGCTAAAAAATTAATAAACGTATGAAGAACTATCAAACCTTTGTCGTTTTAATAGTAGGTAAAGATTACTTGTCTCACTTATTCAAACAGACCAACCGAGCCTTTGCCAGAAAAGAAAACCTATACTTACAAGAAAAAATAAGAGCAACCAAACGAACAATGTGCAATGTTAAAGCGGCATCTATTCCAACCCAACAATGTATAAACGAAACGAATCGCTTATATACTATAATAAACGTATGGAAAGACTAAAAAATTAATAAACGTATGAAGAACTATGAAAGCTTCATCCTTTTAATATTAGGTAAATATAAATATAAAGATTAATTGTCTCAATTATTCACACAGACCAACAGAGCCTTTGCCACAAAATAAAACCTATACTTACAAGAAAAAAGAAGAGCAACCATCCCAACAATGTGCAAAGTTAAAGCGGCATCAATTCCAACCCAACAATGTATAAACGAAACGAATCACTTATATACCCTAATAAACGTACGAAAAGTCTAAAAAATTAATAAACGTATGAAGTACTATGAAAGCTTCGCCTTTTAATAGTTTTTTTGGAACGAAGACGCTAGACGCGTCTGGCTTTAAATTAATAAAGCCAACATGGTGCATCACAAGGTTCGAGTAACTTACAAACCAAATAAAGTCTGGCCATACCAGGCCACACGCTCATTACATTACCAAGTTCAAATATCAAAGCCCCTGTTTGGTGACCACCATACTACTACAGCAACACACCGGGTCGCCCCAAAACACAACCGAAGCCAAAAGAGACAAGAAACAGCTCAAGCCGAGTGCCAAAGTCACGGGATACTGATGCTGATCTTCTCCATCATAGCCTTCATTAGTTCAGCATCACGTTGTTTCCCAAGTGGAGTCCACATCTGAAGAAAAAGATGGCATTTGAAAATTACATCAGTCGGGTGAGCAGGGAACTTTTTTTCAATCGTCATTTTATTCCTGATCGACCAAAGGGACCACAACAACGCTCCCACGCAACGCCATAGCACCCTAGCATTCGCCCCTTGCTGTGATTGCAGCACAGCCAATAAATCTGATCCCGACCTAGGGCTCCAGTTCTGATGGAACACATCCCTAACTGCACACCATGCAAATTTAGCTAACACACAGTGAAAGAATGCATGGTTTGCGTCCTCGTTGAGCTGACACACAACGCAAGACCCATTAGAAGGGCCGTTGCGCTTGGCCACATTATCGTCCGTTGGGAGGCGATTTCTGAACATTTGCCATAGGAAAATTTTACTCTTGAGTGGAAGCCCGGCCTTCCATAGTCCCCTAGCTATGTCTAAAGAGCTTCCTTCGATGAGTTTGTTGTACAAGGACTTGACCGTGAACTTATGCGACGCAATCAAGTCCCAGGCCACCCTGTCATCCCCCAAGCTGAGTTGCCAGTTAGCAATCTGGGCCTGCAGCAAGTCCCAACTAGCCACTTCTTGCGTCGAGAGGGGTAGTAAGAAATGGATCGCCAGTGGGGAGGAACGCAGGGCTTCCCCCACCACAATGTTGGTGTCCGTGGCCATGTTATACAGTTGCGGGAAATCCTGCCAAAGAGGCCTATCCGCAAGCCATTTATCTAACCGAAATCACATGGACATGCCGCTATTAACCTCAAAACAAGCACCTAACGAAAACTCCGGGCGCACCACCTGGATACCATTCCAGATCATCGATCTCGAGGACTTAGCGTTGAAAACATTTCCGCCAGGAAAGTACTTTGCCCTAAGCAGGTCTGCCCATAGACCCGACTCACTATTGGCTTGCCTCCACCACCACTTGGTCAATAATGCGACATTCATAAGCTTTGAATTGGTGATTCCCAAACCGCCAAGTTTTTTGGGTCTACACATGGCTGCCCACTTGACCAAATGGTATTTCCGCTTTGTTCCAACTCCTTCCCAAAAGAACTTGGAATGAGGGGTGTCTAGCTTAACGTGAACCCCATCCGCTAAAAGGAACACCCCCATCGTAAAAAGAAGAAGGGAGGAAATGCTAGAGTTGGTAAGGATCAATCTAGAAGTCGGCGACATAAACCTCCCACGCCATGGACTAACCCTATTAGCCACTTTGCCGCTGGCTCCCATTCGGAAATTGAGATTTTCTGATGAGTAATCGGGAGCCCTAGGTACTTAATCGGGAAGACCCCAAGATCGCAATTAAGTAGGTTAGCTACCGCATACTCTCTTGATGGTCCAACCCCATAGTGATAACTTCACTTTTCAGGAAGTTAATTTTTAGCCCCGACAAATCTCGAAGTCGAGGAGCAACAACTTGATTGATGCTATACTATGGGTGTGAGGCTCGAACAGCAGCATCGTATCATCCGTGTATTGCAGATGCGTCACCCCCCTGGGATGAGGTGGGGCACTAACCCTTTGACGTGTCCCGCCGCTCTAGCTTTTGCAAGCATCGCCGCTAGCGCATCTGCAACGAAGTTAAAAATGAGCGGAGAGCTTGAGCCTCCTTGACGAAGACCACGCTTGTTACGAAAGAACTTGCCCATCTCACCGTTGATCGTCACCGTGGTCTGGCCACAACTGACCAGGTGCATTATCCGGTGCACAAAGCCTGCCTCAAACTCCTTCTTGAGGAGCACCTCCCAAACGAACTCCCAGTTCACTCGGTTGTAGGCTTTCTCGAAGTCGAGTTTGAGCAAAAACCCCTTCCCTTTGGTACGTAGCTCGTGCACAATCTCAAGGAGCGCAATCGGGCCCCTCAAACCCCTTCTTGAGGAGCACCTCCCGAACGAACTCCCCGTTCACTCGGTCGTAGGCTTTCTCGAAGTCGAGTTTGAGCAAAAACCCCTTCCCTTTGGTACGTAGCTCGTGCACAATCTCAAGGAGCGCAATCGGGCCCTCCAAAATGTTGCGTCATTTGAGAAAAGCAGTCTGGCTCTTCTGAATCACCCGTTGAGCTGTGGGAGCCAGCCGTGTGGCATACACTTTGGCCCAAAGTTTGAATGGCACATTAATAAGCGTGATGGGCCTAAACTGCTTAATGTTATCCGCACCCTTTACTTTGGGGATAAGACTAATAGCCCCATAGTTAAGGCGGGAGAGGTCTACTTGACCAAGCGCAAAGCCGTTGACTATAGTGCGGAACACATGTTTGAAACACGGCCAAAACTTCTTAAAGAACTCTACGGGCCATTCGTCCAGCCCAGGGGCCGTGTCTGTCTTCATGGAAGTTAATGCCCTATCCACTTCCTCAGGGAGGAATGATAGGGCAAGCCCGTCATTTTCCGCCTGAGACACGCGCTCGGAAGGATCCCACAAATCCTCCCTTAGACACAACTTTTTCTCTTGGTCATTCCCAACAAACCAATAAAGAAAACGTAGATATGTCGGACGATCTCGTTTTGGGTAACCAAGATGCCATCATCGGAATTGAGGCGCAAAACAGAAGTCTTTCATTTCCGTCCGTTCGCGTACGCATGAAAGTAGCTAGTGTTAGCATCCCCTTTGGTCACCCATTTCACGCCGTCCCTATGACGCCAGTACTCTTCTTCTGCTCTCAGAATACCAAGAACTTGGTTTTCCAATGCATATCTATGAGCCCATTCGAGCTCGGAGAAGGGCCTCGCATCAGCTGCAAGGTCTAGTGCCGCAATCTCCACTGTCAGCCTAGCCCTCTCGCTTTTCGACTCACTACCGTGATTGGCCCCCCATCCCCAGAGGAACACACACATCTTGGCTGCAGCCGCGGTCAAAAACTCGGTCGGGCCCCTTTGGTTCCCCAACTGCGACGATATGATCGTCCATCGATCCCTAATCATGAGCTCGAAACCCTCTGTTTTGAACCATGTCATTTCAAAGAGAAACCTACTACTATGCCTCAACGATTCCTCCCCTGAGGAAAAGATGAGAGGAATATGGTCGGAGCCTATCTGCGTCTCCGCCACCAAGGAACAAAGGGGGAACAACACTTCCCACTCCGGCGTAAAGAACACTCTATCAAGCACACACCAAATAGGACGGAGCTGCTTATTAGTCCAAGTGTATCTAGCACCGTACAGGCGGCTTCACGCAAGGCCGCTGCCGTGATCGTTGTATTAAACATGGTCACCCTTGACTAGTCCACGTTATCATTATTCTACAATCACCGGGAGGTTGGCCGCCCGCTTGGCGCCTACCAGCGTGCTGAGCTAAGTAAGGAACTCGGTGGATCGCAAATGATCCGCAGGTCCATATACACAAACGATAACCCAAGTAAGTCCCGAGGCCCGATGCCGAACCGTTGCCGCAAGAGAAAACACACCACTTTCCTAGAGAACTACATCACATACATCACGCTTACATCCCATGAGAAGACCACCCGAGTGGCCAGAGGAAGGAACCCAACGCCAATCAAAATATTGCAGCGGATCGAAAGCAAGTAAGTCACGAAAGGTAAAGTCCGTTTTGATAGTCTCTTGAAGCGCAACGACGTCGATTCGCTCCTTGGCCATGTATTCCCTAAGCTGCGTACGACGCCCTACATGTCCGCAACCCCGAATATTCCAGAATATGTATCTCATTATATAATACAGTTACGTAGGCGAACTCCATGGGAACTCACCGCTTTTGCCACTCGCTTCCTAGCCGGGCCACGGCTGGAAGAGGGGATATCAGAGGCCGCCCTCGCCTCTGCCTTCCCTTTGGGCCTAAGAACCACGATCTGCCCCCTGGGCTCGTGGCCACCGCGCACTCCGCTACACATCTCGCAGCAGCTGCGGCCAACGCAGCTTGCGCCTCCTCGCGCGCGCACCGGAGTGATAATATCATCGGTGCTAACCGACACTGCTACCCCGCTATCATTCAGAATAGAAGCTAGATGCTCGTCCGACAAAGCATTAAGGATTCTATAGGAGGGAAGTGGATTACCTGAAATATCCAGACTCTTGTCGGCGCTGCGGAGCTTGGCGCTTTCCATGGAAGACAAGTCCCCCAGCTTGGCCTTCGCCTTGGCACTTAATTAGCTCCCGCTACTCCACCGGCGTCGCCGGAGCGCTTGGCCTTGATGCCCACTCCCGCCGCCACCAGCTCCACCCCCAACTCACCACGCAGAGACGCAAACGCGGCGTCAGCCACCGGAGTAGCGCTCTTGGTGAAGAAAAGATGCCCTAGAGGCAATAATAAAGTTGTTATTTATATTTCCTTATATCATGATAAATGTTTATTATTCATGCTAGAATTGTATTAACCGGAAACTTAGTACATGTGTGAATACATAGACAAATAGAGTGTCACTAGTATGCCTCTACTTGACTAGCTCGTTAATCAAAGATGGTTAAGTTTCCTAGCCATGGACAAAAGAGTTGTCGTTTGATGAATGGTGTTGATACGTCTCTGTCGTATCTACTTTTCCAAACACTTTTGCCCTTGTTTTGGACTCTAACTTGTATGATTTGAATGAAACTAACCCGGACTTACGCTATTTTCAGCTGAATTGCCATGATGTTGTTTTATGTGCAGAAAACAAAAGTTCTCAGAATGACCTGAAACTCCACGGAATATCTTACAATAAATAATAAAAAATCCTCGCCAAAGATGAAGACCAGGGGGCCCACACCCTTGCCACGAGGGTGGGGGCGCGCCCCCCTACCTCGTGGGCCCCCTGGAGACCCCCTGACTCCAACTCCAACTCTATATAACTGCTTTCGGGGAGAAAAAAAATAAGAGAGAAGAAATCATCGCGTTTTACGATACGGAGCCGCCGCCAAGCCCTAAAACCTCTCGGGAGGGCTGCTCTGGAGTCCGTTCGGGGCTCCGGAGAGGGGGATTCGTCGCCGTTGTCATCATCAACCATCCTCCATCACCAATTTCATGATGCTCACTGCCGTGCGTGAGT